>NW_026571152.1:16842922-17442922 GCF_026225935.1 Boleophthalmus pectinirostris
CCAGTTGTCACAGCGCTCATAGATTCTGCTTCCTCGCGAAGAAATAGTGCTGACAGATGTCTTTAAAAACAACTCATATGGAATGTTTCTATTGTTAATATATTATGAGCAAACTCTCCGTAGATTTACAGCTAAACAAACAAGCGCTGATGGAATATCAATCTGAGCTAGCTGTGTCCGCTGGGTACACGCGCCGACTTGGCGCTTTTGTTTGTGTACTTTTTGGGGCCTGGTGTTTCATCAGTCACTTGTACAAGGCACACTGTGAGAGCTTTACTCTATGTTTGTGGATGCTACAACTTTATCAATATCTTTTCAACAGTGGGGCATCGAATTCCAAACAAGAGGTGATCTATGGAAGAACAGGGAGGTGCCATAGGGAGAGATGGGTTTTCATAGTGCAGAGTGTATACAAATGGGAGTCTGAAAATGTCAGCAGAAATGTGTAAAACAAACTGGCTAAATGTCTCTCACAATGCCATCCATGTATTCTTTTTTTTACATTTTATCTGGGGCTGGGTCATGGACGCAGCAGGGTGCCCTGGCTTCCCCTTCCATACAAATTTTCTCCATCTTTTCCGGAGGGATCATGAGATGTTTCCAGGCCAGCCAAGAGACATAGTCCCTGGGTCTTCCCTGGACCTCCTCCTGGTGGGACATGCCTCTCCTCAGGGAGAGCTCCAGGAGGCACGTGCAGAGAAGCCAGCTGAGGTGGCCTCTCCAAGCCACTGTATCTCCTTGTGACATCATTAAGTGGTAATACAGGGCAATGCTCCACAATGCTCCATTGTGTTTTTAAACTTCACACCTTCACTAGAATTATTTAGATACTTTCAACTCTGGAATTGCCTACCATTTCAACTACAGCTTTTGCTTTAGCCTCATTTAAAAGGACTCCTCAGTTCACAAGCAGATATTGTAGACATTCTATAGAGAATGGCAACTGTACACAAGGTGAAACAAAAACAAAAAAAAAAAGAGTAGAAGAGAAGAGTGAAGCAGTTCATTTGAAGCTAAAAATAGCTCATAACCTTATAATTATCACTAAATGATATCACAAGGTGAAACGGAGAATTTTGAGCTTTGGGGATGCAGACAGATTTACTCCAACATGTGTGAATGAAACGAAACACAACTTCAGGTTGGTTTTTGAAGAGGTAACAGCAGTATAACATGGCTAAAACCTCACATGAGTCAGTTTAGTCAGACCTTTAAATTGATCTTTCCCAGACATGACAGATTGCCAGTTTAAATGCTTTATATTACATTTTAAAGGTTGGACACAAAACAAATGAATGACCATGGTGATTACAAAATCCAGGCTGTTCCCAAAGTACACCAAAAATACATTATTTCTACACTGTGACATAACTGACCTTTCCCCAAATTTTCTGCAATCTCCATCCATTACACAATAATAAGGTCAATGAGAAGCCGTAAGCAAGTTAACTAAAAATCAGAAATGCTTGTCAGGAAACCAAATGCATAAGAAACAATAAAACATGCAGTAACTGAGATGATCTAAACCATGATATTAGCATCTCATTCTGCTGTTATGTCATGGGGCAAGGCATTTTATCAGATAGCTCCAACCACTAGTACAGGCCATATTCTTTTGAATGAACTTTTCTGTTCTTTCAATACTAAATACTAAAGATATGCTGTGTAAATATCTCCTTTAAAGATCCTTATGAGCTTTAAGCCATGTTGGAGTTGTGTTTTGCTTCATAGTAAACCTTTATTAGTCTGTCTTCATCTCCAAAGCTCAGTATCCTCTGTTCCACCTTGTGATGTCATGAAGCGGTTAACAGCTTTTACTTTTTGTTCAGTGGAGATTTGAAATTCCAGCACCAGAAATTTTCAAATGATTCTAGTGAAGGTGTATGGAGATTAAAAACTCAGAACTCAACCTAAATATGTAATAATATAGATAAGAAAACACGTTATGGGGCCATTTATAGCCTATTTCAAATCCATCTTTAAAGAGTATAATTATTTCAATCAGGACTAGTGCGGTCTTTGCAGGTCAGTGAGTGAATTCTGAAGGTTCTGAGCTTTTACATTAAACATGACCTGTCCATATACTGAGAATGAGTCCTCTATCTGCAGCTTAAGGCACCATCGGTACTATTCTGTTACATGTGCTAATTACTACCCACAATATGCACCAGGCAGTATCCTCCCTCTTATCGCCTCTTTTTGTATACTTTCAGGAGTTTGGGGCTCATACAAATTGTCCGGAGTTCACTGTGGCTTAATGGAGCTGTCATGGTAGAAGATGGAGCTTGGGGACAGGCCCTATGAGTGTGGAACAATGTCAGGTCTCCGAGCGTGCACCATGAGTCAGTGTAATGTGACATTTAACGGTGTCCAGGGCTGTGTCTCTGCTCCAACAAGACCGAGGCCTGATGATGGAGAAGCCGGGGGACAAGAAGGCTCTTTAGGAACTTTAATGGGGGCTTGTTATGCTAAATGGGCTTCTGTGGAACTTTCAAACTTGTTAACAAGAAGATCACCCAAGAAAAACATCAATGGAGTTGTGTTTTGTATTCATTCATGCCTGATTTATCCTGCAAAGTTCTGTCTCATGATTTCAAATGCAATGTTCTGTCTGATGAGTAGTGTCCTTCTTAAGGTTGAGTTAACGTTACGTGTCCAGCCAGAACCACACACATTGACAAAACTTCACAAAGACAAAGAGATATGGAGCTCTCTCCTTTCTCCCAGATTTCAGAAGGCGTGATTGACAGGTGGATTAACCAATCAGAGAAACGCATGCTCTTTTCACGTCAAAAATGCACATGGCTGCTTACACAAAAAAGGAGGGGGAAAATGACACAAAGGACTGATAAAGAGTGCAGATTTTTAGAGAATCAACAAACAAAGCACCATATTATCACTTATCTCAGGTAAAAGAAGTTAGATAATGTGTTCTGAATGTTACAAGAATTTTAGAGGAGATATGTTCTGCATTTGAGACACACTTGCTACAGATTAGCAGATGTGGATGTGGTTGGCTAGATTCTAACAGAATGTAGAAGGGCTGGTGAGGCAAGAGTTAAAGTACACTACTCGTTGAGGAATTTGTCCTCTGCATTTGACCCATCCTTTAATGCTGCTGGACCACACAACAATTCTCCATGAATATACAAAATCATGATACAAAACTGTACACAACTTGACAGACCTGTTGCAGTGTAGTTGTGCCTGATAGTGTTATGATGGTGCTCTGAAAGGGGAGTGAATTAGAATAGAGAGCAAAGGGAGAGTCAGAGTGTCAAAAAATGAATGTGAAACTTACAAAAACAGTTAATTGTCATTTTCAGCGCATAAAGCGTATGTATAATATTTTTACTGTCTTAAAAATGTGAAAAACAGGACTAGTTCATTCTAAACTCAAAAGATATTCTTCACTTACCTTTTACATTCAGAGCAACAGCATGCTAACAGTGCACTTCCTATCATTCAGACAGCAAAACGCATTATAATTAAACTACACAGTCTTCATATTTTGACCTGTTTATACAATATATCTGTACAAAACTAATTTCCCTCTAATACATGGAAAAAATGGGGCACAGGGCCTTTAATAATGGCCTTTCTGAATGTTGTGCGGTGTGGCTGTGCTCCGGAATGGATGTGAGAGGTGAGCTAAATGTCAGCTGTCACCTCCACATGTTATTTGTCAAAGTGCGTATTGATTTCCATACAGAGATTTCTTCCACTCTTTTAACCCATCCATCATAAGAGCAGTGGCGACGCCTGTTAGCACCAGATTAATCCACCTCCTGCATGTTTTTTCGGGCACCGTGTGGAAATATGTGCTCACAAGTTGGAGGTTGGTGTGCATTAGTGAGTGAATGAAAATATGTAAAGAAAATATGTACATACCAATTAATTATTCTAAAGCCCTAGTCACACGGGAGGAGTTTTACTTAGGGACCTTGGGTATATTGTAATAATTTTGAATGTTGTCTGTGTTTCTAGCCCAGTGCAAATAGTCCTTGGCTGTTTTTCTCCTTGCATTGAAGCTAATAATGATTCAAAATGTCTCTGTAGCCCATTGTAAGTCCAAATATGAACAAAATTAATAATATTAATTCACCACAGACCATTCTCTAATCCAGTTATTGTTCTTTTTTTACAATTAAAAAGTAAAAACCATGAAACAAACTTTGGGAAAGTGGCAAACGAGGACCAAGCAGCATGGAGCCTCGTTGGAAAAGTTTTGGTGTAAAGTTTGGAAAGTTTGGGTCGAGAAGTGTACCAGCATGAAAAGATTCAGAGGAAGAGGCTACTGCTGTTTTATAAGAAATATGATCGTGTGGGTGTCATTCTGATTCTCATCACATAAATATGATAAGGAGCAACGTCTGATGCTACAGTAAAGGTGCTGGTGATGCTTTTTTCTGACCCACTCGACCCAAATTAAAATCCAAAAGAAGCCCATTCGGACCAAAGAAATGGGTTCAAATGTTGGGACCAGATCCAAACTTGCACACATTAAAGGTCCCATGCCATTTTCTGATCTATGGTATAATGTATTCTCAACAAAAATATACCTAGAGTTTCATTCACTCCATTATTCAACCCCAGAGACATGGTAGTTGCCAGTTAAAAGCACTTTAAGACATAAAATTACTATGGAAATTTTGTGGCACAAATAATGATAAACTGCAATATTTGTGGACCATAAAAAAAACTTTGCAATACATTGTGGAGCACTATTGTGGGAGACATAAGGCTGGGTTCTTAATAGTTGAAGTATTTGTTGTTTTATTCAGTTGTACTTTTTGTAATAAAAATTAATAAACATTGCTTTTAAATATAATTAATATTATTGTATATTTCCGTCTGCTCCAAACCACATGCCTTTTCTCCACCACAAACAGTAGGTATTATGTAAGAATAACTAGAATACTGTCAAATAAATCTAGCTATTTTTTGTGCCCTAACACTCACTACACACTCACTACAACAGGATTAATAAGTTTGACCCATGGTTCACCTGTTGCGCATGACAAATATAATAATATTTCAGCTGTGTTTCCTGGTTTTGTTTCCTCTTCTGTTTGTGCCTCTGCTACATGTTTACAGTCATTATTATTTGGGTGAAAGTGTAACTGGGTTGCAAGTATCTTACATCATGTTAAATTAATAACACACCACCTTTTATTATTCAGTTGTTTATTTGTAATCTTGAGGGTTGAAATGTCTCGTCCTATTTTGTATGCTCCATTTTGAGTGGGAAAACATTCAATTAAAACTCCCACCACAATGACAACCTTAAAATTTTACAGAGGGGCTATGATGCAAAATTTCTGAGTTCTCTACTATGTTATAACATTGTTACCTGATCAAAAAAAAATGGCTGAAGAGTTTGAGGAAGGTCTTCAGGGCACTATTTAAACTCTCTTTACGGTTAACTGTTTAGATTTTGTGCAGTACTCCATCCACAAGCCTTTTTTTTTTTTTTTTATGCTGACTACTTTTACATTCTATATACATATAGAAGACATAATATATACAATGCAAAATATATTGAATTACAAGTTACATTCTTCATGTTTTCAAATTCCTCAAAGTAGCCAGCCTTTGCATTGTCGACAGCGGTGCACACCATTAGTCTTCTCTTATTGAGCATTATTATGTAGTCTCCTGAAATGGTTCATTCATTTCATAAGCGTGCATTTGACTCTGGATAACGGCCAGAATCTCCCTTTCCCTGTAGATTGCAGCAATTATAGTTTTATGATCTACCAAGTAATTTTGTGAAATAAGGAAAGGGTACACACCAGCTGTTTTTGTTTTGCTTTTTGTTTGTTTCCTAAAATCCTAAAATCAATAAAAAACGTTAATAGAAAAAAGAAATGCCAAGTAGTGATCAAAGCAAAGGCTGACTAATTTTAGAGATTTTGAATCTAATAGAATTTTTTGCTACTTTAAGGTCAGTTTTTAATTTTTTGTGTTCACTACCTTCCATATGTGTCCATCGATCATTTTGATGCACGCAGTGAGAATCTATAATGTAAATCCAAAAACAAAAATGAAAAAGGGTATGCAAACTTTTGACTGGTAGTGTAGGACTTGACACGGACTTGCTCTAAGCGAGCCCACATCATTTCTAAGTGAAAATATATTGTATCTTGCAGGCATAACATCAAATCCTAATACTATTTCACCTGGTCTAAAACACTGTGACATTTTGTACGCGCCCTTGTTTTAATAGCCCCTCTGTCCCCTGCAGCTATTGCTCAGCCTGCTCCACACAGTTAGCGTACGGTAGTTAGAATGCCCGCGTTGGTATGTTACCCTGCCGCGCATGCTTTCTGAACATAAACGAAATGGGAATTGTAGGTTTATCCTCTAAATGTTCCTTGGAGGCTTGACATGGCTCTCTCCATCGCTGCTGAGAATATATGTGCCTGCAACATATCGGCATATATGAGATTCTAATGGTGTCGTCACCTTGAGGAAAATATCATAATATATATAGTTCAGGTGATGGTTAATGATTTAAATATCTTCTTTAGGAGAGCAAAAGGATGTAAAGAAGACATACTGTGAAAAATTGACTTTTCAGAACCATGCTATAATTATTTCTCTTCTCCTTTACCCTCTCGAAGTTGTATTTAGAGTGATTCATGCATGTTTGAGTCATTTTTATTCTCCTGTATTCAAGACATCTTTACTCTGATCTTACTTAGACTTAACCAGACTTTATTGATCCACAAGGGAAATAAGTTGGACACAGTAGCTCACATATCATAAAAATATATATGGTTAAAATAAATTAAAAATAAATAGCAAAAATAAAAACATCATCTACCAACATTTTCATCCTCGCCAGTACACGCCCACTGCTCTATCCTTCGTTCTTCAGTTTTATTTTCTTAATTGTTAATACACACTGAACAACTGGAAAAGGGTAAATAGGAATTGGCTACTATTACCTCATTGGGCTTCACAATATTCAAATTAGTCGACTGTTTTTAGATCAGCAATGTGGATGTCATAGAGCACAATATGTCTTTTTTAAAGGTCCTATATTACGCAAAATTGACTCTCGTGAGCTTCAAGCCATGTTATAATGTTGTTACTGCCTCAAAAACATACTTGGAGTTGTGTTTACTTAATTCACATGTTTGAGTGATCCTGGTTTGTTAGTCTATCTATATCTCCAAAACTCAAAATGTTACACCTTGCGATGTCACATAGTGGTAGTTTTCAAGTTAACAGCAACCTTTTTACCTTTTGTTCTGTAGAAATAGTCAATTGCAGGGCTAAAATCATCCAAATGATTCCTGTGAAGGTATATGGAGTTTAAAAACACAGTGGAGCAATTCCTGTATTAGCACATTACCATAATATGTGTGTGAATGAAACAAAACACAGGTATGTCTGTGATGAGGAAACAACATTATAATATAGATCAGAAAATAGTGAAATATTGGACCTTTAAGTGAATACGTTGCAATGTACACAAACTTGTATGCGTGACAGGTTTAGCTACGCACATGCATGATAAAGATTTGCCTAGCATTAAATTTAAGCTATGTTTAATTACATGGTCGTTGCCTTTTATGCTAAGTTTTGTGCTATGCTTGGTAATGTTTGCTAATAATGCTCTGATGTTACTCACGTGTGGTGGCTGTAATGTTCCTGTATCTTTTTATTTTTGTAGTTTGCAGTGTTTGGTGGGTCCTATTGAATATGCATTAGGGTCAATCTTCCATCCAGTACCTACTTTAATAGACATTAGAGGAGTCTGTTGGGAGGTCTTTCACTCAGCATGCCAATTCAGACACAAAACGCTTGTCTTGCCCAAGGACTCAGTAACAGTTGGTACAGGTTACTGGGGTTAGGCAGGTAAGAGATTCACCAACCATGAATTTTGTCATTCAATGTTTACCAAAAAGAGGTGAGTCTTGTTATGATTTACCTCTTGGGGCAAGAGGTTGAATATTTACCAAATACTTCTTTTGCCTCAAAATCAAACTGTTCTGTGAAATTGTACTTGACTGTTGTCTAATTATAAGATAATAGTACCACTCATGTGTTAACCATGCTGTTTGTTGTTAGTCAAATGTACAACGAACTTCACTTTGTGACTATGCTACCACCACAGAAATATTTGGCTTTTTAGTTATGGTCAGGTCCTTAAAAAGTGTGATGGCTAAAAAAATGTCTTGTCATCAAGTCAAAATAAAATCTCTCTATCTTCCAGTCCACTTCATATATTGAGAATGTTTTGAATAGTCACCTGATGTCCCTCATTTTCAAGGTGAATGTAGCATGTTAAAATGGCCAGCTACGGCTTGGCTCTTAAAGGTACAATATGTAACTTTCTGGAGGTGGCAAGCCATGAAACGTCATGTCATTGAATCTGCATGATTCCATAGATATAAAAGTTAATAGTTAATAGTTAAAACCATACTTCAGAACATTCTCCATGGAGATATAACTTCTGTTCAATACTGTGGAGTATTAAAGCCAAAGAAACAAGATTTCCATGGAAACAAGCAGAAGAAAGCCCTCCTCCAGACTAAATAATAGTCCAGTTTATGGAGATGCTAGGCCACTCAGTGTCAGAACCCATGTTTTATGTGTTTTTCAGTGTGGAACAAAAAGTTCCATATTAAAGCTTACGTTGAATAACACTGTCAAGCTCCTACCAGCGGCACCCATAACACAATTTAAAAACCAAATCATCCATGTTACATAATGCAATTTAGTTCACTTTCTCAACATATTTACAACCTCACATTAATGTTTATTTTAACATCCCAACATTATTAAACCTTTGTCCAAACTAACCATCACCTCCCCTCCCTCCTTGCACCGCCCTGTCTGTGGGGACGGCTGTTTGAGAGCTCATTTTCTCCTGCTTCATTTTGCTCGGCGGCGTTAGCTTGTCTGCTGCCTGACACAGTGCGTGCTCAGCAGAATGAGCCTTCCCTTCACACACTGATGCCCCGAACCCAAGCATCGCACGCTCTTTAATATCTGCTGCTAATGTGGGGTCGGGCTAATTGAAAATGAGGCCGTCTCCAGCGCGTCTCCCCGCAGTGCCTTAATAAAGCTGTTAAAAAGATAGCCGCTTTTTGCTGCTGCGGCAACCACCTCCCGCTGCATGCTAAAGAATGGCCTACTTTGGTAGATGCAGTAGCTAGTGTGTACAGTAGGTCTGGAGTGTTTAAAGGTGCATTATGTAACTTTTTGTTTGTGGGTCTGTCACCTGCTTTTTTCTATGGATATGTCACTGCTCTGCCTGGAATCTTCTACAGTGTGACACTAAACAGCTCTACCTTACGTTTATGCAATTACAGATGATTTTTTTTTTTAACTCAAAAATACTTAAAACAAGAGGCATTCTGACTGTGAGAGGGGTCACCTCACCACAGATCTGACCTGTAACTTGGTCTGGTTTAGTCTCCAAGACAAAGCAACAGTGTCTCCATGAAGAAAAGCATTTGACTGACCTCTCACAGAAAAGTGACACAATGCACCTTTAAACATTTAATGGTAATGAAGATAGACAGAAGAGAAGTGGAGAGATTTGTAGATTATGTCTGGACTTTACATCTGATTTATAATTTTAAATTTATGTAATTTGAAGGACAAAACTTGAAATTTAACATTTCTAAAGGATAGACACAAAAATGAAAGTAACTAAATCATTTCTGAATGAGCAGTGAAAGAAACACAAATTATTATCATTTCATATTGTCAACATAAAGCTTTTGTCACTTATAGACTTAGACTTACAGTAGGAAGTGTAGCCATAAGAGTACTGTTACTTAATTAAAAAATACTGCTAGAATAATGCTGGAAGAAAAGCACTCTGAAAAGTACAACTTCTTTGGTGGTGTCTTAGAGATGTTTTGAAAGACAGTAGCTCTAGAACAGGGTCTCCAACTTTTTTCCTCTGGTGAGTTACTTTTACAAAACAAAAATGCCAGAGAGCTACTAATGTTAGCGGTTCCAAGAAACTGAGAAAGTAGAAGATCCCTGGCAAACCTACAGTGTCCTGCAGAAAATTGGTTAAGGCAAGGTGCAACTGCCCTAACTATAAAGCGAAGCACTGCCTTTATCCATTTATTCGTGCACAGGTTAGGAATCAAAATTATACATTTACAGTGGTAAATAGTCAGATTTTATTTATTAAGCACAATACAAATTCAGAAATCCGTTGGCGAGCTACTTGGAAGGGGGTGGAGATCTACTGGTAGCTTCTGAGCTACAGGTTGGAGATCCCTGCTCTAGAAGTATGAACCTCAAATAGCTTTAGTAACAAATTTAGTCATCTTAATCAACTTGTATTTAAGACATTTTGAAGAATCAAAGAAAGGCAAGAGGTAGCGTGATCAAAGGTTGGCAGTTTGATTACATTTGGCAAGACACTTCCCCCAGCTTGTGTCCAACTGGTGTGTGAAGGTTTTATGATGGGCAACAGTTGGTGCAGATTGACAACCACATTTCTGTCAGTCTGCTCCAAGGCAATTGGCTGCAGATGTAGTTTGTTATCACCAGTGTGGGGAGTGACAGAATAATGAATCACTTTTACTATTTTCACCAAGTTGTATATACTAAAACACAAAATGGAGATGTTATTGCTTTAACTGGAAAGTTCAACAGTATAGCATTAACTTTATATATATTGCATTTTTATCAATCAAGGTGTAATATCTTGCATTACATCAATAAATTACACTGACCAGAACAGCCTCACCAAAGATAATAATAACAATAATGCCTTACACTTGTATTGAGCTTTACCGGCGTGTCAGAGCCTCTCAAAGGTCTCCACTGTAGTCATCATTCATTCACACCACATTCTGTGGTAAGATACTACTGTAGCCACAGGTGCCCTGGGGCAGACTGAAGGACAAGGGCTGCCAATCTGTGCCATGGTCCCCCTGGCCACCTCTAATTGTTTGCACACACACCACTTTCATTCTAGGCAATGCGGGTTAAATATCTTGCCTAAGGACACAATGACAGAACTTGGTCTGAGCGGGAATCAATCCTCTAACCTTTGAATTGGGAGAACATTGCTCTAATCACTGAGCCATTCTTGCCTCCCCAAACCCGTAACTTGACTTATGGTATAATCTGCTTCTCTCCATGGAGACAGATAATTTGAATGCCATAGTATGGACTATTTCTAGCCAGGCTGGTGCCACCTAATGCCTCCGCTCAATGTCATTTCTCTCCAGCATCTAGGTCAGGAATCAAAATACAACAGATGGTTCGCAAAAAACCCGGAAGTGTAAGTTCAGGCACCAGCCAATCAGCGAAGAGCCAAATATTCAGTGTTGTCAACAATTTCCAAGATCGATTTAAAGCCAGAACAAAGAGAATGTTTGGTGAATTTTATCAAGGGGAAAGACGTTCTTGCCCTTCTTCCTACTGGATTTAGCGGCACATTACATACATCACAACCAAATAGCAGCGATTGATTAAATGATAAAAAGTACCCGCCTACCATCGAGCAAACGAATTCTAACACTGCGAGGCCAGACAGTTTCTACGAAGTGAAACCAGCTGATGAATCAAGCTAGACTATTTCAGGCAAAGCAATAAAATCTCTATGGAGCAAGGTGGTATAATCCATAATTCGCCCAGGAGTGGTCCAAATGTTTCAGAGGTAGTCCAGGTAACCTTTTCTACCTTATCATCTCCATGGAAATATAAGCATGTGACAGACCCTCCAGCAGAAAAGTTGCATAGGGCACCTTTAAAATATGCTAGTGCACCTTTCTCTACTGCAAACTATCTATATATTTGAGTAAAGAAAGCTCTATTCACTCTTGCCTCCCCTTAAGTGCATATAAGCAAAACACCCAAACCACTGTGCTATTTCTCGGTGCCAAAAAAAGCCAAACGGCGGATAAATCACGTATATGTGCAGATAAAACCCGACATAAAAGCAGCGCGAAGCTAACGTCTCGCGCGCCTCTGATTTATAATGGGCCGCGCTAAACTGCTTACCGACAGGAGCCGTAATGGATGCCGGCGTATGCTGCTGGTTTGGGGGCCGGGGGGCGGGTGCCGGAGCGCTTATCTGCTCCCAAGGCGATCCGCTCTGATGTCTCCCAAAAGGTGCCCCGCCGCGTTACATTTGCAGCATATGGGTGCAAGAATGGTGCAATTAAAAACACAGTGAAAGCCCGTGAAATTGATCACCGCGAGAAGGCAATTTTGGTTTGTACAAGCGCTGTAATATACGAATGTCCTACTGAGGATGTCATGATGGCTCCCTCGCGGAAACAGGATAAGTAAGAGGAGCGTCAGCAAGAAGTGAGCAGGGAAAGAACAAGGTTTTAATAATGACAATGCAGTTTTCAATGTGGTTAAAGCAGGTTATCAGAAGTATCAAAAATCAAATACTAAAGCTAGCTAGTATCGAAACTAGACAGTCATTTGAGCACGTATCAATTCTACAAAAATGTCACATTCACAGGAAAGAAATGACCCTGGCTCCTGAATAACCTTAGAATGATTTTTGAGCTGTATCAGGACAACTATAATACCACATAGACTATGCCCATGAACATACATGCCCATGAACCGTAATGGAACCTACTTTGACGACTTACAAAATATATCTGCTATCTTCTTTTTAATGTGTTTTACTGCCCAATAATCAGGAAGTAAGAAACCATGCTAGGTGCATAGCAAAACTTCACACTAATCTATGAAAGTTGTGAATAGTGTAAGTTAAGTCAGAAATAACTTTGGACAACTGTAAACCATTTAAAATGAACCAGTTCTGTTATTCACGTTTTTGTAGTAATCAGGTACACCGCCTTTAAGCACTTGTGCACTCATTAAACCCTCACGCTCTCCTTGGGGTCACATTAACCCAAATAAATTCTCGCAAGGCAAGAAAATACATTTTTGGGTCTGATTGACCCAAATTAATATAATTTCATCAAATGTCCATCCCTAATGGGGAAGTTCACTTTCTTAAGCTCTATCAAACATGGAGAAGCGGAAAGGAATTGTTTAGACTGATGAAAATGTTTTTATTAAAGCCTAAATAAAATATCTAGCACAAATGATGTATGATAGACAAACAGTAATCATTTCTATATTTTACTTTACACTCATATTTAGTTTGCAGGAATGTAGTTTACATTACACTCGCCCGCTCCCGCATCTTGCTGTCTTGCGCCACAATCAGCTTTCAAAATGTTTTGTGTTGGGTTCCACGGGTGCAGGGCTCTAACCTGATGTTTCATTTTATCTGTATTTTCTAATTATTTATAGTTTGACAAACACAGTGGAATGTAAACGACTGCATCTGTTAAAGTTCATTAAACAATAATGACTTTATAAAGTTTCTTTTTTGTTATATATCAGTCTTTTGATCTGCCACGTAATAATGAATTTAAATGAAAATGCTTCAAGTTGAGGGCTTTTCTCTGCAATTTTTAGGTGAGATTAAAAAAGAGATTAATTATATCGTTAATTACAGATCATAATTAATTTGTCTCTCCTTTTTTTAATCTCTTGACAGCACTAGGTCTACAAGTATGTGTATGTCAGAATGTTCAGCATTCATGGTACTGTTTAGGTGTCTGATTTAAAAAAAAAAAAAAAAAAAAAAAAAAAAAAAGGTGAGAGTGATTAACTAAAAAACTATAGCTAGCTTGTGACTGTGAAGTTATTGGGGAAAAACTTGATTAACAGTAAAAATTAGCCTGTAGTATTTCAGACTCAGTTCTTTATGGTTATATTGTGTTAAAATAAAGCTCAGAATTAAGTCTAACAAAGACAGACAGACAGAGAATGCCTACAGTTAGCATCACACCCCCAGGTAATGTTGATGATATCAGCTGCAAAGTATCAATAAGTGTGCATTATAAATCCCACGTAAGTATCCTCCACCAGAAAAGTTACAGTAAGTAAGTAAATTGAGTACTATAACTCTGCAAATTGCCTATACCTTAAAGCCAAATGACAGTATTCTAGTTATTCACATTGTGGTATTTATCAGCAGGGGGATTATTTTAATGAAAGCCTTCTTAGTCGCATCATAACCACAATTATTACAGATAACAGTGTTTGTTCATATAATCCCTCACAGTGAAATGTGTTTCAAATGATATCTGATCTACACACATACATATTCATAAATCATAATTCTATACCTGGAGCTTGTTTTGCTTAGGCACCTTATCACAGTAGACCGTTTTTAAATGCAAGGCAACAGGTATGCTCTACAAGTGTCTCTTATCGCCCCCTGCTGCTGGTGTAGACTATTACAGCAAATTAAAGTGTGTGGGTGTGTGTGTGTGTCTGATATTTGTCACACTGTTGCGAGTACAAACGGTACACAATTTCAGATTATGGGGACCTGGACTTTATAATCATCTTAAAGGCATTGTACCTGTCTTAAAAATTCATTTTAAACAGTTTTCAGTGGCCCAAAGTTATTCCTCATTTATTTTATGCATTTAGAGCATTCTAATTATTGAACACAATGGGTTTACAGTCGCTTTTCACAACTCACAGAGACCAGAGCAGAGTTTTGACATGACAGAAATGTTCACGACTAGTATCCTAATATGCACCTTCTGATTATAAGACAATAGAATGCTATTGCCTGAATTATTCTTGCGTTTGACCCCAAGAATAATTCAGGCTTAGTAACTATTTAATTAATACTGGGTAATAATGAAGTAGCCGGAGTCATTCTAAATAAACTATTTGTTAAGTATGAATTAAAGTATTGAGCGAAATACATCTTCCCCTAGTACAGATAAATTGTATAAGCAGCGCTTGAGGTCAAAATATATCTACTGTGTACTGTCTGCAGCTAATTAGAAAGCATTTTACTGTCCAATAATTAACTCAAAACTCCGCTCTGGTCTCGGAGAGTTGTCAAAAACACTTAAACGCTGAATAATTAGGCTGTTCATATAAAGTAAGTGAGGAAAAACTTTGGACCACTACAACCAGTTTAAAATGAACAAGTTCTGTTTTTCACGACAGGTACAGCACCTTTAAGTCTTTGTTCATGCTTGATTACAGCTAATTTAAGTGTAGTTACTGTAATGTGGTACCAGAACCTGCCTCTCTTAAGGGGATAAAATCTTTTATTATTACAAAAATGTAAAAGTGTTAAATTAGGTTTAGGTTAAGGTTAGGATCAGTCTCCAGAAAATGAATGAAGTCAGTGTTATGTCCCCAAGAAGCGTGGAGCATGTATTTGTTGATATTGTAATTTTTGCATGCTTTTGAAAATAAAAAGTGCTGCCAAATTTTGTAAGTAAAGTAAAGTTTAGTAAGTCTCAATATTCAATACTCAATATTTCTGTAATAATAATGACTAAACTCTGGTGCATATGTGTTAGTTGATGAGAGGAGCCGTTATGTGTTCTCTGTATGTAAAAGATGATGCAACCACGGTTCCTCACATGCAGACCCCTTACATCACCAGTAGATGGCATCAGCAGTTTAAGATTATCTCCAGTGAGCACAAAGCCTGGCCATGTTAAATACATCATAGAGAGAAGAAACTGTAAGGGTGTCCTCATGATGTATTAATTACAGACTTCTCAAAGGGCCTGTACTTACTTTGAATTTATTCTTTGTCAAGATAAAAGCTCTTTGTGTAATTTTTATATGGTTAAAGCTGCTAAATAAGATAAAAATACTAAAATAAAATCTATTCATTTGATATAGCAGATAATAATTAATACAGGAACATAGGTCATCTTTTCCATCGAATCAAGCAGTGCATTGCTAAGAACCATGTGAAACCAAATACCATCATCCCAGACACTTAATTATCAGTCATGGTGCATTTTCAACAGTGTCAAAAATGAAAAAAGTAGGCAGACAGGTGAGAACTATAAGGAAACAACACACATGACATTATCACAGACAGTTGTCATGGTGCAATATCACAGTGGGAGAAAGGATTAAGTGGGTTTGAAACCAGGTACAGGCCCTTTAATGAAGACCTATTATGCTTGTTTGTGCTTTAAAGTTATAATCTGTGACACCTGTGGATCATTTTTATTAGCATTATTAAATAGTAGTATTCATTAATAAAAGAAACATGTCAAAATGAACTGCAGTACTGAGCTAAGGTCATAACAACAAAGAACCGTGCAGATGTTAGCACCTCCTATGGATAGTTGCAGATCACATTAGCGAGTAGCTGATATAAAAAAATAAATATAGTATAATACATATATATATTAACTGAATCCCACGTGTATCACTAATTTAAAAAAATAAAATTACAGAGCAGTGGCATGAAAATGGGAAGTTAAACAAAATAGCATCTTGAAAATGGCGTGATTAAAGATTGTTCAGATAACTATTTATAACAACTATAACATGGTTAAAAGCTCTGAAAAGTTGCTTATAATAGGTCTGCTTTAAATCAAAGTCTGAAGATGTAAAAATAAATAAATAAAAGATCTGATATCCAGTTGTTCACAAACAAAGACTATTTGGATGGCCTTATTAGCTTTTGAATTGAGTAATCCTGAATGGCAATATTATTACTTATATCAGGGGTGTCCAAACTTTTTTCATCAAGGGCCACATTTCTAAACTCAGAAGAAGCAGAGGGCTGATCGAGGGCCGTAGACAGGAGCTCAGTACAGTGAATAATAGAAATACGTGCATGTTTAACACTTTAAAATGAGACATCAGTCTTTATTCATGCAAAAATCCTCAAAACCACACACTAAATCTTCAATATTAGCTTTATCAAGCTAGATTTTCAAAAAACGTGCAGTAAAAAGTTAATTTTTAATTGATGTAAGGTAATTTGGGCCAATTCTCCTGGAAGCCTGAGGGCCAAGAAAAATTTGTCCGAGGGCCGCATTTGCCTTTTACCTTAGGTTCAGTATAGATTAGCAATTCCAGGGCTGAAATCATCCAAATGATTCTAACATAGGTGACTTTAAAAACACTGTATTACACTGTATTAACACATAATATCACTAGGAGAACATGAGTGTTTTCTGTTCTGGGAGAAGACCTCAGCCTAAATATGCAGGGTTTGTGTGTGTGAATAAAACTAAAAACTCCAGGTATGCTTTTGATGATTTTTACTGTCTGATTTTTACCAGATTTTTACTGTCTTAAAAAACATGTAAAACAGAATTAGTGTAAAACAGAACTCTCTTATGGAGCATGGAAACACAGTACCTGCTCATCTATGAGCGCTCTCAACACTGGCAACAGTTTCTAAAGCTTTAAAACAGTGGTTGTTCGATGGTCAAATGTGTCACCATGTTCAACAGAATTACAGTTTTATATTGAGGGGTTCTTTAACTTTTGACCTGTCTGAAATGAATTGTATGTATAGTGAGTGTGCTGGTTTTACATATACTTTTTGATTGTTGCTGTACTTTTCCCTGTCCTGTAGGTTATTTGACACCAACCTGACATTTTAAATATTCATTAATATGTGCTATCCCTTTACAAATAAATAAATATGAAAAAAGACATTTTAAAGAGTTTGCAGTGGTCCAAAGTTATTCCTCACTTACCTTGTGCATTCCTAGTATCTGAATTATTCACAGCCATAGGTTTACAAGCTCTTTTCACAACTGCAGAGTTTTGTCACACTGGCCTAACAACAACTAACATGCTAACTCACACTTCCTGATTATCGGACAATAAAATGCTTTCTAATTAGATACAGTACACACCTAACTGACACCTGACACCTGACCTGACCTCTAAAAGCTGCTTATATGATATTTATCTGTTCTAGGAAAAGATAAATTTAGCACAAATACAGAGGAAAATTTGAGCACAGGTCCTATAATTGAATTCAGTCTTTATTAAGAACACAGAGTATCTGATTCATAGTTTCTAAAAGGGAAAGAAGGGACAAAGTGGGCAGGAAATATAAAATTTTTAATTTTGAAATATGTCGTTCCTTCATGGTTCAAAATCAGGTACAGGATCTATACAGTGCATGTTGCACTATGAATATCTTCTCATCTTATCTGTGTAGGTTGAAAATAAAATGAGTGAATGAATGAGTATAAGTAGGCCACACCAGCTCAGAGCCTGTTGTGTGAATGGACCCTTTTTGCCTCATCTCCAGTGAGTGCAAGTGAATGAATCAGCCAGTGCAAGGCTATTTTAAACCAGGTCAAAGGAAGAGAACGCATTTCTAGAGATGTGGAATGTTCCACAGTGTGACATATATGACATGTCAATTTCCATGAAGCAAGCTGGTGAGGCCGAGCAGTCTTTTAAAGGGATTTTTGAGAAATAAAAACAGATGGATATGTTTAATGCTGTACTGTGAAACCTTCAACCAATAACATCTTCATGGAGACAAGCAGAGGGCAGATGCATCTAGTTACATAGTGCACCTTTAGAGGAACAGTATGTAAGATTTGGATTTCAAATTTTATAAACTTGACCAGTCAGTGTCCACAGATACAAGGTAAACATGTTCAAATCAAATGTAACTTTTACTTGATAACAATTGTAATGCTGATGTATTTTTAAATAGAAAAACAGTGGACATGATGGCCAACTTGTACACGTTATAATTTGGCATTTTGGTTTTCAAAATAACTTTCTAGAAAAGCAGAAGGAGCCTCTCATTTGGATTGCCAGTTTCAATGCTGAAATCCAGTTGGTTTAAACCTAAAATACCTCTCTCTCTGATCTGAATGGTCGCTACCACATGGAGCCAGTTATGAATCAGTGCTAGTGCAGGTCAAAGGTCGGGTTATAGTTCTGCATCAAATCTACGTGGAAGTGGCCCACAGCTCCCTCGATGAAAGCAATAGCAATCTATTCACACTTACGTCACAAACCAGGAAGATGTTTGGAAAGATGCGATTACAGCTTCCGGTGTTGTTACCCACGCTGGGCTCGCCTAACATGGATCTATTAAAGCCGACTGCGATAAAACCCACTGAAGTAAATGTGATCAGCGGTAAAATGAAGACTGCAAACATATGTTCTGTTTGGAATCATCTTGAATTTGGCGCCCTCATCTCTTTTAACCTCATGTACCCAGTGTGATAGAAGTTGTGTGTAAGGGTCATTTTCTCATTTTTCCTAGCACAGAGCCCATCGGAAGCTGTAATCACATATTTCCAAACGTTTTCCTGGTTTGTGACGTAAGCGTGAATAGAGCTGGCAGTGTTTGACATTGCCGTGTACGTGCACCTCGGCCAAAAAGTTACTACACATTGCATGCAAGGTCTGTGACTGGTTGATCCACAAAGACTATACAGACAACTGAATAAGCGTGGAACAGCTAATGCTTATCAAAACCCAAAATGGTCTGTTCCACCTTGTGACGTCATGAAACCGTAGTTTTCAAATTAACAGCTACCTTTTTACCTTTTGTTCAGTAGATATTATCTGAACAAAAGGTAAAAATAAAAGGTATCCGAATGATTCTAGTGATGTTCTGTAGGGTTGAAAAACAGTGCAATATTTCTTGTATCCCCACATGACATCACAAGGTGGGACAGAGCCTTTTCCGTTTGAGAGAAGAATACAGCCTAAATATGCAGGGTTTGTGTGTTTAAACATGTGAATGAAACAAAACACAACACAACTCCAGGTATGTTTGTGATGATGAAGCAACATTATAGAAAAAAATCTGAAAATAGTGTCAAATTGTGTAATAAGGTAATAATAAGGTTACTTTACTGTCTCCATAAGGAAATCCATCCACTGCCTTTGACCTTTTATCCTTCAGTGCCACTGGCGATGGGTCAACCTGTCAGGAGCAGTGCCACAGTGCAGAGTCCGGGGACCCACCTCCAGATCTTGCACTGGTCTTGGTCAGGACTGCTTTATAGTTGGAGGATTTGGAGCATGTTTTCGTACCAGCTTTTTGAAAACAATAAAAACAAGAACACTGAATGACTAGTTGAATGTGCATAAATCAATTATCAAGTTATCACGCTTCGTTTTTGACACTACTGGGCCTGTTTGCACCTGAACAAAAACGAGTGAATGAGTATCCATGTTTAGCGTGAATGACTGGAAGTAGGCCACACCAGCGCTTCCCTCACATGAATGACCCCTTTCTTCTATCTCCCATCTTTGAATGAATGAACGAGTGAACGAATCAATGAACGAGTGAGACCTTAGTACCGGCTACACCCATGAAGCCCGTAGATTTCACCGTCCCACTTCAATGTGATTTGGGTTTACCCCCTCTCCTCCTCCTCCTCCTCCTCCTCTCCTCTTCCTCCTCTCCTCTTCTCTGGATGGATGCTGGCTGGATGACCGGCTCGCTTGCTATTTTTATCCCCGCGGTCCTGTTTCTATTCTCCGGCAGCAGCAGCAGCAGCGGCGGCAGCAGAGGTGCGGCCGTCTCTCATCCTCACACCCACCACTCTCTCTCTTTCCTTCTCTCTCTGTCTCTCTCTCTCTCTCCCCCTCTCTGTCGATCCAAAAATAGCCGTGAGTCGTGATCGGCTCGTCCTTGAGAGGTGGAGGGAGGAGAGGTGGAGGGGGGGGTATAGATGGAGGGGGGAGAGTGGCGGAGGAGAGGAAGAGGTGGGGGGGACTGCACACTGTAATATGGCTTAGAATCCGTGGAAGAAAGGGGGGAGAGGAGGGAGAGAGGGAGAGAGGGAGGAGGGGGAGGGGGGGGAGGGGGGGGGGGGGGGGGGGGCGGAATGATACAAATAGTCACTCCCGCCAAAGCCGAAGCCAGCGCGAGCACACGGGCTGAATTAATGTGTTGCTATTTTTGGGAGCCCCGTGTTTCCAGGGGAGACCTAATGACGCAATGACGTCAATGCGGGTCAATCGCAGCAGACTGGAGGAATTGAGTGCCTTCCATTTCGGGGGGATTTTGCAGTATTTCCTATAGCACACAACGAGCGAAAAGAACGGGAAACCATATCGAAAATGCACGATCGTACTCTTTTATACATCCCCGCAGCAGGTTGGTTGGGATACGTACGGTGGCATCTCCCTCTCGCATCGCCTCGTCACGTCGAAGCGAGCAGCAGCAGCAGCCAGCCAGCGCTAGTAAAAACGAGGTGGGTGCTTTTGCTGTTTTTCGTGCCCGGTCGTGTCGCTTCGTAGTGCGGGGAACGGTAAAGATAAAGCACCGCGGAAGATTCGCGTTCGACAATACGGTCCGCGTTTTTGGACGTGTTGTGCTCGCTCGGTTCGTTAGCGTGACATTTTCTAAAAAACGAAGCGCGAATGTAGATTGCAGTCACGTTATTTTGTTATGTTTTTATTGTTGTGCAGATTCGCTCCCTGCAAGACGTTTTTTTTTTTTTTAGAGAATTTCGACTCGTTCCTGTGCAATCTCCTCAGACGACTCGTGATGATTTTACTTGCTGCTAATTTGGGCACACATGCGTAATTTTAGCGTATCCTTGCATTCGGGAAGCTGTTTTTGGTGATCACTTGTTGTGGAACTGGTGAAGGTGGTATTATTGTTTTATATAGCTGTGTGGAGCGTGCACCATGACGCACGGGCACGGTGGATCGGAGTGGAGAGATTTCTGCCCCTCGCTGCTTTTTTTTTTTTTTTTTTTTTTTTTTTTTCTTACGTCTTCAAACTTTGCGATCGCCTGTGGAATGGATTTACGCGTGCACTCTGAACTCATGCACGTTTTGCTCAACGATTTGAATCGGAAATCGCGAAAATCGGTGGTGTAATTGTAGCCAGAATGGTGACGTTGCTGATTGGGCATAGCGCTTGCGAAGTGCGAAGCGAAATGGTACCGTAGCGAGAAGCAAAAACTGCGGATTAGACGCAGCGAGGTGCGAGGAACAAGGGATTTCTTTCTTTCTTTTTTTTCTTTTTTTTTTTTTTTTTTTTCTTTTTTTTTCCTTTTCGTTCTTTCTTTAGCCGGATGGATGGACAGACTAAGGTGGTTGGACACACGCGCTCCGGCACTCACGCGCGGTGGTGTCGTGAGTGCGGGGGGAGGGAGGAGGGGGGGGAGAGAGAGGGGTGAGGGGGGTAGAGAGGAGAGGAGAGAGGAGAGGAGGAGAGGGGGGAGGAGATGGTGGGGGTTTTTTAGGGCGTTTACCGTCAGGGGCTGCCTTTCCGCCTCTACCGCTGCTGCCGTGGTCGGTGTCTGGTGGCCGGGGTGAGACGTTTCAGTACCACGGAGAGCTCCGAGCCGCGTTCACGTACTCCCAGTGTAAAGGGGTTATATAGGTTGGTTTACGGTTATCTCATATGGGATTAGAGGTTTTCGTACAGACGGGGTTTGTGCTACAAAATTGGAGCTGTTTGAATCTGCGAAAAACTAAACTTGTCCAGATGTGTTAAGAGAGCTATTTAAAACATATTTATGCTTTCTTTTTGAATTTTGTTGCTAAATTTAGATGTGTTTACTTAGGGTCTACTTAATTGGTACTTCAGAAAATGCTAAGATATTTTTAGCACAAAGTTCTTAGAATTTTTAAATGTAATGATAACAAATATACACTTTTTTCCCAATTCAACTACAGTTTATTGGTCTCGAATTATTTTCAATTTAATACTGTTCTTTTTAATCAAAATGTGCATTTTTCTGTCACAACTGAACTATTCTTATATTGCGTGTTAACTATATAATTCTTTCATTTCTTTCAAACACCAAATCTGATCATTTGTGACCAAAGTGTAACCGTAACTTTTTGGTTTATATTGTAATCTCAGTTTATTCAGCAAAACATTTTTGGCAATTTTGTGGAAACTCCAGTTACTCTTTTACAATTCTACAAACTTGTTCTGTTTTGAATAGCTTCAGTTTTTGTGATGGACAGATCACACCACCTCAAACTGCTTTTGGGTTCTTCCTTATCAACCCCAATTATAGACATAGACAGAGTATTTACAAATATTATACAATTATTTTTAAATCATTCATCAAATTTCATACTCAAAATTTAGATTTGTGTAATTTTATTAACAGATACAGAAATACACACTACACCTTTGCTATTCAGGGGCACAACATTGTTCTGGTGTGATTTGCAATTTCAGATTTGTCTCACAACTTTGCAAAATAAAAAATAAAAATAAATACTTTAATTCTGTGTAGAACAATTTAAACCAAAATACAATGTGAAATTTTGTGGAGAAGTTGGATCTGATTGGATTGGTGTACACACATCATGTAGCAAGTGTAACTAAGGGAGGTGAACTTGTGATGTAATCTACGCAGCAATGTTTTGAAAAGGTTGAACAAATTTGTATTCATTTAAATTAATTAAAAAATATATAAAAGAATAGAAATTTAAGTTTTCTGATTATACTGTAACAATATTTTTATGCTTTTTGGCAACTTTTTGTTTTTTTGGAAAACATCGAGAGTCTGAATTAAAAAACTGCATCAAAACTTATTTTCTTAGCCTAGCATTCAACTGCGTATTAGGAAAAAAGCAATGATATAACTGTCAATTCCTTGTACAAATTCATAAAATTTAAAATCCAATCAAAAATACAAGACTGTTCGATGACGTCATAAGTCTTTGTGCTGCTAAATCAAATTCCAGATTGATTTTTGTTTCTGTTCAGTTATTTTAAGTTGAAGAATTTTCATTTTTTATTTTGATATTCCATAACAGCTGACATTAAATTAATTTAAATATAACAGTAGACACACACTTCTAACACGCAATTATTTAAAGTTTCTTGCTGCACTTTTGATGAATTCTAACACAAATATGTAATAGTTTTGAGAAATTTGCCCTCAAAATTTTAACATTTGTGTATTTTCTGTTTTAGGTATGGTCTTGTGAATTGTCATGTGACCCGCTCCTCACATTTAGTCCATTTCGGCTCTTTTTGCGGTCTGGGCTTGCTGTCCAATCAGAATCCAGGAAGCCCTTACCCCAAAAAGCATCTACGATGGACAATATCATCTCTCTGGAAAATTTTGGGATGAAAAATCTGAATTCTGGCAAGTTTCAAATACTGCCTTGTGTCTGGGAGAGTGTTCCTTATAGAAGTTACTGCTATCATAGACTAAGTGATTTTGGTCCAAAGATTTTAGTCAGATATTAGTCAGACCTCAAACTTGACTTTCAACGCACTTATAAAACAAAAAATATAACCCAAAGATCTATGAGTGGAGAATATGGAAAACTGAAAGATACATACAGTATAGAGTATAGATAGTTGATAGAATTCCAAATTAAGGATGCACCAATCCATCTTTTTCAGTTCCAGTACTGATATATATATATAGATAGATAGATAGATATAGATAGATAGATAGATTTTTTTTTTTTTGACCAATATTAACCAATATTAATGTAGGGATGGAAAATGGCACTTATTTATAAGAGCTGTGTTAAGTTAGGGTTATTTATTCTTCAAATCACTACTGAACAGACTAACCATTCACTTTTTAGGCCAAAGTCAGTGTATAAATAGTTTCATTACATCCAGTTAAAGGCCCAACCAGGATATTGTCTTAACCGGTATCATGGAACAATACCCAAACTAGCAAAATTATTATTAATTATTAGTGCCAATATTCAATACCAGTATCGATATCAGTTCACCCCTATTCCAAATATCGTTACAATGTCTTATGAGGTTTTTTTTTTACTTATATTAATACATTGAAATATATATATTGAATTGAATTTACAGTTCTTATTTCCAGCTAAATCTGTCAGCGATTAAGAACAATTCTTTCCTGTATTCCACTCAGGCAGAATCTAATTGAAAGACACCAAAAATACATTAAAACATACATTTTGGTCAAATTAGTGTGTTGCAAGTGATACACTGTTCATTATGTTCAAGGGTTTCTGGCATTAGGATTTTTCCTGGTTTGAAGGACTTGGCATGGCAGTGGTCCTTTGTAGTGATAGCAGTAATGCAATTCAAATCACAATATTATGTTGTTGTTTTTTTAATAAAGAAGAGTCTTTAGTAAATCCTTGAAATCAGGAAGGAGTAATTTACCTGAAACCTGTGAATAGTAACAAAAATATGTTTGGGATAAAAATATATAATTTCATAATTTGTGATGTGTGATGTCAGAGTTTAGAATATAAAGCATGCCACTGGTTCCGAGCACAGCCAGACTGATCCTACCTCATCCACAAGGTGGCAGCAAAAGTCAAGCTGTAGTTTGGATCATATGCCTGTATGTGACTGTTTGACCATATGTGAACTATAAGTGAGAAAATGATATGGATTCTGAACATGAATTCTGATTAGCTCTTTGTTATTTGATTTTGTTTCAGTGTATTTAAAGTTGCATTTGTCCCGTTGACAGAATTGAATCTCTCCTTTATTATAAGTGCATTGTGTAACTTTTATGATGGAGGGTCTGTCCAATGCTTGTTCTTCATGGAGATGTTACTGTTTTGTCTGGAATGTTTCACTGTATTAAACCTTTCTATGTTCATGGAGACAATATGAGACCAAGTTACAGGTCAGATCTGTGGAGAGGCAATCCCACTCACAGTCAGAATATCTGTTTTTCTAGGCATTTTTGAACAATAAAACCACCTGTGATTGAATAAATGTAATGTAGAGCCATTTAATGCCATAATGTGGAACATTCTAAGCAGAGTAATGGTATCCATAAAAACAAGTTAATGGACCTCCAGCTGAAAAGTTACACGGTACACTTTCAAAGACTGGTTTCAGTCCTGTGCTAAAGCTGCCCTAACATAAATATAAAACACAAATGTAAGAAAGTAGTGTTCAAAGTTGCTTAGTTTGTTTTGTTTGTTTGTAAGCAATGCAATTTCCAAATATTAAAAAGTAAAGATGGTCCACATTTAAGAAATAAACAATATCTTTGTAAATATGAGTTCGAGATCACAATAACATAAAATGTAACGTTTATTTAAGCCCTTAAAGGTACACTGTATAACTTTCTGAAGGTGACATATGGGAAATCCTCCAAAGCTACATCAATAAAATATGGACTGATACATTTGGTTAGAAACATGGTTTAAACCTGAACATTTTAATGTTATTTTATCACAGAATGACAGAGCGTCTTTGGGATATTTTCATACCGATAAGTGGTCCGAGCTTATAGTATCGTGTGATTTCTAATTTAAACCATGGAGTAGACAGCTAAAGCCATACTTTGGAACTAGTGTAAATTTTGTGGAGATGCATGTTTTTCAGTGCAATAAAAACAAATAGAAAAAGTAAACAGATATTTTTGTTGTTGTTTTTTTTTGTCTAAATAATCACACGGTGGAGCTTTAAAGTTGTGATCCAGGTACATGTCCTGTGAGTGTATTGAAAGGTTACACCTCCAGTCTATTTAATAATGTTAAATAATAGAGGAAAAGGTTTGCAGCAAAATTTACAAGAGCAATACTGTTTAAGTGACAAAAGACCATCCCAGCACTTCCATATGTCTCGCTTTATCATAAAAATTAAAAATGATTAAATGAGTTGCAGAAGTCGTAATTTTAATATATATTATATTTGTTAAACTGTGTATTATGATCCTGCCAGCTTCTCCAAATTTTACATTTTTTAAAATAACTCATGTTAAATATACTATGGTTTTTATTAGTTTTAATTATTAGTAGTAGTTTTCCAGTTGTTAATGTTCAGGGAAGTCATAGTTAAGATGTTTTTGGCAGTGTTTTCTTCTGTTTTTAAGGCATACGCCATTTGTTTTCATGGAAATGTTATCGCTTTTCCTGGAATGTTACAAGGCAGTTATGTACAAAATTGACTTTTTAGAGTATTTAATGGTTTTATAATTGTTTCCCCTTCTCATTTACTTTCTAGAGTGATTCATGTGTGTTTGAGTAATCTTTATTCTCTTATACTCCAGAAATCACGCTCCCACATTTTCATCACCAAACACTGCAAAAATTAAAATCTAGTCAAGTTAAGATTAAGAAAGTGTTATCATGAGTTGAGTAAAATTCACTTGACAAGTAAAATCATCTACTAATGGAACAAGACTTTTTATACTTAAAATATGAAAATATATCTTTCTATACTTAAGAAAAACACTCTTTGCACTTAAAATAAAAAAACTAAATCAAATGTTGCTTGAATTAAGAAAAATGCACTTTGTCCATTGGTAGATAATTTTACTTGTCAAGCTGAATCTACTAAAATAAAGTTGAAGTCATTGTAACTTACCTAGATATTGCTTTTTACACTGTACTTATCAGTAATACATGTAGGATTTCGTTTATGTTTTAGATCAATATAACGCTTTAAAATGTCCAAACTATAACAAAGGGTGTCATAGATTATAACTATACAGCAGACGCAAGCACAATAGGTCTTCTTTAAATGTAACTATCTTGCATTTATTTAATTACATGTGCTTTTATTGCTCAAAAATACCTTGAAAAACATATATTCTTACTGTGAGTGGGATTGCCTTTCCACAGATCTGATCTGAATGTAGATACGTTTAATGCCATACTATGGAACATTTAGGCCAAAGCATTACCATGGAAACATGTAAGATGGACCAACAGAAAAGACATACATTTTCTTATGGACTAAATAATGAATTTTCAGACTTTTAGGCCAAAAACAAATTTTTGTCTTAAGTAGGTCAAAGTTCAAATTCAGAGGGAATTTCAAAGACCATGAGCATTTATTTTATTTTTATTTTTTTGTGCAGCTGACTATAGCAGTTCATATACAATACTGATATTGTGGTCTTGGTCAAGACACTTCACCCAGGTTGTCTGGTCCAAGATTGGGAATTTGGAGTTTATGAAATCAATCAACAACTAAATATTCACATTGAAAGAATTTGTTTCAAACTGAAAAATTATGTTCCTTGTAACTCATTTTATTTGGAAGTGTTAAGCAAAAAGTCTGACAGTTTGTAATTTCCTGTTGTTAACTGTAAGAAGTGGATTGTGTCTGTGGAGCAAAGGGTGATCCACTGAATGAAGGAGTTTTTCCAAGAAGGCATAATTATTTACACATTTTTACAGTTCTGTTGAACAGGATATAAGTTGTGTTTTTGTTGTTGTTGTTGCTGTTTTTTTAACCTTTTACCTATTTACAAGATTTTTTGGCGAACGCTGTCTGTATGTCACAGATTGATCATATGGTTTAGATGATGACATTTAAAGGTAAAATATGTAAATTTCACTGGCATGATTCCATGGAAAAAGAAAAGTTTAAACACTTCTTTGGAACATTATCCATGGATATAGATATGTTTTATGCCATACTGCGAAAAATTATAGCCAAATGAACAACATTTCCAGGGAAATAAGCAGAAGGAGCTCCTCTTCCCGGCAAAATAAGAGTCAGGTTTGTGGAGATGTAATCCTGCATATTGTAAACATATTGTACTATGCACTAAGCATGTTTTTCATTGCAATAAAAACAACCAAAATTAAATCCCACCTCCACAGCTGACTGTGAAGATTAGGAAAATACACATATCACACATATCTGAGTTCAGGAATTCAGAGTCCAATGTTTTTGACAGAATTTCCTTGTTAAAATTCATACCAAGTTATGTTTATTCCCTTTTTCCGTGTTGGAGGTTGGATCTTAGCACTTAAGCAAAACTTAAGCAAACTTATAGCTAAAATAAAGTTGAATCTGTGTTGACAAAGATGACACAAATAGTTGCTGGATATTACATTGTTAGTATAATTGATTAGGGGATTTTTTTTTTTGTATGTTAACCATTTCTGTTAACCCTCACATGCTACAAATGCTTTGGTACCTTAAATAAACCAGCATTACAATGGTTATCAGTAAAAGTTATATTTGATTTGAACATGGGTCTAGTTTATAATATGAAAATCTCACATACTGTCTTTTTGATATGTGTTAACACCTCTTTCTCTTCAGTTTCATTTTTTTTGTGCTGTTCCTGCTCCCTAATTCTCCTCACACACACAAGAACACTTCTTGGATGTCTCTACCAAAACTCCTCTCTTACTGTAACAATTTTCATGCATTATTTAGCCCCTTTTTTCAGAAACGTTCCTCTTGACATTTCTCGGACGGGAACAGCAGCCAGGAACCGAACCAGCCAACTTTTCAAAAACACATGATGTTGCATAATAGATGTGATTTCACACAGATGTTGCCATTGCTGGATGGGGGTCATAAAAATGCTGATTCAGACTTTCACTGCACAGATTTTATGGGAGGTTTAACGTCATGGCGGCACGTCTGGGGGTCAAAAACAAGCACACCTCCGGAACAGCACATAGGATTACTGCACTAGGATTCCCGTCATTCTTGTGAGTCATGCTGGGATGGTGATAATTAGTGGAATTCCAGGTTCCCGCCCGGAGTCTGGAGCAGTAACCTGATAGCGATTTCAAGACAGGGGTCAAGCAGGTCACAGACACATCATTCACTTTCTGTGTAAGTACAAAGAGCGTAATCAGTGGGTTTGAAACGGTTTTGACACTGTTGCACATACAGCACTGATTAATGATTGGCTGTGGATTTTAGGGAAGTCAGCAGCATACTGTTTCTGACATTTGGGGCAACAATGGTTCAGTGGTTAGGTGGTTAGAGCAGTGTTCCCCCAACCCTAAGGTCAGAGGATTGATCCATGCTCTGACCAAGTTCTGTCATTGTGTCCTTAGGCAAGACACCTCAACCACATTGCCGAATATGAAAGTGGTCGGTGTGCAAATGTTTGGTGGTGTTCGGAGTGACCGATGGCTCAGATTCTTCAGCCTCACTTCCATCATTCTGTGGCTACAACAGTATCTTACCATCACTGACTGTGGAATGAACGAATAATGAGAGGCTTTGGCAGCTTGTACAGAGCATTACAAGTGTAAGGCATGCTAGAACACTTTTCTAGACTAGGGTCCATATTTGACCTGTATGCTAATCATGTGTCCGATAAGTGGTTTATGCATACTCACTGTAATTAAGCCATTTTATTTTTAAAAATGTTGTATTTTTGTCCAGTGTATTATGCTCTATCCCAACTCAGTCTCTGACAGTGAGGATTAGGAAAGTAGTGATATTTCCACCAATGCATATTTTTTACTGGAGCTTATATTTGCACTTTTTACATTACCAATGAGAGGCCTACAACATGCCCTCTCCTTGGTAATGTCTTGCAAAAAATATTTTGTTTTCAATTTAAGTTTTCATTACTTAGTTTTGTACAAGCATAACATAATATAATATTAACAGATTTAATTTTCAGATCTCCTTTTTAAAGGTACATCTGAAAGAAGACTGAAATATGAACTGTTGGAGGAACTGTATGTATGATTTCCGACCTCCCCTGAATATGATATAAATATATAGAATACACACTTCTTCAATATTTCATGAATAAGTAGTCAGGACATCACAGATTTCTGCAGAGTCAATAAGTGAAAATAATGCAGGACCAATGAGCTCCTTCCTTTCACTGTGTCACTGAGATGAACAAACCTGATTGTACACTCTGGAGACACAGTGGAGGGCGTGGGGACCACACAGATATTAATCTGAATTAACAGTACAGAGATATTCTGGATTAGCCAGGCAACAGATACACGGTTGCCTGGTTCAATGCTGAAATTCAGTTAATTTAAACCTAACATGAATTGTCTGATCTGAATTGTCACTACCTACACCCCAGCACCTGCAGCCAGTCGTTATCCGGGGCTAGTGGAGCCTCTGCAGCTCAGGGAGTGAACTCTGGAGGCTCTGAGCTTTAACATGAGACATGGTCTGTCCATATACTTAGAATGAGACAAACATGTTTATGTCCTCTATCTGCTGGTTAATGCACTGGTAACACAAGCTCACATTCTAACATTTTAAAAAGTCACTTTTGTTAATTTCTTACATAGAGAAACTATTTTAAAAAATTATTGATTGTATACAATATTGTGACTAATCTCAGTATGACAATATTATCCATTATCCAAGATTGCTTGGCCTCATTAAAGTGCGTGCTGCAATACCTCTGTGATGGTCTGGGTTCTTCTGAAGGTGAGTCATGTGCTCCCAGAAGTCATGTGACCCACTGACACCCCCAGGAATTATTCAAGACAGGACACTTTCAGAGAAAGAGCGAGAGCGAGTAGAGAGAGATGGGAGTGAGAGATGGAGGAAGGTAGTAAAAGTATGGTAAAAGAAGGAAAGAGAAAGTCCAAATGGGAGAGAGGCCATCTTTCCATGGACATGGCTGGCTTGGGTCACTTGGTCCAGGGGCAGAGCTCTGCTTCATGAGACACTGACGTCAAACACACATAATAGTTTGTTTTCTTAAAGGGCTCGTATTACACTAGTTTCTGAACATATCTGGAGTTGTGTTTTGTTTCATTCACACATGTTTATTTAACACATGCATTTTAGGGCTGAGTACTTCTATCAACTTCTTCTTGTCTCCACCTTGTGATGTCATATGGTAATACAGTAAGCACTCCACTGTGTTTTTAAATTCCATACACCTTCACTAGAATCATTTGAATAATTGGCACTGCGGGAGCTCCATTGTCATTGTCCCTTATGTCAGCTGTCATTCAATATAAGCGTGTCACTCACTTTGCTCGCCCTCTGACCTCTCATACTTCTGGTCCTTGTTGTTGCCCCTTGTCTCCAGGTAGTCAAAAGATCTAGTCTTGTCTGTAAGTTGCACTTTTGTGTGGCACAATTTGGTATTTCTAAACATTAAATATTAAACATTAGTGCCTGCGTGTTCCCAGCTCCGAGATGTTTGTAGCCATGCTGAGTGGATGGTGGTGCGTAAACTTTGATGCAAAAAAATATAATTACAAAAAAAAATAAATAAATAAATAGAATTGAATTAACCTGCAATAGTATCTTGGATAAATTAGCTAATCTTTATATATCAAGTGCCATGGAGATCCCACCTGCGGTCTTGCCCTTTTTCTTAACCATGTAAATGATGAGCAACAAATTTGATGGAACCTACACCAGAAAAGTTACACAATGCCCCTTTAAACCTTGCCTCTGGCTATCTTATTCTACAACAAACTTCCATGTCTTAGTAAAGGTCCTGAGCATATCTCAGGTGGCATTATTTGTCAATTATATTTTGTATTAGTTGAGATAAAAATAGGTTCCCCACCAACAGCTGTGTCACATGTGCACGGATCAACAGGAAACAGCTGTTGCTAACATGCTAGCTTGTTTTGTAAAGCATTTTGGCTCAACATATAAGTCACACTAACATTAAAATACTTTATCACAAGATCAAATCGCTTTTCAAGAGTAATTATAATTCTATGTTTATATTTTTTGCTGTGGTGATTTTTCTCCTTAGCTTAAAGTGAAACCACAGACACAGTGAGCTAAGAAATGTAGCTCACTAAATAAGCCATCTTTAAGAACCTCTTACAAATGCTCAAAAACATGGTGTTAATGCTTATTTATGTCTAACAAATACTAAGACATACTTTTTTCCTCTTTTGTAATTTGGGTCTTTCTGTTCTCCTCTTTTCACCAGGTAACGTTGCTTTATTTGTGGATGCCAAGCATTACAGTACTGTAAAAGTGTTTCCGGTGTCAAACTCCACTTAAAATACTTCTGCTAAAAATAACCTCAATTCATTCCAGATGTTCCTGACAAAGTCAAGTAATTTCCAAAACCGAAAAATTTACACATTCCAAAACAATTCACAATATTGCTGGTTACTAACACTTCCCACAAACTGCCAACATGTGTGTGTTGACGTCAAACTCCAACATTCTCTATTGTCCCTTCCCATGAAATATATTAAAGGAAAATCCGCAATTGTCAAAACTATAATTTCTATTTGCTGAAAGACCCAAGTGTTCCCTATATTTCAACACAAAATAGCATTTTAGAGGTTCTGTACCTGTTTTTTTAATTTCAAACAGAACTAGATCATTTTAACTAGTTGCCTTTGGTCCAGAATTATTCCTCACACCTTATGCAGTCTGACCATCCTTATGCACCTCGATGATTTTATAAGTTCTTTTCACAACTCTCAGAGACCAGTTCTGGTGCTACAGCTGCCCTGGGGCAGACTGATGTGGCATAATTCTGCTGTGGCTCAGTGCTTATAGCTTTTTGCCCACAAACCTAAAGGTTTGAGGTTTGATTCCAGCTTTGAGCAGTGTTTACTTTTGTCGTGCCTTCTGGCAAGATTTCATTGAATCTGAGAATAAGTGACTGATGATAGTGGTCAGAGGGACTGATGGCACAGATTGGCAGTCTCACTTCTGTCAGTCTGCTCCAGGGTAGCTGTGGTTACATAAGTATCTTAAATAATGAATAATTACTTCAGTGTGGCAGTGACTGCAGTTGCATGCACTCCAAAATGTGATTTTATGGACATTTAAGATTATTTAAATGACAAAATGGCACCAGTGTGTTTGGGAGGCCAGCATTATTCTGTATTTTGTTCCTGTTCCTTTGTTGGTATATGACCGTCAAACGCTTCTGGATTTGTGGTCGGCTGCCCACAATGTTATGAACTTTGAAAAGGAAGGCCAACATAGCAATCAGCCCACATTCTAAAGTGGAGTCCCAGCCGGATTACCTGCTCAGTGTCCAGGCTCCACCTTTGCGCAGCAGGTGCTGTACGTGTCGCAGAAAGTGCAGCAAGTGACTAGTTAGGCTAAAGGCTACTTTGGAACCCTGTCCTCCGACTTTCCTCTTCGGAAAATAAAACTTTTATTCTTAGAGACTTCTTCACATCCCGGGGATTGAACTTCTTTTGCGTGACTGAAACCCAGGGCCATGGGAAGAGGAATTGGGTTGGGGATGCTGATGAGAGGTGCTCTGATAAATAAAAGACAGCCGTAGTGCGCAATATAAACACCACACAATTTATTTCATGAAGGCCTAATGCTGAACTAGATACTGTGATGTATACACATAATGCCTCTAAACACATACACATAATAATCACTTGAAATGCTGCTTATTTCAATTAAAATGTTTGACATCCCCTTACAGCTGGTAGCCTATTGTAAATGAGGTCCATAAGAACATCTACATGGAACAAGCATCAACAGAAACCTGCATTAACGTTACTCTCAGAGGGCAGGCAAGAACACACAATAATCTCATTCTCTCAACTGATGACAAAAACAACATCAGGTTTATAGTTGAAAAGAAACATCTGAAACAGTAGTCAATAAGATAATTACACTGCTGCTCAGTGACAGCTGACAGCAAGCATTTCACCTCCTAGCATTTACCTAGGAGGTGAAATGGAGACCTGCAGCACTCCAAAAATGAATTGATGCTTACGCATCACCAATACAAAATCTCCCATGAGCGCATTCATGTCAATAATGTACATAATGTCTTTGTGTACATGCATCAGTGACAGATGCATGAGTCTCTTCTATGTCCTAGTGGACCTTAACCATGTTTTTAAGGTTTAAACTGGAAAGTGATCGCTCCGACGAGGCCACTGATATTGGTAGACACAGACACAATTGTATGAGTTTCTCAACCTCAGTAAACAGTGCCTTTGTCTGTGGATGGAGATGGCATAGATGTCCTGCTACATCTTTGACCATGGTGCACTGATACTCCTTGGTGACACTGTTCAGCATTTTCAGCTGTAGATCAAGACAGCAATCGTCCACATTCATGGGAACGGTTTCCAACTCAATTGTTCCTCCTTGTCTCTGAAACTAAAACCACAGCCTTGTAAAACTCAAGTTTCCAAGAACCTGTCAGTGCGCTGTAAAAGAGTGCTTCAGGCTCTGAGGTTTGCCTAAATTGTGCCGGGATTCTGCTCACTCGAGTTTCGACCATTTTCAGATCCATTTTGGATGAATGTTCTTGCACCTTCTGGAACATCTACATAACATTTGCGTCATTTCAATGGGCCACAATTCTTTCTTTTAGTACATTTGCACACTCAAGTGTGCCAAGTGCACTTGCATTGGAGTCCTGCAGCTTCCGTGCCACAGCCTTGCAGGACGCGTGGTAAGAGAGCAGGCCAAAGAAAGTTCTGCCTTTACACACTTGCTTCCACAGCCTGATTATCTTCTCTCTGCTGACACCCCTTGTTGTTGTGTCATCTTTTAACAAAGTCATTGTGGCCAGCAGAGTGTTGTAAAAGGTACATGCACCTGATGGCGATTGCCAGCACACACCAACTTGGGCACAGGTCAAAAATGTTCACCACAACCTTGTCGCAACTACTGAACAGCAATTCAAAAAGCTGTTTGCTCTTTAGCGACTCTCGTATCACAGCAGCTACAGAACGCACAAAGTTCAAGGTTCTGGCCACAAGGCTGACTTTGCTTTTGACCTCTTGGAGAACCAAATCCAGTGTGTGGCTCTTGCAGTGAGCGGACATGGAGTGAGGGGACAATTCTTTCAGACAGGACTCCAAAAAACAGCCAGACATGTTGCCTGTGCCATTAAAACAATATGCTGCAAGTCTTTCAATTGGAATGTTCAGTTGCAAAAACATATCCTTAATGCAAGAAAATTGTTTATTCGGTAGGGTCACAGGCATTGTAAAACCCCAGAAAGAAGCAGTGCGTTTCCAGGCTACTGTCAGCAAACTGACATGAGAACATGTTGAACAGGTGCTTAGTCCATAAAACATCATTCAGAAGAATAAGCTATAATGTGCCTCTGAACTGCATGCGTGAACTGTTGTATAATCTCATTCTGTATTGTGTTGGACATCCAATTGTCTTGTCTCATAAACCACTCTCTCGGAAGGTGATATGTACACTCAAGCATATATTCATAGAGTATCCCATCACATGTAGTGTCCCCTCTTAATGGTATCCCATTAAGAGGGGACACTACATGTGGTGGTAGCAATGGTATTGCTGCCCAAAAAAACTTCTGAACAATAGTTCCAAAAGGTGACGAGCAGCCACCTGTCATTTGAAAACAGCATCAGATAAAAGTGTGTTAATAGATGTACTTTCCAATGCAGCAAGTTTCTGAATGGAGTCTGTGTGCAGTTTAGATTTTTCATGTGTCATTCTGCACAACAGTTATCAGCACTGATGAGTCTTTCTTTTTTCTTTGGTTCTCATGCAAGAAAAACACACAGGGCACGGTCAGTCTCTGGAACATAGTGAAGCCACTTCCACCTCTTAAAACAGATTGGTGAAATTTAGTCGAGCACTTTAGACTTTAGACCACCAAGCTCTGTTACAGTTTAAATGCCTATCGATTTAAGCTCTCGAGGCAGAAGTGGAGTAACAAGTAACATTTTGAAAGTGTATTGGTTTTATTGTATGGTTTGACCAGTTAAGCATGTAAAGCAACAACATGTGTATGTTAGATTTGCATCAGAATACCTACATTAGATGATTGAATAGTTTGGATTTAATGTTTGATCTTATCGCTATAATTTTCATTACATCACATTTTATTTTGTTTCCATGAGTACAAAACAACATAACTTTGTTTAGAAAGGCATTGTATAAATAAAATATCACTATATTATAATAGGAAATTCACACTGTAGCCTATGATATTAGTGTTAAATATGATATATTTAATTTTATTTAATATGAAGATTTCAGTGTTTCTAGTAGTTTCTTTCTCTTTTTTAGTGGGAGCCTTATTTGACAGAAGATGTAGGCCTGTTGAAATGAGCTACCTCTACCTAAATTCATCTAAATGAGTAAATAGTGGTGATGCTACAGAGGGAGGTTAATTATTTGATGGCTAATTTGTCGATATGTGCTACCTTTAGTCAGAGAACTATTTCATAGCATAATATGACTGTCGAAATGAACTACCTATGCATATTCATATAAATGAGTTGAAATGTAACATAATTAAGGTATAAAGTATGATCACCATGTGCAAACAGCATCAAACCTGCTGTCTCTAATCAAAAGAAATATGTTGTAAAACTGGGGAGGTTAGCTTTATTGGATTTATGCAACTGTAAACATAAGGTAGCTTATTTCAACGGTGTAGCGTGAATCGATAGACGGCACTGACAATTTCGACTGCTGGTAGCTCATTTTGATGGGGCAGCCCATTTCTACAGATGCCATATATTTAACCTATCCACTGCTGCTCATTTTTCTGCTGCACTTACTGTTAACATTGAGCTGATGATTGTTGTTGATATCAAGGCTTTATCCTCTAGTTTCATTCAGTTTGCCAGACAGTGTTACAGTCTGTGGCTCCACTAAATCCAGGTCACCCAGAACTAAACTCAAGCCCTGGCTAAATGAGTCTATGCACGCTGCCAGACACAAATGCAAACAAGCCGAGCACAAATGGATAAAAGATAAATTGGAAGTGTTGTGGTCAATTCTAAGAAAGAGCTCTTTATCAGAGCACTGTAAAAACTGAAAGAGGCATGTACTTCTCTAATGTTTTCACAACCCTTGTGTACTTTTTAAGACCATTAACTCTATTTTAAATGTGCAGCAGCCTATATGTTTGGAACCCTCACCAGAGACATGTGTACAGTTTCTTCCTTTTTTTTTTTTTTTTTTTTTTTGTCAATAAGGTTGAAAGCTTTAGAGCACTTTTTATGGCTCCATCCCATGACCCTTCTGTGCATGTTTTAAGTCCTGCTAGTTTTGAGTGGTTTGAGCCTGAGACTCTTCCTCAGCTTAAGAATATTGCTGCTCACATGAAGGCTACAGGTATGATCCGCTACCTTCTCGTCTGTTTAAAGAGGTTTTTGACTCCTTGGCTTCTGCAGTGCATAACATTGTAAACAACAGTTTATCTACCAGTGTTGTTCCTACACATTTTAAACAGGCTGTGGTGAATCCTCTGATAAAGAAACCTGGCCTTGAGTCATCTGTGCTGTCAAATTTCAGACATATTTCTAAGCTTCCTTTTCTCTCAAAAATATTGGAGAAAATAGTTTTTATTCAACTGAAATCAGTTTAAGATGAGCACAATATTTTAGAAACTTATCAGTCTGGATTTAAGAGTCTACACAGCACAGAATCTGCCCTCCTGTGTGTTTTAATGACATATTTGTTTCTACTAATGCTGGTGATTCTGTTGTTCTCATACTGTTGGATCAGACAGCTGCATTCAACACAGTGGACCACGAGATTCTTCACTCCTGGTTGGAGCACTGGGTGGGGTGGTCCAGCCCTGCTATGGTTTACATCATACCTGACTGACGGTGTTACCCTAGGATCAATACTAGGGCCTTTGCTTTTTACCCTTTATATGCTCCCTCTGGGCACCATTTTGAGGAAGCATGGCATCGCATTCCACTGTTACGTTGATGACAGCCAGATCTATCTGCCATTAAAGAAAGAGGATCCACAGTTTGACGAGACCACTTTTAGACTGTATCAGTGACATAAAATCTTGGATGTTCTTTCTGCACTTTAATCAGGAAAAATGTCAAGTTATGGTTTTTGGCCCTAGCTCTTCAAATTCCTCTTTTCCTGCAGAACTGGGTTCATTAAATAATTTAGTGAAGCCAGTTGTTTCAAACTTATGTGTGAAAATAGAACCTGATTTAAAATGTGATCAGCAAATGCATTCATACATCCATTTCATTCATACATTCATTTTTCAGATTGGATTATCATAATGCACTTGGTGTCAGCCAAACTGCACTTTGCCATTTGCAACAGGTCCAAAACTCAGCAACTCGACTTTTAACTGGAACCCGGAAATAGGCGAGCATCTCACCTATGTTAGCCTCTTTCCAATGGCTCCCAGTGTGCTTTAGAGTTGAGTTCAAAATTCTTTTATTTACCTTTAAGTGTTTGCACAGCCTAGCACCCTCCTACCTCACTGACCTGATCCACCCTTATGCCCCCTCTCGCACTCTCAGGTCAGCTCCAGCTTGCCGTCCCAAAGACTAAACGCAACCCACAGGGGGACCGTGCATTTTTTGTTGCTGACCCATGGCTGTGGGACAAGTTGCCATTAGAGATTAGACAGGAGGAGTGCCTGTTTTTATATTACTCTTAAAACGCACCTTTTTCACTGGCTTGTAACAAGTGAGATGTACATTTCTTGTGGTTGAGTATCTTATTGTTTATTCTATGTTTTTAGTAGTTGTATTGTGACTTTGACTGCAATTGTCTTTGTCTGTTCTATGTTTGTGTACAGCACTTTAGCCAGCTGTAAAGTTTATGGAAGTGCTTTATAAATAAAGTTGGCATGGTATGGTATCCAATGTGAGTAATCTGAAAGACATGGTGATTTTACTGTTTACATTTCATGTTAAAAGTCTTGCAACTCTAAACATCAGATGATAATCAGATTTTTAGTGAGCATGTAACCGAACCCAGTGTAATGCAAAATCATTTTTTTTAGTTTTCAACCATGTTATAACATTGTTCACAAAAACATGCCTGAAGCTGTTTTAAATGTCATCTGCACATTTTAGTGATCTTTACTGGGCCCTATTCAAACCCTCCTTATGTTAGCTGAAAGATTCTGTCCAATGCTCAGCCTGCAAGCCTGCATCACCCATGCTCCCACATGACAATTAATATACAAAATATACAATGCACAAAAAACTGTACACAGCAACTAGACAACCTAATGCAAAGTGTAGTAGTTCCATTAGTGGGATGCACACTGATTGTGGTTGGATAGCGCAGTGAAGGGGGAGGGACTGAGAGCGTCAAAAACTAAAGTGAAACTTATAAAATATGTTAATACATTGATTATTATTATTTTTATTTTTTTGGCAAATAAAGCATTTTCAGAACAATAAAAGAAAACATGGTAATCTAAATGTTACAGTGTTAGCAGTAAAACTCTCCTAGAATACGCCAAGTAAAATACCACCAAAAACAAAACATTTTATCTATCTAAACACATTTCTTTTTGTTGTTTTTTTTTTTTTTGCACCAAACAAAAGTAAAACCCAACTTCTTTACTATCTGCTTGCACTGTGTTCCCACTCTCTAAAGCTTTGCTGATGCTGCAGTGGACATGCATGGAGCCACTGTTTGGCTTGGCCCCATGTGAGTGACGTGAGCCGGTCTGAGGAGGCCGGGCTCAGGGGGGTCTGCTCTGACAGGAAACCTCTCACACTAATCCTGTCACTTACTGTAACTGTGTTTCTCTGCTGTGGGCCTGGGACTGCTCGTGCACGCTTCTAACACCATCCTCAGACTCACGTGCACACACATACTGCACACTCTCACATCATACTCAAAGTCACATACTAACATGCACGGTCATAACACTCATACATGTTCACATGCACGCTCATAACATGCACAATCTCACGTGTACACTCATACTGCACCCTCAGACTCACGTGCATGCTCATGCCACACACTTAGACTCACGTGCATGCGTAACACATGCATGTCAGTTTCTACACCTAAATCCAGTTTGTTTAAACCTAAAATGTCTCTCTCTGATCTGAATCATTAATCAGTGCTACTGCCGCTTCTACAGCTTATTGAGTGACGTCTGGAGGTTCTGATCTTTCACATAGGCATAACCTGTTCATATACTGACAATGAGAACTTCTCGAACCTCTAAATGCAACCCAGGTTCAGTTTGATTGAAAGAGTAATTCTTCTTGATGTAAAGTGTAATATATATACACACACACACACACACACACATATATATATATATACACACACACACACACACACACATATATACACACACACACACACACACACACATGACACACAGTTCATAGGTGTCTGCCTTTAACTGATTACAGTTTAAACACAAAGCAATAAGAGCATTATATAGGGGATGATGTCGTCGACTATTCACAAGAAGATGACGTCACCACTCAGACCACAGATTCTGTGCTGTAGTGCTTGCTATGGAACTCTTCTTCTCCACAACTGTCAGTATCATGCTTCATCCTTCCCTCACTTGTGTACAAGACCCTGAGATACTTGATCTCCTCCCCTTGAGGCAGGACATGCACCTTTTTCCGATCAAGAACCATGGCCTCGGATTTAGAGGAACTGATTTTCATCCCAGCCCCTTTTCCCATTGGATGCAAAGCACTGGCTTGGTTTGATGAAGCCATCAGGGCAACATCATCTGTAAACAGCAGAGATGAGATCTCTGGAAAATCTGCCCTTAAAGACAATGACCAGAACCGTTGACAAAGGGTAGCCCTGGCAGAGTCCAACATGCACTGGGAGCAGATCTGACTTACTGCAGAGAACACGGCTCCTGCTCCAGACAGCCCTGAGTAAAGGACCCCAGACCCCATACTCCCAGAGCACTCCCCACAGACACCACGAGGGATACAGTCAAGCACCTTCTCCAGATTGACAAAGCACATCTGGACTGGGTAAATACGCATCCTCTTATAATTTCACAATTGTATGGAAGTATCAAGGGTGAATTATTTATGTATTACTGTATCATTTCCTTAGAACTCTTATCAATGCATCTACAATTCCTCTGTATTCTTGTGCGGGTAAATGCTTTGGGTCAGCAGTGACTCATCATAAAAATAATAATTACAAATAAATATGTAAATACATAATAAACACATTTCTGGCCTATTTTGCACACTTTGTTGTGTCCCTGGGCAAGACACTTTTTCCACATTGTCCAAAGTAATTACAAAACAGCTGGGCTGGTTGTGACAGGAAAGGCATCTGTTGTTTAAAAAAAAAAAATCACTTCACTTCACTTTCACTTCAGATCACTGTCAACTTTAATTGAAAGGCAAAGAAAATGAGTTGATTATTCTTATTATTATTTGCATAGTAATAGCATTTGTAAGGGTTGCAATGTTTACAATTTTATTTTATGAAGAAAAAAGTCAAAAAATAATAACAATTTCAGTCAAGCATTTTACCTGCAAAATCTCTAATTTCGCTAACCTCTGCACTCACTTTTGCTGTCCTACAGTTGTACTTTGTCCAAAAAATAATAATAAAAAAAAAAGAAATCTATCTTGAAAATGTGCCAATATTTACCCATGAGGACAGGAAGAACCATATAAGGAGCATGTGGGTAATCCTCATTCAGTTACAAAGGTTAGTGCACAGTTCATACAAGTGTTTTGGAGAAGTTTGTATTTTCATTGGATATGATGAAATCCGGTATATTTGTCATCATGTCCTCAGCAGTTTGGTGGGGGGAGGGGGGAGAGTGGCGGGTGAGTGACTGAGGTGAGGGGAGAGAAAGGGGGAGGGGGGTAGTGAGGGGTGAGTAAGGGATGAGTCAACTTCTCTGCTGTATAAGAGATACCCTGATGATGGAGAGTCCAGTGATACTCCGACAACAGCCAAGGTAAGGCCCACTCACTCTGTACTACTGCTATTACTTCAGATAATACTATGTGTACTATAGAACACACTGTTTACTACTTGTACTACAGATCACACTATATTTACTACTTGTACTACAGACCACACTATATTTACTACTTGTACTATAGACCACACTATATTTACTACTTACTACAACTATATGTTTACTACACTATAGACCACACTATATTTACTACTTGTACTATAGACCACACTATACTACTTGTACTGTACCACACTATATTTACTTATACTATAGACTACACTATGTTTACTACTACTACAGACCACACTATATTTACTTGTACTAGACCACACTATATTTACTACTTGTACTGTAGACCACACTATATTTACTACTTGTACTACTGTAGACCACACTATATTTACTACTTGTACTATAGACCACACTATGTTTACTACTTGTACTGTAGACCACACTATATTTACTACTTGTACTGTAGACCACACTATATTTATTACTTATACTATAGAACACACTACGTTTACTACGTGTACTATAGACCACACTATGTTTACTACTTGTACTATAGACCACACTATATTTACAACTTGTACTACATTGAGCCGTTTTCATAATTTTAGTGGTAATATGTGTGTAAATACGTTTTATTATACTATGTTATGTATTCATCATTATTCTTGTCAATAAATAGTATGGGGGTTAGCCTGAGATGCTAGAATAGTAGCAATAGCTAAAAGAAATTAGATAAACCTGTAGCATTGGAGGTACTACTCCTATTTCCATTTCCTGACGGTAACAGCAGGCCTATATTAGGTCACTATATCTCTTGGCTCTTTGTACCATTGGCACTCTGGAGTTTTCACAGGTGTGTGGATGTCCAATATTTACTCCTAAGCACAAATAAAAGATCACAGTATAAAATGGCTCCTACATTGGTGACAGCTGTAAATTAACCTGGTCTCCTCTTGTCCTGTAGCCTCTTCAGTTATCATCAGTCATCGCAGCACCTGTCCAGATACGAGCCATGTACATGCCACCCCTGTCGCTCCTGCTGCTCCTATCGCTCCTGCCACAGTGGTCCTGGGTGCGAGCCGCATCACTGCCAACGGAGATGGTCTGGATGAAGAACAAAGTCCACATTATGGCCGAACAACTGGTGCGCAAAATCAGCACCAACATCAGTGTAAGAAAAAGATCCATACAAGTATTTCATACAAAATTGTACAAAAGTTTTAGGGACTGGAATTTTTAATTGTGTACTGAATTCATACACATCATAATTAGCCTTACAGCTTGATTGCTTTGCCTTGAATGTTCTGTAGTATTGGCATTTAAAGAGCCTATATTACGGATTTTTTAAAAATCTATGATATAATGTTATGTCCTCATCTCAAACATACCTGTACTTGTGCTGTTTCATTTGCACATCTTAGGCACACAAATCTTGCATATTTAGGCTGAGTTTTCTCTCAAACTCAAATATACATGCAACATACCTAGCGTGATGTCACTGCAAAGTATCATTAGTACTTTCTTTAATATTAATATTAATATTTGGTTTTATACCATTTCTGATAAAGCTCAAATTCATTCTAAAATCAGGATATGTGATTAAAAAATATATATTTTTGTATTGTTCAATTGAGTATGTAGAGTCAGTACTTGTTTTCGTATCTATTAGTGTCTGATTTTTAATGCTTTTGCCGTTTTCCCATCAGATCCCGCCAAACCTGTCCAAAAGCGCACCATCGGGGGAATACTGCGTCTGCTCCGTGGTCCAGTACCTGAACATCTCTTCTGGGCTTATCTCCAACAACTTCTCCTATGCCCTGGAACTCAAGGGGGAGATGGCCAGTCTGAGCAGCTTCGTGGACCAGGTCAAACAGTGCCACTGCAGCAGTAGACCCGTGAAAGCGGTTCCCAAGGAGCTACTGAAGCTTCAGCAGCCACGGCCGGTGTTTTTCTACAGCGTCACCCTGAGTACTTTCCATCTGGTTAAGGAGTACCTGAAAAAACTGCAGCTGAATTTGAACCACCTAGATAAGTGCACATAGAATATTCTTTATTAATATTATTATTATTATTTATTTTTTTTTAGATTTAAATGTTATTATAAATATTATTACATTATTTATTTATTTTTTCAAGATTTGCATCCACCCCTACAAAAAAGAAAAGTATATTTATATTAAATATATCGTGCAGTCATTTTGACAATGACAACTATTTAAATTACTATATTGATTAGTGGATTAGTTAACGAACAGTAAAAGTAAAAAATGTGTTATTTATTTGCACTGGTAAAAATGTCGTGTACAGCCTACTTGATACTTGATTTGTTTAAAACATGCATTTTATATATATATATATATATATATATATATATATATATATATATATATATATATATATACCTATTTATGTTATGTTATGCATGTATTTATTTATATTAAGTGTAGATATACACTGCTATATTTTGTTGTTATATAGCAGTGGTGTTTTTTTAATGGTTTTAGTCATTTTTGCAGCTCATTCTTAACATAACATTATTTAGCATTTTGTTTTGTATTTTTTAATTTTGAAAAAACAAACAATAGTTATATAGTTTCTTTAAAAAAAAAAAAAAAAAAAAAAAGTACTTTGTGCATTTACAAAAAAGTGCACATTTCTAAAAACTTGATTAAAAAATACATTAGTACATTTTTCATGTTGGAGATTAGAGATTATTATTTATCATATTTCTATAAACACAATATATAATATAGTGCACTATTTGTATTTAACTGCTTTTAAACAACTATAGACAAACAAAAAATACAATACAAATGTAAAAAACAAATGTACTTTTTATACAAGTTTTTTTTTTTGTTGGAGGAGTCTACAATATTGCTCTGTTTGAGAACCAGTGTTTTATGCTTTGTACCATGTAAAATGACTGTTGTTATGGTAATAATCCATACGTGCTGAGTCAGCTGTGCCCGGAGCAGAGCACACGTCACAGACCAGCCAGTCGTCATTCCTGGAAAATACATTTTCATACAAATACTCTTTTGAAGTGGTCAAGAAAAACTCTTCACTAGAGATTTGAACCCTGCTCCTGTGCAATATCTATATGGAAAACTCTATATATATTTATGAGATGTATATTTTTGAACATTTTATATTTTGTATATGAATAAATCATGTTTTATAATAGACAATATTGCATCTTCACTCGGAGTATTATGCAAAATGTCGTTTTTTTTTAAGCTTTCTATCATGTTATAACTTTAACTCATCAAAAACATGCCTGAAGAGGGTCCAATTCAAACCCTCCTTACAGTTAGCAGTACAATTCTGTCCAATGCTCAGCCCACAAGCATACGTCATCCATGCTTCCACACAGCAATTCTCCATATACACAAAAACATACTACAAAATTGTACACAACAACTTGATAAACTTGATGCGATGTGCAGTAGTTTCATTAGAGGGTTACATGCAGGTTGTGAATGATATCGCTCTGAAGGGGGAGTGACAGAGCAAAGGGAGGGGAGACTCAGAGCATCAAAAGCGTCACGGAGATCACACGTTGGAACATTCTACATGGAGTTTTCTGCAATGAACATGCCTTTATTGTAATATTTTTGAGGGTTTAAAAGCTACACTCTTATTGTGCTTTTAAAGACACAAGTAGGTCAGACATTACTATTATGTATTTTTTGTAAACATGAGCAAAACAACAAAATATTAACTTTTACTTATAATTATTGCCGGACCTTTTCAAGATGAATGACCCCTATCGTGCAAGTACTATTTGCAATGGAGACTTGACTGAGTGGGTGTCTTATACAAATGTGTTTAGCTGATAAGAGATAAAGTATGTGACTAACTGCACAGAACCAGCAACATTACAACTGTTGCTTAAGTTATATTATATAATATTTACCACAAATTAAAAAAAAAAAAAAAAACACAACAGGAGAGATGGGATACAGCAATTCAAACTATACAGTTTTACACAAATTAGGAAGAAATCTTGATACAGTTAGGCCCAAAGGTAATTATATCTTGGCTTAGCTCAACAAATTAAAATAACTAAAACAAAGTGGTAAATAACATGACTGGCATGATCAAAATCCAATCACAGTTTTGGAAAATTTGACAAGGCTCTTACAGCAATTTAAATCAAAACTCTGTTCACAGTGGAAATTTTAAAAATACCATTTAATACAAAATTTGCATTTGAGAGAAGAAATACGATCAACTAATGCAAGAATCCTATGTATTTGAAAACTTGTAGAGGTCTAAACTACAGGGTTAGCAGGTTTTATACATAGTAGGACCCCATTAATCAAAATAAACACAACTAATTGCCTCCATTTAAATTGTAATTTCAATGAATCATTCAAATCTAGATCAAGATACTCACTATGTTTACATGCAAGCCAGGAAAACTGAATAACTGGCCTACTCCAGTTTAAACTGATGTATCAAATGCATGTGAACCCGAGAGCTATGACTGAGGTGTCATGAATCAAATCTCAAAGATCCCAATAACATATTTGGGGAAGCTGATACATATTTGGATACCTGCTGCATGTAACTGCACAGTCAGATTTACCTAAGGAGACAACTAAAAGAGGCATGGGTAAGAAACTATGAAAATATTAGATGATGTGTTTGGATGTGTACTCAATCATTTTAGAGCAGCAGTGATGATAAACTACAACTCTTTCAGCATAGACTAGTTCATTTTGGACTGCTACTTTAAAAGGTCCTAGGCTTTTAACAGGCATGTTATAATGTTATTAAGTGCTCAAAAACATACCTGGAGTTGTGTTTTGTTTCATTCACATATGATACATTGAGTAATCCTAGTTTATTAGTTTGTACATCTGGAAGTTCAAAATGCTCTGATCCAATTTGTGATCTCATGAAGTGATAGCATGGAAGTTAAGAGCTACCTATTACCTTTTGTTCAGTAAAGATTGGAAATTCAAGGGGTGAAATTATACCTATGATTCAAGGGAAGGTGTATGGACTTTAAAAACATAGCGGAGCACTTCCCATATTACCACATGACATCACAAGCTGGAAAGGGGTGTTTTCTGTTTGAGAGAAGAACTCAGCCTAAATATGCAGAGTTTGAGCGTTAAACATGTGTAAGTTACACAAAACACAACTCCAGGTATGTTTTTGATGAGGAAACAACACATATAACATAGATCAGAAATATGGGCTTTAAAGTGAAAACTGTAACTTCAATGTGTTTACTTGTACTACAGAGTAAACCAAATAACTTGTGAGTATTTTTTAGCACTTATACCTGCAAGAGTTTTGTGCTAATTCCAAATTACTAGACATACCTGAACGCCTCATAACCTCCTGTCTGCACCCATTCAGTTCTTTGACCTGCTGTAGAATGGGACAAGAGCAGTCCAACAGGTATCAGGGAAAAAAAGGCTATTTGAATTTGTTTAGCACTGAGTTTTTTGATGATAGAATTCATAATCACAGAAAAATGCACGAAAGGTGTAAGTTTTAACTTGAGCTTACTGAGAGAAAGTCAATAAATATCTTAAAAAAAAAAAAAAAAAAAAATCACAATATTTTGCCAGTTGTTTAATTTGTAGCAAAAACAGACTCACTGATGAAGTAGAAAATTACATGAACTGAAATTGTATAGCCAGGGCCAGAATATTCTCAGTCTTAAATCTGAATTGTAAACATAAAAAAGGTTTAACTGTCAAACCACTTGCTTCTCTTGACCATGCTGTCTGTGGTCCCCATCAGCTTCCTCTTGTACTGCTCCACCAGGCTGTCGAAGCGGTCTCCACCCTTTCTCTTGAACGGCTTACTGGGTTTAACCTGATGGAGAAAAATATTATATATTTCATTGTTTTTTTTTACAGAAAGAAAAACTGAACATCAATACCCTTATATTCAGTTCTAGTTTGACAACTGTGTGAAAACAAGGACTAAGGATGCAAATTACGACTTGTCCATGGTTTATTTCTATTGTCCACTGAAACATTTTAAATCCCAATTAAACAGAAAATCTGAATTTTTTTATTTTTTATTTATTTTTATTTGTGTCTTTCCATGTGTTTTATGGTCTGTACAGTCCAGACAACAATTACAAACAAATACAATTATTATATTTTTTTGATGAGTCACAATAGTCAATCCTTGCAGTCGTATAGTGGAATATAATTTAAATTCAATCATCTAGAACCACAAAGAATACATTTAGTGAGACTTAAAAGTCAGGAAATTTTGAGTAGTTGTTGTGAATACTAAAACTTAGTCCTTTCAAGTAAACTAAAAGCCGACCACACACTACAGGATTTTTCAGTCTTAAATGATATCAAAACATGCAACAAAAAGTGTAGACACGAGGAGTGTGCAAAGACTGCTGCGGGATAGGCGCACAGATGTGAGTGCCCTATGCATTTGCCATTTCCTAAAACCACTCGCTTTCAGTGTTTCCCGCAGAAAACAGGAGCGGGGGGAGTGCAGAGATTCCATGCGACGACCAGACCATAGTTTTGCGAGGATTCACGTGGTTCGAAGGGAAGTGATCAAGGCAGGGGCCACTCATTATCAAAGCAGCAGTCTTAACTATAGAGCGCTGCCGGAAACACTGTCATTGCACTTCTAGTGTTATTTTTATTTGTTGAAACATGTTCATATTTAATCAAAGTGCTTTGTTGTAGTACATTCTAATGGAACTGGTTTGGAATAGCTATAGTAATTGTATAGTACTACAATTCCTATTATCTCCACATACGGCAAAAAAATACCCCAGATCTAGCTTTCATTCAAACTCACAAATTTAGTGACAGACTCTTGTTCCTTTAGTGTTTGTGTGTGTATTTACCTGGTTCCTGGTGTGTGTGGGCTTTTCCATGTGCTGTCTCTTCATTTCTTTCCTGCTGGGGCCAGCTCGAGCTTTCTTGGGCGCTGGAGCTACTTGCTTTCCTTTATCTCTCATTCTGCACAAAACAGGGTTAGTTACATTTAGGGTTAGAAGTTAATGAACCAACACATCTGATCAACACAGATTTGAATGTAAAGACACCCCTAAAATGCATGATAGGTTAATTGAATCTTTCCACTAAAATATCTTAAACATATATTAAAAATAAATAAATAAAATGTATATTGTATAATTATGTTGAAGATTTTACAATCTTCAACATAAGCCATTTTTTTTATTTAGGAGTAGTTCAGATTTTACTTTCTGGTTGGACATGGGTAGCAGATATTACATCATTACATAACTCTTACCTACTTCCTGTATTTTATACCGCAAACTGCCACTTAACTGACACAAAAGTATGATGCATATTTACCACAGTTACTATTCCACTAAGTCATAAAATTTGCCATTATTGCATTTACACAGTTACACTAGCAACCCAGCAGTGCTGCGTATTGGCCTAACGAGATAAATTAAAAGGAAACAGTGAAGTGACAGTTATCATGAGTCATGACCCATTTCTTTATAATCCGTCTTTGTCTATGTAACAAGTAAAGAGAAGCTAAGATACGGATGTGGCACTATAGTATTGTTAAATGCTTTAATATTTGACAGTTATGATGACTGAACTAAAGGCAATACCTCAGTTGCATCAGTATGGAAAAAAAACACTTAATTTTATTTTTTTCATATTTCATTTCCAGTGTATCCTCAGTAATGTGTCTTTTTAAACTCATGAGTAACAATGGAAACAGAAGAGCAATGAAGCTGTATAAAACAATGTTATGAAGTTCCATTTAAATCAGTTTGGTGAAAATTGTATTTTACAAATATGAAACGTGGAGTTAATTCGGAATGGTACATCAATTTGAGGGCCTTGCTATGAATTTCAAATTACTGATATAAACATCTTGCTCCAGCAGAGTCCTGACCTGATTTTGGGCCCACGGTGTGAGGGCATGGGCAGAACCTTCCTGCGCTTCTTGCCATTCTCCAGATCCACATGTTCCACCTCAGGTCTGGTCTGGAAACCTGAGAAGTACCGATTCTGCTTCTGCTGCTGCTGTTGCACTGGGGCTGGGAGACAAGCAAAGCAAATAAACATGCATGTTAATAGTATATGAACAGAGGAGGATAGAGAAGCTCAACAAAATTGCATAAGAGACACTGTATGTTTATTAGGATGGTGTATAAATCTTACTTAATAGGACATAAGAGCAGGTAGTTTAACAGATAATTAGAACTTCGAGTATTCCCCATTGTGTACACATTGTGTACTACCCTGAGGAAACCACATTTCAAAGTTACTAAGTTAAATGTAGTCACACAGTAGAGCATACCCTTTTCTTTGCCTGTGTGGTCTGATGGGGGATGACTCTGAGTGACTTCTTTCTTTACAACCTGTTTACCTCCATGTTGTGCAGGTTGAGTTTGGACCTGGGGATGGGACATCAATTGTAAACACAATAAAGAAAATAGAAAGAAAGGGAAAAAAATAGAAAGAAAAAGAAGACAAAATATGAGTATCATGTAAACTAACTACTTGTAAATATGATTTCATTTTAAGTATTTATGTATCACTTTAACTATTTGTACAACTACATCTACAACTACTGTTAACACTGATAATACAATTATACATTAGATCTTACTTATAGTAACTAATTGTATAGTATAGTTTACTAGTCGTAAAGAGATAATCCAATTAACATAAGACTTAGACAAACTTTACTGATCCACAAGGAAAATTACTTGGACACAGTAGCTCACACGTCACATTATATATTAGACAAATGTTGTTGGGTCCTCTCTTAATTGGGTAAAAATTAAAACTAAAGCCACGATTACTTTTATCTAATGATTATTTCAGTAGTCGACTAGTCAAAGATTATTTCTATTGTCCTGTGAAACATTTTAAATACTAAATTAAACTGAAAATGTTATGTTACCATTTGTAAAAAAAATTTAAATTTCCATCCAGAAAGCAATTACCAAACTACAACCACAATATTTTTTTATAGTTGTGTCATGATAGTCAATTGTCCAGTCCTATCGTGGACCATAATTTTAGGACCACAATGAACTTACAATTAGTGAGACTTAAAAATCAGGAAACTTTGAATAAGTGTTTTGTTGAAGTATATTCTAAATTCTATATTGTACAAGTCTCTCCATGGCCGAGCACCAAAGTACATCTGTGACATGTTAGTGTCATATGAACCATCTCGCACTCTGAGGACCTCAGGGACCGGCCTCCTGCTGGTGCCCAGAGTCAGGACTAAACAAGGGGAGTCAGCGTTTCAGGTTCATGCAGCTAAAACCTGGAACAGTCTTCCTGAACATGTGAGACAGACTCTTCTGTGACGCTGTTTAAATCCAGGCTCAAAACATTTCTGTTTAACTGTGCATATAACTGAAAGGTTTTGATTCCACACTCTTCTCTCCAATTTATGTCTCTCTTTTTTAATTTTAATCTTCATGATTATTTATGTTTTGATTTGTTTTTATTATGATTTTAATGTATTTCTTATTCTGTAAAGCACTTTGAATTACTTTGTGTACGAATTGTGCTATACAAATAAACTTGCCTTGCCTTGCCTTGCCTATATTCAGAACTGGTTTGGGTCACCTATAGTAATTTTTCAATTCCTATTATCTCCACATGGCAACAAAGCACCACAGATCACTACAACTACTATTACTATAACTACTACAATTACTACAACTAACGTACCCTGTTGTGCTGCTTCCTCGCTTCTTTTATCTGAAGCTTTCTGGAGTCTTCCAACGAGAACTCCACGATCGGTCTCTGTGAAATAAACATTCATTTTTTGTTAATCAATAACAAAAAACATCCAAATACCATCCCAGCCCCGGCAAACCTCTCATGTGGTACCTTGTTTGGTCCAAAGATGTTAGGATTATTGTTGAGGTAGCGGAGGGTGCTTAAGGCGTGCTCATGGACTGAGAATTGCACAAAGCCGTAGCCCAAAGACTGCCCCATGATCTGGCCTTTCTCTGGCTTCTTGTCATACATGACCCTGCACTGGAAAGGAAACAAGCACAAAGTAATGAGTGGAAATGTATGGGGAAATAGCTCGCCCTTGTGGATAAAAATGGACTTACAGCTAGCAATAAATGTTTGGCTTTGGGATGGATGGATGAAATACGTTAAAACGTGCCTGGAAATTGTTTAAGGTTCAAATCTAGCACATATCAACCATGAAAAATGTCACGTTATACTTATTGTTTATATTAGATTACAATAGAAGTTTCCATCTCTTTATGAATTTTTTTTTATATTTTATTTTGTTTTAATATTAGACAATATATTTCTCTATTTATAATTTAGCAAATCTCCAAGACGTGTTATCAATTTTGATATACATCTCCCACTTTGCAGTGTTGAAAACACGCAAATTATTACATTTGTATTGAATTTTAACTTATATATATATCTATAGATATATATAGATAGATATAGATAGATATAGATATAGATATAAAGATAGAAAGATAGAGAGATAGAGAGATAGAGAGATAGAGAGATAGAGATAGAGATATTTTTTGGGGGGGGGAGGATTTGACTTTAATATCACAATTCCTGCATCACTTAAATCTTTCAAAGAACAAATATTCATAAAATCAAACATATCATTTTGTCTTTTACCTGTAGAACTTGGACTACTTATTACTTATATTAATACTTATTACTTCAATTTTAGCAACTGCACTAAAAGCAACTCCTATGTATTTATTCTTTACTTTTCTTCTTTAGGCATTGACAAAGCAGTGTGAGTGTGATGTGACCTCTGACCTCACTGATGCGCACTCCCTTGGTGCCCTTGAGGCCCTGCAAGCAGATGCTCTTCAGTCTCTTGGTGTCCACAGACTTGGGCAGGTTATGGACGCACAGACGGGTCTTGGACACAAACACATGAATGTCCTTCAGCTTGGCCCTCTTGATCTCTTCAAACTGAGAGACAGAAAAAAACTCATCTGGATATTGTAATAACTTTTTCATTTAGCTTTTTGTTAATAAAAATAAACAATTACAGTATGTAAATTCTTTGCTTTGCAAACAGTGTTATTATTACAAACTACAAAGACTAAATCAACACGAACACAAGGATGATGCACTATCTAACTTTTCTTTTGGAAGTTGCACCACTTGATTTTCTTGCCTAGAATGTTTCACAGTATGGCATTAAACATATAGCTAAGTGAGGAACAGTGTAGACAAGCAAAAACATATCTATAATGACCAGCAGGTGGCTCTGTATTTTTTCCTCATGTAATTGAGTAAAATTTGTCTTGGTTCTGTACATGTATACTAATACAGTATAAGCACCTCTAAATAAGTCCACTGCATACTGTCTGCATCTAATTCTAAAGTATTTCACTGATAATCAGCAAGTGCATTCTAGATGTGGTTAGCTTTACTGTGATGTAAACTCCAGTCTACCCTATGAATATTTTGATTATATATTCTTTATTTTGATATGTACTCATAGAGAATAATTAGGATGCCCAGAATGCATAAGGTAAGTGAGGAATAACATTACTGCAAACATTGTAAAACTGTTTTTCACATTTTTAAGAAAAATCAGGTATAGCGCGAAAGTTATGAAAATGGTGACAATAATGGTGACAATTTAGGCACTGTATTAAAATAAAAAATTATAGATAACATTCTCACTAGCCTAATGTTACAGATATTGTGGTAGACAATCAGTTACAATTAATATAGCTATATAGCAATTATGAATGTAAGTTAAGTTATGTTGTGTAATGTCTGAATTACACAAGTGGGTGTATAAGCAGGTGTAAGGAGGACGCACCCGGGTTCTCTTGGCCATGTCTGCCTCAGGAATGCCCTCCGCTGCTTTAGTGCCAGCTCGGATCACTGTGTAAAAGGAACAGACCACAGACAAATATTATGAACATTTAAAACTCACTCAAAAAGAGAAGAGGATAAAAAGCTTAAGGTACATTAGCCAAAACACACAAGGCATAACTTTGTAGATAAAATACTATGAACAGCATTTCATTTAAAGTTAAAGCATTTCTATTTGCGAGTTTGATCCACATAATATGTAAAATATCAGTTCAATTTACATTTATAAAACAATTTAGCAATATTTACAAATTCTTATTTGGTATTTTGGCATTTTTATTTTGTATTTGAGTGAACTAGATCAAAATAACAAAAAAGGGACTGAAGATGTAAATTAGCCACACTGGCTTTAATCTTTACAATTTTAAATGCTCATTAATATATGTTGTCCCTTTACAAATAAATAAATAAGAATATAGCAAGAAATATTGCAAGATCTTGCAGAATATATACATGCATATTTGAAGACATACACAAAATGTTCTGTAAAATTTATGTAGCAAAGGTAAAAGTCAGTATTCAGTACTACATGCTTATAAAGCACATCTGCCCCACCAAAAATCATATTACCATAGTATCATATTAGAAAGCTAATCAAAAGAATATAATTGCACTCACATCCTTCTCTGGCCAGATAGAGATTCCTGGTGCCAGTCTCCACTTTCTTCTTGTTGTCCTTAAGTTTGGACGCCTCTTCTCTGGTCACTGCTGCAACGATCAGCAGCTTTCTTCCATCTACACGGATCCCTCCATTCTGAATACACACAAGGGTTCAAAACTACTGTGCTGATTTTCAGTAAAATGCAAAATATATTACTTTTTTTAAAGGTACGGTATGTACTGTTTTTGTAGTGGCAGGTCACCTGCATGATTCCATGGAAATAAAAAAGGCTAAATGTTACATATTGTGGCTTTAAAGAAGACATATAATCATTGTCTTCATCATCAGTAGTATTAAACTACAGCATAAGCAAACAGTTATTTAACATTTTGTTCATTGGCAAGTAAGAACAAAAATATGAGCATGTAGGTGGTAGGTGAAAACAAGACTTTTTACTAAAGTCTCAGTGGCTGGAAAATGCAGGATTACGTTACTCTTACTTTACTTTTACTTAACTTTACTAATATTTTGTGTTTTTTGTAACTTGAAAACAGGATGGCACATCTCAAGGGGCATTCAAATAAAATAAATAAAATATAATACTGTATATTCATTTTTATTTGATTATATTAATACAATTATTTAATAAAAAAAACTATTATATTATTATATCCATATTATTATTTATATTATAATATTTTTTTTGTAGACCAGTTTGCAAAATGGGCTACCTGTGCTTCGTCTTGTGCCGCAGCTATACACTTCTCTGCTGCCTCTTTAGTCTTAAACTGAGCAAAAGCACAGCCTGTAGAGGACAAAAGCAGGGTGAGTTCACAAATTCCAGTACAGACAGTTGGCTGACTACATCATGAGCAGCCTTATACCTTTGGAGTGCTCTGTGTCTGGGTGCAGCACTATTTTAATGTAGTTGAGCTCTCCGTACTGCAGCAGAACCTCCTCCAGGCCTTCTTCCTCAGTGTCAAAGGACAGGTTCCTGAAGTTACAATGTAGTTCAAGGAAAAATATTATTGCATGTATGGCTAGGCAATATAACAAACAATTGCATATTTTCACCCATATTTATCAATGACGATTTTCAAATAAAAGTAATTTTGTAAAAACAAACAAAAAAAGTTTTTTTTCTGTAATGTGTAAATACCTGATGAATATAGTTCTGCCCTCATTTATGTCTGAAGGGAGAGCTTTCTTGGATTTGTTCTTCTTCTTCTTCTTCTTCAAATCCACATCATCATCATCGTCGTCATTTTCATCATCTTCATCCTCATTATCTAGATCTCCACAACACCACAAAATAAATGTCATCTTTAATAACCATATTTTAGTATACATTTTTGTTGACAGCAATAAAAATTAATATTTATGTAAATATTTTATTTATTCACAAAAAGCCTCACTGTGTAACATTCCGGCCAATAAATCGACCAAAAAAAATTATATTGTTTTTACGATTTATTTTATTAATAAAATAAATAAATAAAATAACAACAGGGATACATGTTTTAAGGGACCCTCCCCTGTGACTGGCTATTTGAAGTGTCTAAGTGTGGTTATGGTTAAAGGCCCCATATTATATTTTCTGATCTGTTATAATGTTATGTCCTCATCAAAAACACACCAAGAATTATGTTTTGTTTCACTCACACATGTTTAACACTCAAACCCTGCATATTTAGGCTGAGTTAGGCTCTGTTTCACCTTGTGATGTCATGTGGTAATGCAGGAAGTGCTCCAATGTGTTTTTAAACAGCATATAGCTTCCCTAGAGTCATTTGGATGATTTCAGCTGTAGAAATCTCAGATCTACGTCTCTCTGGCAGCAGGAGACTATGGACCAGTGGACTCACTTGGTCACTGCATCCAACAGGTCAGTGTGTGGATGCAAAAACAACTTTCTCCAGCTAAACTCTGACAAGCCTGAAGTCATAGTGTTTGGTCCACAGAAACAAAGGGACAGTGTCAGCAGTCACCTCCAGTCTCTCTCTCTAAAACCTTCAAATCAGGCAAGAAATCTAGGGGTAATAATGGACTCAGACTTGAACTTTAACAGCCACATCAAATCAATAACATCTGCAGCCTTTTACCATCTAAAAAACATAGCAAAAATCAAAGGTTTACTGTCTAAATCAGACTTGGAGAAACTTATCCATGCGTTTGTCTCCAGTAGGTTAGACTACTGTAATGGTCTGCTCACTGGTCTCTCCAAACGAGCTGTGAGACGCTGCAGAACATCCAGAACGCTGCAGCTCGGGTCCTTACTCGAACTAGGAAGTACGAGCACATAAGTCCTGTGCTCAGGTCTCTGCACTGGCTTCCTGTGCCTCAGAGAATGGGCACCAGCAGGAGGCCAATCCCTGAGGTCCTCAGAGTGCGAGATGGTTCATATGACACTAACATGTCACAGATGTACTTTGGTGCTCGGCCATGGAGAGACTTGTACACAAGCAGAGCTGCTTTAAAGTCTCAGGACTAAACAAGGGGAGTCAGCGTTTCAGGTTCATGCAGCTAAAACCTGGAACAGTCTTCCTGAACATGTGAGACAGACTCTTCTGTGACGCTGTTTAAATCCAGGCTCAAAACATTTCTGTTTAACTGTGCATATAACTGAAAGGTTTTCATTCCACACTCTTCTCTCCAATTTATGTCTCTCTTTTTTAATTTTAATCTTCATGATTATTTATGTTTTGATTTGTTTTTATTATGATTTTAATGTATTTCTTATTCTGTAAAGCACTTTGAATTACTTTGTGTACGAATTGTGCTATACAAATAAACTTGCCTTGCCTTAGAAATTCTAATCTCTACTGAACAAAAGGTAAAAGGTAGTCATTAACTTGAAAACCATCACTTCATGACATCACAAAGTGGAATAATGATTTGAGCTTTGGAAATGTAGACAAACTAATAATAAAGGGCTACTCAAATAATGTGTGAATGAAACAAAACACAACCCTGGGCATTTTTTTGAGGAAGTAACAACATTCTGACATGAATTAAAGCTCACAAGGATCAATTATGCAAAATATAGGGCCTTTAAAAGTTGTCAGAGTTTGGTAAAGTTCAGTAACATTTAAGAAATTTAAGCCTTACCATCATCTTCCTCATCGTCTTCATCCTCATCGCCCTCCAAAGCACTATCCTCTGATTCACTTTTCTCCTCCTCCTCTTCTTCCTCCGTATCCTCCTCCTCTTCCTCACAGTCCTCTTCATCCCCGTCTTCCTCTTCACTGCTGTCATCACTCTGCTCCACAACTTTGGCTTTTGCTGAAGTAGGTCTAAAGACAGGTGTGACACATTAGTATTTACGGTACAATTCCAGTGAGCATTAAAGCAAGTATTCAAATTCATCTGAAGTACTTTTTTCTCTCCTTCACTGGTGGTTTCTGTACATCTGTGTCCTCTTCAGAATTGCTGTTTGTCTCTAGCTCTTCAGTAGTGGCCTCCTGTTCCTTGTTATTGCCTGAAGGGAAGACAACAGAATGATTATCTTGGTTTTTGACCCATTTTTGTCTTAACATGGACCTGGTTTGCTCCAGTTCCAGTGCCAGTTCCAGTTTGGTCCTGGTTTAGTCCTGGTTTAGTCCTGGTTTAGTCCAGGTTTAGTCCAGGTTTAGTCCTGGTTTAGTCCTGGTTTAGTCCAGGTTTAGTCCAGGTTTAGTCCAGGTTTAGTCCAGGTTTAGTCCAGGTTTAGTCCAGGTTTAGTCCAGGTTTGGCCCAGGTTTGGCCCAGGTTTGGCCCAGGTTTCATGAACACACTTGTAATCTTTGTCAACCAGGTTAACATTTGATTTTTCTACCTGTACTTGAAGCAGGCTGAGTGGACAAATACTTGTCCTTAGCCACTGCCCAGTCCACTGCCACTGGTCGACCTTTAAATGATAGAAACTGGGTCATATGTTGTTCCACCAAAAATTATCTTTTCAAATGTCACATGTGAAACTAGCACACTTCCACAGTGAATGAAATTGTATCTTACCTTTAATTTCTTTCATGTTCATAGCAGTCAGTGCTTTTGCTGCCTCTGAGACATTTTTAAACAAAACAAATGCAAACCCACGCATTTTCCCATCTGTAAACCGAAGGGCTGAGTGAGAAATGGAACCAAAACATGGGATAATAACATTAGTAACATACCAGGTTTGAGGGGAATGCGGGCCTCAAGAACCGTTCCAAACTTGGCAAAAGTTTCTCGTAAATCATCTTCTGAACACTGCATGAGAGTACTGGTTAATTATCATCACTGGACAAGCTAAACTGGGGAAATATTGGGAGCTATTTGACCTAAAAACTGATTACCTTTCATTATAATTATTATTTTTAATCTGATCTTTTTATTTCTAAAACTATTTCTAACCCCCATCCCCCCAGTATACCATCAATCTATGGACATTGGTAATTGTAAAATCATTGACTCCTAGTGTCCCTGTTCAGGACATGGATCTTGTTTCCTCCCATACCTTGAAGCTCAAGTTTCGTATGATGAGTCTGGCTTTTAATTTGCTCTTTTTGAATCCTTTGTCCTTTTTCTCCTTGGGTTCCTTCTCAGGTGCTACAACACAAACAATAATTTTTCCACAAATATTATTTTTCCATGTGTACATTTATTTCAGTTTTCACATGTTACTGTGCTCTGTGGAGCAGCTTCTGTGGCACTAGATTTAGGTCTGTTTACTTATCTGTTGGGACACTCGCCCCAAACTCCAAAACATGAGCCACATAACAGGCCATCAGATGACCCCACAATTTATTTTCATGGGCTTTGAGAGCAAGTGTGGCAGATTATCATGTTCACAAAGGTCCAAGATCACCACTCTTGGATCGAAAGCTTTACATCAGTCTAACTAGTGGCAGTGCAATTCCCTTAGTACTAGTGTTTAGAATGGCATACTGACCAGCTTTCTTCTTGTCCCTTATCTTCTTTTTGGCTGTTGTCAGAGAAAGCCTCTGTCCATCATAATCTTTGACTTCTTTCAAAGCGCGCTGAGCATCTTCATCCAGGGAATAAGTGACATAGCCAAAACCTCTGCATTTATCTGTACCTGGTTAACAGACAACATTAAAATGAAACTACAATGTAATTGTGTTTTTCTGTGGATTTTGGAAAGAAGTTCCAAAAAAAAGTGGATAGCGTAGTCAAAATTGACTCAAGAGAAACATTTCTTCAAAATGATATTACTGAAGTAGAAGTACAAAGTAGTGGTCCAAGAAATTACTCAAGGAATAGTAAAAAAAAGTATCTGGGAAATCTACTAGCTCGTCCACGCCTTTATCTCCTCCAGGCTGGACTACTGTAACGCACTCCTCATCGGGATACCTGGCAGGAGTATCCAGAGACTGCAATACATCCAGAACTGCGCTGCCAGGATCCTGATGAGGGTGCGAAAATTTGACCACATCATCCCCATCCTGAAATCCCTTCACTGGCTCCCGATCGCACTCAGGATTGAGTACAAGGTCTCCCTCCTCACTCACCAATGCATCCACGGTCACTCCCCCCAGTACCTTAAAGAACTCCTCACTCCCCAGACCCCCTCACGCACCCTCCGCTCTGCAGCCACCAACACTCTCCAAACCCCCAGAACCAAACTTTGCACCATGGGAGATCGGGCCTTCTCCTCTGCTGCTCCAAGGCTTTGGAATGCTCTCCCCGACCACCTGAGAGCCCCACAATCTATTTCTGTTTTTAAACAAAATCTTAAAATATACCTTTTTACTAAAGCCTTTTGTTAATTGTATTTTATTCTTGTTTTATCTTATAAATTCCTGCACTGGTTTTAGCTTGATCCACTGTTTCTGATGCACCTTTTTACTTATTGTTTTTACCTGTAGCACTTTGAGATTATTTTATGTAAAGTGCAATATAAATAAAATGTATTATTATTATTATTATTACTACTACTCAAGTATGAGTAATTATAAAATAGCAAGTGTAGGGATTGAAGTTGAAGTGTAGGACTTGAAGTTAATGTTGTTGAAAGTAAATTAAATAATTGACATTAAAGAATGCACAAAATCTGGTATTTTAAAAAAGGATGGACACAAAAATTAGAAAAACAAAATTATATCTGAAGGAGCGAAGAAAAACAAATGTTCAAATAATTTCATATTGTTAACATAAAGCTTTTGTCACTTGTAGACCTACTCTAACCACAAGTAACCACAACTTTAAGAGTGCAGTCACTTCAATAAAAATGTTAGGAAAGTAGGAGTAAATGTATGCTGCTAGAAATGTAACTGAGTGAGTAAATGAATATACCTCCCACCTGTGAACATAATTCTTAAGAATGCTGACACCTGTCCTAAGATTACGAGCACATTGTTTTAAATTTGTAAAGTGTCCATCTGTTATTGCTGGAGTTCCCGTTTTGCCAGTTGTGAAAAAACGAATCATAAAAAAAAAAGAAAGAAGAAAAAAAAGAACTTGATGCTCTGGGGCATGCTAGTCCCCTGGTCAGAGAAATCAGCTTAATTTTTATAGAAGAGGGAAAATCCATTGCAAGCTATGATCAGGCTTAATCCCCTTTATTTACAATTTGGAAATCTTTAATAATACTATATACTATGAACCAGATATTACGCGTTCTTAATAAAGATTGAATTAACTGAATCAAAATTGGTAGTCTGTAGGAGCGGAGATGCTGAAATTGTTGGCTAATCTGAGTCCCCTACGAGTCAACAAACAAAAATGACAGCCGCATGAACAAATAGCCTTACCTTTCTCTTTTACCACAAAACACTGTTTTATGGGTCCGATTTCAGAGAAGATCTCCCCGAGCCGTTCATTTGTCGCAGTCGCTGGTAAAGACTGTACAAAAATAGTTGGGGCAGGCATGGCTCCCTGTTCCAGTGAAAATAAATGTATGGAGAGTCCCTGGAAAAGATGTCTCCGCCAAAAACACAGCGTATTTATAGTGTATTACTTATATAACGATATTGCTTATTTATAAGAGCAGAATACGGCGAGGAAATGTGTTAACCTTTAATATAACGAGCTCCCAAAGCAGCACGCATGTTTACATATGAGCGCGGCCATGTTGGATTACTGATGGGTGCCCGGAAATGACGTCTGCTTCTACATCCGCTGTAGAAAAAATATTCATGTATTTATAATTATTAGCTAAAAACAAATATTTAAATTTTCAAAACTGGGCTGATAGGGTAATTATTAATCTAGAACAATTATTTGACAATGAAATTATCATTAAACAAGAAAACTTCAAGAGTATCCAGATTATCCTCATAAAATAAGAACACTAGAATTATACATTGACGGAATACTGACACTAAATCTCAATTGCAATAACTAATTAATTAGTAATTAGAGAGTTTTAATAGCAACAGAGTATTCCACAGAGGGAAATTTATTTGGAACACTGTTCTAGCATACATTAATAAGCTTTCATCCTTTAAACTCTGTGTAAAAAAACTAAAATTAATCAACTACATCTTAAAATATGATATAATATATCCATCAGCTTATCTAATTATTAAAAAACACTTGAACAGACCCCAAATGTGATTTCTGTAGTACTGAGAGTGAAGCAATAGTAGTAGTAGTAGTAGTAGTAGTAGTAGTAGTAGTAGTAGTAGTAGTAGTAGTAGTAGTAGTAGTAGTTGTAGTAGTTGTAGTGGTAGTTGTTGTAGTTGTAGTAGCTGTAGTTGTATAGCAAAAATCTTAATTGTATGAATTCCATAGCCATATAGAGACCTTAAAATTAATCTCTTAGGGCTTAGTGTCCACATACGTGGACAGCACTTTTTACCTCTTATGTCCACAATCATGTTCAGTGATGAACTGGGGGTATTATAGACACATGTGTGGGCAGTGACTCTACCATCCAGTAGTGTCAGAAGAGCCTAACTTACTATTGTCAAAATTCAATATAGCGGCGAACACATGGTAATATTCAAGTGGCACCTCCATACACAAACATTGATCAGGTCCGAGGTGCTGTCATATTTTATGGCTTATTCTGATTTAGATATTTATGAAAGTGTTGTACATCTGTTATGACATACAAATTTGAAAAAAATATTGTAAAAATATCAACTTAGTATGTGAGGTAACATGATGTACACATATGTGTACTTTGGGACTGAAGCTCCTTGAAAACATTAAAATGCTACTCCACATTTACATTCGTACAATAAGAAAAAAGCTATCTCTGTTGCAACAAAAAATCTGTACATTGTCCCAGTGAAATAAATAACAATCAAATCACTAAATACATACATACATACATAGATTAGTTGGCTTGAAAATGTTGAACATCTAAAAATTTACTTCACTTACTTACTAATTTACAGCTAACTCTGATGCAGCTAAAACACTGTACATTGTACCATTGATATAATAATGCATAACTACATACATAAATTACATTTCATCTGGTTAGGGTTATGTTTCTAGAGCGTTTTTCTGTACAAAGAGCATTAGAGCTACTTGGGTTACTTGATGGAGAGAACTTGGATTTGGACTTGTCTGACAATGATGATTGTATCATGGATGAAAATGACCAAACATCATCACAGGAGCAAAGCAACAGTGAAGATGAGGACCCCAATCCTGAGCCCACACAGCACAGCAAACCTAAACGATTGTGTGTTGCAGATAATGGTTAGCCAAGACCTAGTATATATTTTGATTTTATGTAGTTAGGGCCTCAGGACTACATGAAGAACTGGCAGCAAATGCAAATTAACAACTCTTGTTGACAGGTTCCTGGTCAGGGACAGAAACAGGGGCAGAGACAGCTACAGGTTCATCCCGCACTTGCAAATGTCACTGTCAAACTCAAAAGACTGACACTGATAGCTCAGAAGATTTGGACAAGCCAACACCAGGACCAAGCCAAACCAAGAAAAAGGGAGTGTCCAAACAGGGTAATCATTATTATTTTTGTCTTTTAGTATTATTTTATGTATTTATTATCATGAATTTAATTTAGTATTATTTACACAATACATACATTTTTATAACTAAATAAATACATATATAAATAAATACATAAATAAATATAAAAATACATACCTAAATCTGGTTGTGCAGGACGTGGAATTTGCGGGAAGGCAACTCCATTGACCCCAAACATTGCAGAGTATCAGCTTCAGGACAAAACTGATCTAGACAGACATGACGGGACCCACGAGACTATGGTCAGAACTAGACAGAGATTTGATGGCAATGATTGCAGAATGCTCTAATGTCATGTATGTGTTTTTAATACATGCAAAATCAGTCAGGAAAAAAAAAAACTGAAAATAAAGAGTTTTTCTTTCCATTACTCAAAGGGGACTTTCTTGTGTTTTATGGAGATTTACACCAAGAGTCCACATATGTGGACATCAGTTTTCTCCAAAAGTACACAATATCAAAATCTGATACTTAGTTTTTATTCTAATTAGGTTCCAATAATCCCAAATAGCAAAGAGAAATTAAAAATGCACGTAAAAAACCCTCTTGGGCCTTAGGAGGTTAAAGCCAAAAATCTCAATCCATGCTGAAAAGGCACGAAATCTTCTGACTTTGAATGTATGTTAATAATTTTGTTAACTATTGTTGTAATATAAGATGTTTCTGATATTTATTTTTCAAATTAAAAAAATCATTAATCATACCAATATATGATTTCTGAAATATTAATTTCACAAATGTATGTAAAAGTGAACTATGAATGTCTTAGTTATGAAAAACACATTATGTTAAATGCATCATCTGATACAAAAGATACAAAAATTATATATATATACACTGTATATGTGTGTGTTTTTTTTGTTTTGTTTTTTTATTATTATTATTATTATTTCACAATGTACTTCCATGTTTACAATTTAGCACAATATGGAAAAATAAAGACATTTTCAGTGTGGTAAACACTGTACCAACTTTACCAAATATCAAGGACCTATGCTGATGTGCCCTGGTCCTGGAGAATTTATAAAGTTCAAATGTTAACATGGCAAATTATTAAGGCACTCTGTGTGATTTTTAAGCACTTCAGCTAATTAATGGACTAAGGTTCAAATGTATTACCCACAATTTGTAAGAATTACTATAAAAAGGGAACCTGATATTTTACAAACATTTATCAAGCTTGGACAGTTTAAGTATTGTATTATTCTGTAGCAGAGATCCAGAAAATGTTTAAAGAAGCCCTTCCAAAATTAGTTAACATGACCTACATGTATTAGTGGCATACAACAAATGGTTAACTTATTACTACAGTGTTTGACAAATGTACAGTGCAAACTAGTACAACTTTGTCAAATTTCTAGAAGACAGAAGAAAGTCCAGTTTTTGCAATGTTTACTGTCAAAACATAAAGGCATTATCCTAATCTTAGGTTCCTTCACCTCTGAACTAGGACTACTGCACAACTGAACCACTGTCAGTTCTAAAGGAGACATTTCACATTTTTCAGGCTACTTTGGGATGTAAGTGCAATAAATGTTTCATAATTTACATCAATGGCTAATTTAAATGTTTGGGGTCTGACAAACTGTGGCAGTCAAACTACATTGGGACTAGTGCCGTGCAATTTGGCCAAAAACTAAATATAGAATTATTGCACATTTTGGATGATTTTTTACAGCAGTGAGTGCTGCTTTTTCAAACAGGAGAGAAGCTAATACTACATGTTTATAGCATTCATATCGTACCATTTATTTGTACGGAGTATTGCCTACATTTACCTTTATGTAAGATCAAATATGTAAAATCAAATATTGCTTTTATTAGAATAAGTACTTCACCAATTTTTTTTATTTATTTTCTTTTTCAATTGAATCCAGATGTAGCCTGTAGATTGTTAACTGTTAATCTATCTCAGTCAATTCATTGCCGATTATTAAAACACAAATTACCCAAGCCTAATTTTGCCATATTACATTTGTGACATTGCTAAAGTTTGGACTGTAAATGCCCCACACCTACAGAGTGTAGAAAAGAGTTGATCGTGCTGAGATATTCCTCTGGATGTCTCTTGAGGTGCCCGGCATGTGTAGACTCCTCCCATCTCTTCCCGGTAACAGTGATGCCTGCCTTTGTCCAGTAGTCCACAATGCGGTCTATCGTCTCCCAGTTGCTCATTATGTCATTCTTACAGTAGAAGAACAGAGCAGGGGCTTTGACCGGAGTGTTCCAGAATACGTCTATGCCTTTGTCAAAGTAGTCCACCGTCTGACGCTTGAACAAGCTGAAGTACGCCAGGCTGGCCTGTTTGATCACAGACTCCATACGTGGGAACAACGTCCTACCCAATCCTGTGGAAGCAAGAGAGGGAGTAAAGAGAAGCAGCTATGTATAGCTAAGTTTACAATAGTGAGCAGGTCAGATGTGAGTCCCACTTTGTGTGGCACTGCAGCATTTTCAGTTCAAATCCTGCATCCCCATTTCACTGTCAGCACTATAGAAAACGTAATTTTTATTAGGAGATGCATAAAGCACTCAACAGCAACCACTGACCACACAAATCCACTTGTGAGAGAAAGTTCTCTCTCTCTCTCTCAACTTAAGACTTCTAGTGGCCTATATATATATATATATATATATATATATATATATATATATATATATATATATAATATATAGCTGCCACATGCCAAATAGGAAGTTCACATGCAGGCTCTTCCAGCTCCTATTGACCTTGGCTCCCACTAACTTACATTGGAATATTGTTATCCCTTTCTCTGTAACTGCTGATTGTAAGCCTCATCATTTTCATCTTAAAATTTTAGTATTAACCCTGCACTACATGAGCCTGGTGTCTTTTTTTTTTTGCTATCTTGTTCTTCAAAAAAATCCTATTCATAATATACGTAGAGCATGGCTCCAAATTTGCCTCTGTAACCACTAGCAAGCATCATCTGAGTGGTGCCGAACGCTGTGGGGGACGTTACACTTGCTTAGTCCACTTTTTTATACAGTCTGTGTTTTACCCACTGCAGAACAGGCCTCACTGTGAAAACTGCAAAAAAAATATGCAATGAAATATGAGAGGAAAATGTAAAAAAAACATAACATAATTAAGGTATTATGTAACATTTCTGGTTGGCGTCTGACCTGGTAGTCCTCATTTATATCAGAGATGTTAGTCTTCTGTGTGGTGTGTGACACTTTATCTCCATGGATAGTTAAAGCTATGGAGACGAGACTCACACATTTTAGCAATAAAGATACTTATAACAAAAAATATCCAAGAGAGATCAGTTTTAAGTAATACGGTGGAAAACTCAGAGCAAAGTAATAAATAACAATCTCCATGGAGACAAGCAGGTGGCAGAACCAGAAAAGTTAAGATACCTTATCTGCATTTTAATGTAAAATATAATACATCAGAATGTACAGTGGTGTGGATGAAGGTTAGTACTTCCTTGTTTTCCAAAACTAGGACACAACCCATGTTTTTGTTTTTTATGCATTTGATCATTTAATTAACACATTCATGTAAAAAAATGAGGCAAAACAAGAGCATTTGTAAAAGCTTAAAAATGCTTGATAGTGAATGGAAATGTTATTGCTTTGAACACATGAGGATCATACACACCTGTGGCCATGTGGTCCAGGGAGCCGGCCACCACACTGTCATACACCTGGCCTTTGATTCTACGGGTCAGGCTCTCATACTGCTGTATGTCCCTGGATATGTGCACCAATAGCTGGGCAAACGTGTATGCTCCGATAGAGAAGGCATGCACCAGCAGGGGACGTGATATGAACTGATCATTCTGTAAAAGGTCCAGGATCTTCCGGCTGTGGTCCAGCCCCAAACGCGGCCACAGGAAGTGAGCTACCTGCATAGAGAAACAGCAGCACTATGACTTTGGTTCACATGACACCACAACAGGGTTGTCCAAACACTCTTAGGCATAATGCCCAAATGATCATGAGTTGTATTTGACCTCACTAACAAACAGACCTGAAAACAATATACCAATACTTATTTAAGGTATGGGTCATTCCACGCCATTTCAATAAATGGCCCACGCACTTCGATCTAAAAAAAATTTGAAAAAATTATCAAATAGTCCCTTACTATCATGTACCAACCCTGTGAAGTTTTAGTAATTTTCGATCAATACTTTTTAAGTTACAGCTCATTTAGTGAGGGGAGTATGTGTCAATTACGGGCCTAAAATGCACGCCATTTTTTCTCTGCTGTTTTCACAGGTCGATATCTCAGTAAGTATCACACACACAGGGCTGAAACTGTGTAGGCTTGTAGTCCTGTACTCTGTGTTCACATAACATCTATCAAAAGTTCGGTATCTCAACTCATTGCCATTTTATATGAACTTAAAAATGAAAAAAAAAAACTTGTTTATTTCCATGGTGTACCATTTTTAGCCCCTTTTTAAACCTACTTGTAGGTGTCAGAGACACTTACATTTTTTTGAGAATCAAGATATGTACTAGGACTGTTAAAAGAAATCACTAAATGTTGAAAATTTGAAATAGGTTATGTGTGAGGGTCCTGTTAAAAACAAGAAAACGCAACATGGTCTGTAATTTATAGCATGTGGGTAGTGATAAAAAAAAAAAAATTGAATATTTTTTTCCTGAAAGACCAGAAAAAAGACCTTTCACATGGTACCAAACATATGTATTTTATGAAGCTCCTTCAATTTTTTATTGTATCTTGAACATTCGTGTTTTTGAGGTTTCGGTTAGGGTTAGGGTTCGGCACGAGTATACAGTGACCATGTACTATGTTTTATTCCAACAGCTAAGGTCGCTAAACATTTAAAAACTGAGTCAAATGGTTTGGTAATACTTTTAATGTGACAAGGTATCTGACAAGGTGACAAGTTATCTAACATCCAAGAAAACAGCTGTAGATTATTCTCATATTAAAGAAACAAACATGTTCAACAATATGTGGAAGGCACATTGATGTTCAAGACTATGCAAACGTTACAGTAGATTTTGGTGCACAAACATCTGGAAGCAGCCAAGAAGTGAGGAAACAGTTCCCCAAGAAAGTCTTATGAAGCCTTAAATGGAAAGTGTTAAGGTTGTCCATTTAAGTGAAACTGAAGGATTTGTGGGAATTTATTGCATATAAAAAATTCATAAGGGGTGGACCTATATAGTTCCAAATGCACGTTTGTTTTGAAGTTTTTTTTGTTATATATTTTAAGAGAGCCAGTACATGTTTGGATCACCATGGGACCAAAAGCCTACTCCCAAGAAATTAATAAAGTGCACAGATGACGAAGCACCTGATTCAAGTTACAAGGCCACACCCCAGTCAACATGGTCAACTGAACCATCTAAAAGCAGTCCACCAGGGAAGAAAAAGCCACCACAGTTTGAGGAGAAATCTGGTGGTCAGGGTTGTGGGGACTGTCCATGCTGCCTGGACCTCGGCAAGAAAATCAAAAAGCTTCAGAACCGACTGCAGATTTATGAAAATGTGCCTACCGATACTGCTACGAAAAAGACATGCATGTTCTGGGTTCTGGGTTTTTAGATATCTTGTAACACATCCTGTTGATTCATTCTTGTTCATTCTTCATGTTTGGAACTTTAGCTGCTGGAATAAAACATAGTACATGGTCACTGTATACTTGTGTCATTGTGTCAAATGTGAATGTTCAAGATACAATAAAAAATTGAAGGAGCTTCATAAAATACATATGTTTGGTACCATATGAAAGGCCTTTTTCTGGTCTTTCAAGAAAAAAATTATTCCAAAATTTTTTATCACTACCCGCATGCCATAAATTGCATGTGAAAAATCGAACGTTACATTTTCTTGTTTTTAACAGGACCCTCACACATAACCTATTTCAAATTTTCAACATTTAGTGATTTTTAACAGTCCTAGTACATATCTTGATTCTAAAAAAAATTCAAGGGTCTCTGACACCTACAAGTAGGTTTAAAAAGGGGCTAAAAATGGTACGCCACGGAAATGAACACTTTCTTTTTTCTTTTTTTTTTCTTTTTTAAGTTCATATAAAAAGACAATGAGTTGAGATACCAAACTTTCGATAGAGGACTACAAGCTTACAAAATTTCAGCCCTCTATGTGTGATACTTACTGAGATATCGACCTGTGAAAACAGCAGAGAAAAAATGATGCGTATTTTTGACACATACCCTCCTCATAAAATGAGCTGTAACTTAAAAAGTATTGATCGAAAATGACTAAAATTTCACAGGGTTGGTACATGATAGTAAGGGACTATTTGGTAATTTTTTCAAAATTTTTAAAAAACATGATGCGTGAGATTTTCTGGAAATTTGATGAAATAGCGTGGAATGACCCGTATGTGAGTTTGTCAAAGCTGTGTCCCTGCTTAGACATTTGACTCAGTGGCCTGGCATCTACAGAAACAATTAAGTTTTAGGGTGAGATTATCTAAATATTGGTAAAAGTGAATGTTTATTAGAAGATTTTAATAGTTACTTCATTAATATCAGCAATGCCTAATGAAGGTGACAGATTTTTGTTATAGGAATGTTTAACCTACAGGTGCATATTGACACCTTACTAGTCACAGGGAAAGGGCAACAACTGTATTACCCAGTACAGCCTTCATTATTATTCTCACAGACTAAAGGCCACTGCAGTGACCTGATCATACAAATATCAAAACAACCTGGAGAGTCCATTTAAAATCAATATTTGTATTAGAGAAACGCTAATTAATTGTGGAAAAATGCTCTAAAAATCCTCTGATCACCGCCATAACAGACTTCTGGTGTGTGTAAGTTGACTGTGCCTGACACCTATTAATGTTTACCTCAGCTTTCTTAAGGAAAGCTGAGGTAACATTATAATAGGAACAGCCCCTTACCTCACTGGTGACCACAAGCACATCCAGGCCCGTGCGAAAGTAGATGTCGCAATACCTGGCCACAGAGTGAGGCCTGGAGCCCAGCCAGGGAAGCATGAGCAGCAGGGGCCGGGGCTGCTCCTCCACAGGGCCCGGGGCTTCTCTGGGGGACGCCGCAGGGGCCAGCTCATTCACATAAAGAGTCACATTCTTGCTGAGGTACTGAGTGCTGATGCCCCTGCTCAGCATAGCACGTGGAAACATCTGTCAAAAGCCTGCTGGGACCTGCCTGCGGAGACGGGGGCTTCACTTATAAGGTTTCTATTGGGAAAAAAGACAAGTATGAAGTGCTCATGAAATCAGCGGTAGTTTGTTGATAAATAAATTGGGCACCCCCGTATAAAATGTTGAAAATCTCATGTCATGATCATCTCATGTCAAAGGCCTTAAAGAGACAGGCAATCAATTAAGGTTAAAGTACATGTGAGTCATTGTGACCAAGGCTTTACTATCTCTGTAGGGAAATTTGTCCTCTGCACTTAGCCCATCCTTCTATGCTGCCAAGGCCACCTCTCAGGAGCAGGGACCCCCCCAGATCTATAGTAGCTATATAATAGCTATATGTTTAGGACCACCTTACCTGCAGACTGGGTAGTACATTGACTAATTTGAGCTACTTGAATAACTTTTTAAATAAGTTGTACTTTTCTAGCATCATACTTTTACTCCTATAGTATTTGAGTAGTGGCAGCTAGTCAATATAGAGCGCAAGTGCACTGCACTCCCTAACTTAACTTAGATAAAAATTAATTCTAACAACTTCTTGAAACATCTTGAAAGGCACTATATAAATGCAATAATTAATAATAAATTAATGGATTATTTTTCAATATCTTCCCGGTCAGGTAACTTGAAAACTCCAAACTAAATAATTACAGTAGTTCTAGTCCTCAGGCACGCATAGCTTCTACAGCAGGAGATTTAGAAACCTCAAACCATGTTATTATAGTAGTCCTAATCCTCAGGAATCACGCACACTTTTTGTTTTTCCAAATTAACCCTTTGTGGAACTTTTATGCATTTGGTCCCCTCGAAAACCAGTGATTTTTTTTCACTAGTTTTAAAGGCAGGTGATCTATAATAATTTGGTTTGGGGTTGCTAGTAGTCTTAGTCCTCAGGTATCATGCACTCCTTTTGGATTTCCAAATTCATTCTTTGTGGGATTTTTATGATTTTTCCCCCCTTGAAATTAATGTTTCTTTCTTCCTCAAAAGAAACATTTGTGTTTCTTGCATCGCTCCTGTAGTAGTGTAGTTTTCTTGTGTCTATCCTTTGAAATACTAGATACTGTGCATTAATAATGCTTTGTTTTTCACTTAGTTTTTAACTTAAATTTATAAATTAGATGTTGCATCCCAACAACTCTTTCTTCTACTTGGTTTGGTTAATATAGTGGCAGTGTTTTTTTATAATAATAATAATAATAATAATAATAATAATAGTTGTTGTTGTTTTTCTGGGACACACCATACACAATGATGCAGGCTCAGAAGGAAGAGGGTTGCATTACAAATCGCACAATCAATAGACGGACTAAAGCAAGTCTTTTTCTCCGATTTGCTTCTGACTTTTAGACAGCAAATGCAATTACATAGATCTTTCACTTGTAGCTCACAGATAGAGCCAACGTCATCTAAACACGTCGTAAACATTTAGCACAAACTCACCCCGTATGTAACCAAGCTCATTAGACATCTTTCGTACCTGAAAATGATGCTGCTCTTGGGTCTGTTTACTTGTGCCCTTCCAAGTACTTAGCTAACAGACAAAAGTTAATATTAAGAGCTAAACAGCCGCCTGTGCCAAGTCCTCCAACAGTCCGAGCCCGAAAGGTTATGCGTCATGACGCACACTCCAACCCTCTCTTCTTCGTCTCGGAGACACTAGAGCTGATCGATTGCTGCCATCAAGTGGGGAAGAAGGGTAAAAAAAAGGATTTCAGGTAATGAACTCATTGGGGTCAGCAGAGGACAAGGGCAGTCAGTAGCTAAATGGCTCAGTTTTGTAAAATAAAATACAACTCTTGCAGTGTGTGCATGTATGATTTTAGACATACACTAATGCATAACAAACAGCGCAAGTTGTTTGTAATGTCAGGGTTTTAACAATTTACAATGTACCGCTACAAAAATGTTAATAAATAATCATCAGAAAAATACGTTTTGCAGGCAATTACTAATATTAGAATATTAGTAAGATATTATTGTAACAAAGGCTCGCTGAGGCGAGATTGAAAGGAATCTGTGAAGGCCTACGCAAATTCTGCAGTGGACATACTTTTGGATACACTATTGATTTTGGAAGTGTTGTGAAGAATGAATGGGAGTCCCAGGTGAGTACAAACTGTTCTGTTCTGTCCTGTTTATAATAAGCAGGGTGTTTATTACTGTTTAACACCAACAGTCCAAAATCTGTGGCAAAACTTACAAAACTGAAATCATACTTAGATAATATTTCATATATAAACATGAATGTGTCAAGTCTGAATCAAATCCATGAAAGTTAAGTTCAATTTTTATCCTGAAATCTGCCAGTTTCCCATGGAATGGCCCTACATACATTCTATGGCCAAATGACGAGTATGGAATATTATTTCTGTTATAGCAGGTGATCTGTTGGAGACACAGAGCTCATTTTGGGCTTAATTTGAAGTTGACAAATTGGGTTTTCTATTTAATTTTATTTATTTTATTTAAGACATTTTATAAAGTTCATTAAAACATAACTGGAGTTGTGTTTTCATTCACACATGTTTGCATAATACTTTATTATAAGTCTGTCTACATCACAAAAGCTCAAAATACTCTGTTGCACCTTGTGAAGTCATGAAGTGATAGTTTTCAAGTTAACAGCTATTTTTTTACTTTTAGTTCAGAGATTGGCAATTCCAGAACTGAAATCATCTAAATTAATTTAGCAGAAGTGTATGGAGTTTAAAAGCAGTGTGGAGCACAGACGAACTGTGCTTGTCTGTTAAACATGTCAAACAAAATGGAACAACATTATAACAGATAAGAAAATAACATAATATGTGCCCCTTAACGTCTCCAGTGGCAAAAAAGGTTAGCATACTAACTTACTGCATGGTGACAGCACAGGAAAGCAGGGTCCATCCGTGATAAAGGAGCTGGAAGTGGACAATGCCAGGCCAATGCCAAGCCAAACACATGAGCTCACACTCACGGTGTAAAGTCAATGGGCAAATGGTGTGTGTTTGGACAAGTGATCCTTCAACAAGAGGCAGTCAGTGGGAGGCCGAGTGTCCAGAGGGGAGAGGGGACAGAGGAGATAGAAGGGGACCAAGCTGCACAAGCAAAAGAAGACAACCACATGCACAAGCAGAGAGCAAAGCTGTTGCTGTTAAGTGAGAGGGGTGCCTACACTTTTTATGTAAATCTGGCATTTCTAGAATCAACAATCACTATTAATAAAAAAGCAAGATAGATAAGTTTAATAGTCTAAGCAAAGCAATAACAGCTTTATGGAGACTAACTGGTGGTGGACCCCTATGAGAAAAGTTGCCCCTTTAATATCTATCTGTTAGTATCATAATGAAAATAGCCATGCTGCTAATTTGTTATTTTACTGTTGCCAGCAGAATTATATAATATTTTTGTTATAAACATCAAATACTGACAGAAAAAATTCTAAATATTAAAAGTCCTGTACCCAATTTTATTTAAAATTTTCCCATGTGTTTGAGCAAAATTCATCTTGGTTCAGTACAGATATATCCTGTAAGGAACTCTTGAGGTCAAAATAAGTCTGCTGTGTGCTTTCTAAATAGAGAACAGTTTATTGTCAGATAATCAGGAAGTGCAAATTAGTATGCTAGTTGTTGTTGGCTTTACCGTCATGGCAAAACTCCATTCTGGCCCATGAAAGCTGTGATAAGCTCACATTTTGAACTTAAACTTAAACTTAGATTTAGCAGAGGTCAGTGAGAGCTTCATATGTAGTATTTTCTAAGTGGACCGTTGTCTATTTTAGAATTGTACTGGGGAATTGAATTAGGCCACGCGACGGCTGGATTTCCCCCACTGATTAAACACAGCATATCCTACCCTGACCGAGGCAAAAGCAAATGAAGGAATGCAGGAATTTAACCAACAACCTCCACCAGTCACACGTGGGTTACACTCAAGTATAAATAAATGGTGTTTGTAAAAGAATAGTATTGCTGCATTCTGTCCAGTAGCTTTACTTGTTTTAAGGATTCATGATCACAATGTTAATAATATTGACTGAATATTGACAGTAATGCACTTAAAGGTTCACCATGTAGTTTGCCTGTACACTATACCACAGACAGTGTCTTAAAGAATATATTTAGTTATAGAATACTGACCTGTATTAAAATGTATTTTGTAATGTATTCTGACACATTGGCCAGTCAGAGTACTGTATTCTGAATACTTAGAATTCTTTTACATCGAGTTGCATTTAAATTAAAGTGTACAGATGAAACATAGAACTTATAGTGTTAGTAGCCTATTAACAGCGTTATATTTCTTTTACTGTTTTTAAAGCATTTATCACTAACTGAAGATGGAAAAAAATACACATGCACTCACAACAAGAACTGTGTTTTTCTCATTGATTCTGTGCAGTCTGAAGCCTAAGTTACATGATCAAATACCATAATGTATTCCTTTAATTTTAGAAAACTAACTGTATTCTGAATACCGCCAAATGGTATTGTAACTGTAACTAGAATACAGTTACTCAAAAATACATATCACTAGTACATGTATTCAGGTGCTTCCCAGCAGTGACCACTGAACAAGAGAATGACTGAATTATGGACTCCTAAAGCTCTATGAAAAAAGTTGTCTAGCCCAAGCTGCACAATATATGACCCATAATGATTGTTCTTTCTCTCGTGGCTGCGCAGTATGCCCTCTGGAGACTGCTCCTTCTTGATTGTTTGCTCCAAACTACTGCACCACTTGTAAATCACAGGAAAGCCTTTTACATTGATCTACCGCACTGACGAACCCACACGGCTGCGTGTCCTGACACATTTTATGCACTCTCCTATGCTCCCTCTGCCTCTCTCTACTCCACGCTCTCCATTCGACGTTTGAACCAGTGCTTCCCATCCTCATGAACAGAACTGCGTATATAGCCTAGCCTGTCTGGTCGGTGCAGCCATGGAGCACAGTGGGTGAGGGGGAAAGGAGGAGGGGTCTGTCCCATGTGTGGACTGTCTAACACCAGATAGAGAGAGGGACCAGTGGAATGCAACACAAATGTGCACTGGAGAGATTGGACTGCTGATGGAATTGAGAGCACAGCAGAGAAGATGTTACGACTATGCAGGAGAATATGTGAGTGTCCTCTTTTATCTTCTGTTTAAAATATGCATTGCCTGTTCTTTGAAGCCAGCAAGCTCTGACAATAAAACCACCAAATGCTCTCATGCTCTCATCTCATCTTATATCATGTTTATCCTGTGCTAATTTTGTACAAGGAAACATCAGTGTATGCAGTAGCTTTCACACCAGATGCCTGTCCATTCGAAGATGAGTTGGTACTGTGAAGTCTAACTATGTGTTAGCCCTGCATCATTGGTTCTTCATTGTCATTGCTGTTACATCATTGGCCCCGTTGAGTGCTGCTACATTACTGGGTATTGTTAGCAGGGCAGTAGACCCATGTGAGTCTTCTTGCCCTGGCCCCCCAAATTTCTGTTGGCAAGCCTGCCTGTTAGTGCTTTTATTCATGTGTCATTGTCATGTCATTGATCCAAAATAGTTAGTGATGTTACAATATTACTGCATCAGTCAGGTATGTTGAGTAATTGGGCCATATTACTGTCAGTGGTGGGACTCCATTAGTCCAATGTTGTCAGTATTGTTACACCCCTGGTCCAGTACTGTCACGTAATTTCTTCATAAAGGTCAGTGCTTTTGCTGCTCTGTTACACCATTGGTTCTTCACGCTCAGTGCTGTTACACTGTTGGTCCCTAACAATCAGAGCTGTTTTCCTACTGGTTCATACTAATCAGTGCAGTGACATTATTGTTCCATAACTCTCAGCTCTATTAAATCATTGGGTCATAAATGTCAATGCTGTTACACCATTGGTCCATAACTGTCAGTACTGTTACATCATTGGTCCATAACTGTCAGTACTGTTACATCATTGGTCCATAACTGTCAGTACTGTTACACCATTAGTCCATAACTGTCAGTACTGTTACATCATTGGTCCATAACTGTCAGTACTGTTACACCATTAGTCCATAAGTGTCAGAGCTGTTACAGCATTGGTCCATAACTGTCAGTACTGTTACATCATTGGTTCATAAGTGTCAGTACTGTTACACCATTAATCCATAACTGTCAGTACTGTTACATTATTGGTTTATAAGTGTCAGAGCTGTTACATCATTGGTCCATAAGTGTCAGAGCTGTTACATCATTGGTCCATAACTGTCAGTACTGTTAAGCCAATGGTTCAGTTTTCACAGTGCTACTAGATCATTGGTTTATCACTATCAATGTTGTGTTATTTGGGAGGAGTGCAATATTGGGAGAGTACAATAGGAACTGTATTTTAAGGCCAGTTTGTGTGCTATGTGGTTGTGAATATGTTTAATGCGTTTTTTTGTGTGTGGATTGCATATCCCTCGGTTAGTAGACAGTGCATTGTTCTTGTACTTGGATGGGAGACCACTGGGAAATTCAGGCTCCACAGTGGGAAGCCAGATGCAAAAACTGTTGTTGTGTCCTTAGGCAAAGCACTTCACCTACACTGACTAGTATAACAGTGGTGTGTGCGTGATGGTGGTGGTCGGAGGGACCAATGGCACAGGTTGGCAGTCGTGCTTTCGTCAGTCTGCCCCAGGGCAGCTGTGGCCACAACAATAGCTTATAACCACCAGGTTTGGAGTGAATGAATAATGATCTGTAAAGTGTTTTTGTGACATAGTGTATGCCTGTGAAAACCGCAATATCATTAAAAACTTACTTACCTACTTGCTGTCAGCGCTGTTACACCATTGGTCCATTACTGTCAGTACTGTTATACCAATCCGTCGGTACTGTTACTCCATTGTTCCATAACTGTCAATATTGCAAAATTTTTTTGCTCATAAATGTCAGTGTTGTTATGGCATTATTGGTCATTGCCATTCTATGCCATACCTGTCTTAATAATATTTAATTTTGGATCTGTTTTTTGCAGATCACCTGGCATTTGAAACGCTCTCAATCCTCCAAGTCCAAGTTCAAGTTCCAAGCATAATGTGACTTGAAAGTCTTAACACCGCCATGATGTTTTTATGGATCTTTTATGTTTCCATGCCCTTTATCTTCTGTAGTTCTCTCCATGTGTTGGCAATACCTGGAGAAGGCCACTTGGGAAATGGTTTGTCTTCATATCATACAGTGAAAAGGAGTTTACTGGAATTACTTCTGCAATGGTCAGCAGCACCGGAGGACAACCAAGGAGTCCTAGGTGAATACACAGAAACGGAATATGTCCAGGAGAGTTCTGAGATGCCTGGCGATGTCCAGACAATAAGATCTTCACAGGAGCAGACATTCAAATATGAGATACATGGAAGTACTACAGAACATGGAGAGGAACAACCAACTTCTAAAACATGGAATGAATCTGTTGTCAGCACAGGTGTGGATCTACTTGTGTCAGCTGGGACTCCAGCTACACCCACCAAGAGCTGGGAATGGACATCTCCTGCAACTAAACAGGACCATAGCCTGGAGAGTGGCATGAGCATTACAAGTAGTGAAGGTAGGATTGGGTGTAGTCTGTCTCCATATAATAGAATTCTATGGTATTTCAAGTGGTGCAACATCACAAAGTAAAAGTATTAAAGTACTGTATTTAAGTATACATTTTTACATACATTTTAAATGTCTACTTTACTTAAGTACATTTTGAACTGGATACTTTTGACTTCACTACATCTTAGTGCAGGTATCTGTACTTTCTACTCTACTACATTAACAGGACTGAAAAGTAAAAGTATTTTTATTATTGCGTGAGCCTTGTTGAAAAAGCCTGAAGCTCTATTTTTAACACATTTGTAGTTTGAGCCCAAAAAAATACAAAGAAAAGCTAGAAAAAAATGACTGACTCAGTTGTTTCTACTGGACAAAACTCAGCACAAATCTTATATCAAAACAAAACATTTACAGCCTAAAATCTGTGCAAGACCTTTACTTTTTGCTCTTTACATTTTCAAAAGGGTACTTATTCCACCATATTTCTTGTGAGCTATTCTGATTTGATATTGAATGGCTACTTCTAAGATGGATAAAATTAACTTTAGAAATTGTGGAAATAGTATAACATACAGTATACATGTGGCACTGCACATTTTGGGTCTTTATCTGTGGGTGTTGCCACAGCAAACCACTTGTTTTGGGTTTGGTTTATATTGAATGCATTTCCTGACGCATGACTAGATATACTAGACTGAATAGACAATGACAGTATGTGCCAGAGTGAGTCAAACACAAAGAAAGCCATTACCAACAACATAAGACTATATGATCAACATCAGAATGATCAGAATGTTTCACAGTATATGACATGACATTTAACATTATTAGTGCAGCATATATGCATAGTGATTTTGATTACATATTTCATAGCACTGATATTGCTCAAATCCAAATCATACAATACATCATATATAATACACTACCAGTCAAAAGTTTGGACTCACCATCTTATTCAGTGTTTTGTTTAGTTTTTTCCTATGTGTTTACTTTGTAGATTTGATGTAGATACAGATGACATCAAATATATGAAGTAAGATGTATGGAATTATGTGGCTAAATATATTTATATTTTAACACAAATCCTCAAATTAGCCACCTTATGCTTTGTCGAAAAATATTTAGTAGCTATTTCATTTTCTTTCTTTACAAAAAAAAATCTTGCTTCATAAATTTGATGTCTTGTTTTATTTAAAATGTAGAAAGTGGTAAGAAAAACAGAAAAAAAAAAAAAAAAAAAAAACATTGAATGAAGGAGTGTGTCCAAACAAAAAAACAATGATGGAGATGAGGAGATTTGATTTTTAGTGTTTTTTGACACTATGCAAATGCATGTTGAGAAGATAGTGCCTGCAATTCACACAAAACAAATTATTTCCACCTTTACCCTCGCAGTGCATTCTCTTAAGTGCTAGCCAAACACACTGCCCTGTCACTGACCTGCCAAGTGTCCACAAAGACTGTTGGATTAGCACCAGTCTGCCACAATGAGTCTCTATTGACTCACACACTAGGCTACCGGAGGAGTAAACTCTATATTTGGTGTAATAGTCAAATATCATGGTACGGAATAAGGTTGAGTTTAGGGGGTAATAATCTTGCTTTTTTATTCAACCCCCAGGAAGCGCACTTGGCAACTAGAACCATTTTCACCCCTTTTAACCACATTTGGTCTAAAAAATAATGCTTTTTTTTTTTTCTAACCAAACTTTACTGTAAAAATGGGGCAAAACAAGAAAATAAGGTATTTTTAGATTACCCTTCTTCTTTTCAGTGATTTAATATTTAACTTCAAAGGCTTTTTCTTATAAAACACAACATTAACATTAAAGGCATAGGGTTATGTGAATGAAGTTTCAGGTAGGAAAAAAGCTGGTTATATAATATTGACTGCAAAAACCGCAAGACACAAAGTTCTCCATCTGTCAGAAATGTGCAGATTTTGAAAGTAAAATGTAAAAAAAGGTACTGTACATTTTATTAATAATTTCCCTTGTTCCCTGGTCTTGGTTTACTCTCTGTTAAGTTTTTATTTTGACACAGTTTTAATTAACTAATATTCTACTTGCACCTTAAATTCCATCCATCCATTTTCGTCCGCTTATCTGGGGCCGGGTCGCGGGGGCAGCAGCCTAAGCAGGGACTCCCAGACTTCCTTCACCCCAGACACGTCCTCCAGCTCCTCCGGGGGAACCCCGAAACGTTCCCAGGCCAGCCGAGAGACATAGTCCCTCCAGCGTGTCCTGGGTCTTCCCCGGGGCCTCCTCCCGGTGAGACATGCCCGGAACACCTCCCGAGGGAGGCGCCCAGGAGGCATCCGGAACAGATGCCTGAGCCACCTCAACTGGCTCCTCTCAACGTGGAGGAGCAGCGGCTCTACTCCGAGCTCCTCCCGTGTGACTGAGCTCCTCACCCTATCTCTAAGGGAGCGCCCAGCCACCCTGCAAAGGAAACTCATTTCGAGCGCTTGTATCCGCGATCTCGTCCTTTCAGTCATTACCCAGAGCTCATGACCGTAGGTGAGAGTAGGAACAAAGACTGACCGGTAAATCGAGAGCTTCGCCTTTCGGCTCAGCTCCCTCTTCACCACAACAGTCCGATACAGCGACTGCATCACTGCCGATTATATATTACAATATTACAATATTGCTATAATATTATCAAATACAAAACACGTTACTTATTGTTCTCACATAGTGCAGCCTTGAAAAAAACTCACACAATTCCAATGAGATTCTAACCAGGTACCCTCTGGTTGCTGGGTGACCACTTAACTCACTGTGCCACCATCTTCCTCTTTTATGAAGAAAACATATTACATAGTTATTACCTTACAAATGAATTCAGATGATTGTTCTCTGTTGTATACCCTCTTGTTGCTGGGTGACCACTTACCTCACTGTACCACCATCTTCCACTCTTACAAGTAGAAACATATTATATTGTTATTATCACATTATAATTGAGCTCAGACGATTGATTCTTTGACGTATTAGCCTCATGGTAATTCTGATTAAATATTGAAGGTGGCATTAGCAGGTCACATTCAATAATAGTCCTCCAGTTAAAATGAGAACATGCAGTGAGGTCGATACATGCTAATCAACAGCCTCTCTCTCTCTCTGTCTGTGTGTGTGACCCACTTACAAGCCCCCTGCTACAGCCCTGCTCTCTTTTATTATGGATTCACTCACACAGCTCGCTTGTGTCACTTGTCTATTTTTGGACTAGCAAACCAGGGTGCTCACTAATACCACTATGGGTTATGTTGGGCATCAAAATTGAAAAAGAGAGATGTTTTGAGGCATTTTATTCCATTCTAAATACAGAAGGTGCATTGTATAACTTTTCAGGTGAAGGGCCCGCCACCTGCTGTTCTCAATGTTTCACAGTATGACATTAAACCTAACTTCATCATGGAGACCAAACCAGACCAAGTTCAGTCAGAATACCTGTTTTTCTAGGTATTTAAAAGTAATAAAACTACATGTAATTGAATAAATGCAAGGTAGATTTGTTTAATGTCATACTGTGGAACATTTGAAGCTGAGCAATGCCGTATCCATAGAAACAAGCAGATGACAGACCCCCAAACGAAAAGTTACATAGTGAACCTTTAACATAGAGAAGGCATAGGTGTGTTGCTCTGTTATTTCTTTGTATCAATATAAGTTTGTGTTCAAGTACATACTGCCATTGTGTCCTCGAGCAAGACACATCCATATTGCCTACTCTGTGTACAACTGGGTGCAAATGTTGACGAACCAGAAAGTTTAAAGGTGCAGTATGTACATTTTCAAGAGTAGGAACCTCTAACTGCTTCTGTGGAGTTATTGCCTCCTCTGGGATATTACGAACTAACTATGACATTGACCATATCTGTTTATCTTTCACTTTATTCAGTTACAGGTGTTTTAGTGCTTAAAAATAAAAACTACCCTGAAAAACAAGCATCCTTACTATGAGAGGGTTACCGCTCCACAGATCTGACTCTGCTTGGTGGTAGGATATCACCTGTTGGTATTCATGGAGACAGATACATCTACTGTCATATGTGGAACGTTCCAAAGCAGGCAGGGAAACATCTCCACAGAGACAAGGAAGAATCAGATTTTATATAACACCAAGGTCACATAGTGCATCTTTAAGGTTGAGATAAGGTCCACATTATTCTGCTGCAATTATTCAATCACACTACAAAGTCTACACTGTACCTATCCTTCATTTAATTTGAGCACTTTTAATGTTTTGTCATTTCATCTCCACTAACTTACTTGAATTCACGTTTTTCTCTTTGTTACAGATGCATCCAGTGACTTCCAGAACACCACTATAGCTACCTGCCGATCATCCAACTATACAGATGACTCACCCCAAACATCAGACCCCCTCCACCTCTCCCTGCCTCTCAGCCTTAGCCTCTTCGTCCCCCTGTACTCCGACTGGAACTCCGCCCTGGCTACGTGGGGTCTGGCCTGGGAAGCACACGTCTACGGCTTGGGGTCTATCTTCAGCGCCATCGGCCTGGTTTCGTTCATTTGCATATTAGCTTTGCCGTTGCGATGTCCTCCTGGAATCCTCTATTTTGCTTTACTACATTTTTTCCTCCTCTCATTCACTGGTGCACAAGCTTTTGTTCTGATTTACGACGCGTACAGTTTTCAAGATCGCCTTCCACCACTAGCTTTGCTGCCAGTGAGTGCGCTACCATATCCGTGTTTAATACTAGCATTTTCCTCTACGTTTATTCTTCTGTCTTTACGATCAAACCTGCAAATTTCTCTTCCGATGGCAATATCCCCATCATTTTCCGCGCTACCCAAACCATGCTTTTTGGTTTCAATGTCTGTTCTCCATTTTGGGCTGTCACTAGGTTGCGTTGGCATACTTGAACTTTTTCCGAAACTTCCAACTATAATTCTACTGATTCCTCAAGGATTCTTTGTGTGTCTTTCAATTTTTTCATCTTTTTCATATTTTGTTTTCTACTGCCTGGTACAAGTTGATAGCAAGCACATTTACAGACTAAATGACAATGGCGAGAGTGGGGGTTCTCCTGAGGTAATTCGACCACCGAGATGCCCGTTTGCCCAAATGGAAGACTGGCAAAGAGCCGTACGATCGGGTCTAGCTGCGGCGATATTTTTGCTAAGTTGCGGAGGCTTGCAACTTTACGCTATCTTGCATTCACTCGGATATGGTGGGTACGATTACATAGGTTTCTACCCATGGCCTTGGTGGGGCTTCCAATTGGGTTGCCGAATTGCTGAGATTGGGGTATGCCTAGGGTTGGTGCTAATTGGGACACCACCTGTATTTTGTAAGAATTCAACCAAAACCCTTATCAAACCTCAAATGGGATCTTGGAGTCGGCTTTCACCTACACGAGAGTTAGAGTTAGCATCGGAAGGTGGCATCCTGTCCTCTCGTGAGTCTTGGGATCAAAATAAAATGCAAGATATCGGCAAAGAAAAGATGGACACTCTACCGCTTTGCCTGATAGATTCTCCTGGAAATGGGTTGGAATGTGCCCAAAGATCTAACCAAACAGTAGACCAACCACTACTTACGAAACAAAGTTCGTCATCCAAGCTTAAAATCGAAACTAACCCAACTTCTATGAATAAACTTGATTCAACCGTAGACCTACGTCCCCCATCGCCAATAAACCTATCCCGAAGCATTGATCAAGCATTGTACAGTGAATCCCTGTTTTCTCATAGCATATTCGAATGGCCAAGGCTTTTCCAAACCTCTTCAAATCTTTCTTTAAATCACCAGGCAAAATCTAGTTTGGTTGAGAATGGTCTATACCGCACAGCTTCTTGTAAAGATATGGAACAAGATATGCAAGCACAAAACAACCAATTACCAAAGCGATCGGAGTGGAAAGGAAGCATCAACGGGTCAACGCAAGAACTGTGCCAAAAGCCAAAGGAGATTGTGAAAGTGCGATCTCATTCGTGGGCCAATAGGGGGCACAATTTCACTCACAGCAGTCTACCCAGAGCAATCACGCATTTGTCGCATTATAAAAGGTTTCGGACTCTGAGCACAGCATCCCAGGACAGTAAGAGCTCCGTTAGGCTGGCTGGGACTAAACAGTTGAGTGAAAGTAAGCAGTTAGAATGGGATATGGCTGTGCAGGCAGAATTTGTCAATGTGTGTAAGCAGATAGATGCTCTGAGCGTGTGCAGTGACACTATTGATCTGTAGATTGGCGAGAGAAAGCAGAGTCTAATGTTAAAGTGCCTATGACAGGTAAGACTACTCATTTGACTAAAACATACTTAAAGGTGCATTGTGCAACTTTTCTGGTGTAGGGTCCATCACCTGCTTGTCACCATGGAGATGTCATTTTGGTCTAGAATGTTCCACAGTAGATATTAAACCTATCTATCTCAAGGGAGACAACTAAAGGCCACATTACAGGTTAGATCCATAGAAACAAGTAGGTGATGGACCCCTAACCAAAAAGTTACACTGTGCACCTTTAAGATCATATAATTAAGATTTAAAAAAAAAAAAAAACAAAAAACATAAATAATTAAATAAAATTCTTTTTCAGAGTTTGGCCAATATTTTTTAGGTTTATAATTCTACTTCTTAATTGGAAATCACAACATCACACAAAAAAATTCCATAACTGCAACCATGAAGTACACTGGCCCAAATCTCATCTAATGCACACAGAGATTACTTGACAAATAAAAATATAAGAAAACATCTTTATTTGTTGAAATCATGTTTAAAGTGTCAGAAAAATGTGGTTCTTGTGTAAAATGCTGGAACGTTAGCACAGAATTCTCCATAGTGTAGTCTCTAAAATAGAACTTGCCACTTCCTGTAATTTTCAACGTATTTTTCAAATTTTCTTTACAAATCGCATCTTGATTGGTGTAAAACTATCATTTATATTTAGAAGTCAAATTTATGTCAAAATTAGAGAATCTTAAAAACCGGTCATACACACTTTAATTTATCTTTTTATGCATGTGTTCTAACGCAGTGGTTTTCAAACACTGATAGGGTATGGTAATTCTTGTGGTTAGTGCTGGACTATAAAGCAATTAAATCGAAACAGCAATTTAAGTTGGTGCAAACGGTCAAATTGCAAAGGCTGCAGTTATTTAAATAATAGAAAGTCTACGGCAAAGAACAAAATCTCTACAAACATGTTTTGAAATGCATGAATTGTTGTATCACTTCATATTTCAGTCTTTTCAGTCTTGTCACAGAAATGCTAAAACTTCTGGAGTTGTTTACCATATCCTCTCTGAACAGAATACTACTTTTTAAACATAATATACTGCACATCTATTGCAATCTCAATACTTTTACTTATACCAGTACCTTTATAATTAAGAACTTGGTTTGTTAATATTGTCTAATCTTTTTTTTTTTTCTCTTTGACTCATGTAAGCCTTGTTTAGATAAGAAAGTATGGAATTTTAAAATATTGTCAAGAATATATTTTTAGTTGCTGAGATAAGTTTGAGGATCACTGATGTATAATTCTCTCTATTTTCAGTAGGCTATCTGTAAAACAGTAAATGTTTAATTATATTGGTTGTATGTAAATGTTTTGCATAATGAGGATACATGCATTATATTGTTATTTAAAATTTTACTTAAAACAATATATTTACTTTTGCAGTTGAATTGTTGCATACAGTATTTCGGTATGTATCGGCTGTATTATCTGAACTTGACTGCCCTCTAGTGGCTCAAAAATAATATGATCCAGATGCACCACTTGAATAACATTGAAAAAAGTCATATTACAATATAATAATAACATAAAACTTATAGAACAATGTGGACCATGCAGTGCACAGTTTTGTTTGTGTGAAACAAAGTAGCTCATTGGTCACCTATCATTTACAAACAAAATGACAGTTTCCTGCCCTCAAATCAACAGAGTTTAGTATTTCGTTCATTGATTCTGCAGAAATTTGCAATGTTTTTCATTCCTTTGTGATATTTTTTTTCTTATAAGCAGCCATATGGAGCTCAGTGGTGAAAGTCCGCTTTTGGTTCCATTCTGGAAGAGATTTCTCATTCGTTTTCCTCATAGACTTTTAAAAAAAATTATAATATTAAAAGTTTGAAAGCTTGTTCAGGGCAGCTATAGTTTTATTTAAAATCTGTTTGTAAAACTTTATAAATTGCAAAGTTATTAAAATATTTTACCAAATCTTGCTTTTTAAACTGCCTTGTTAAAACAACACTGTCATGGATATTAGTTACCACGTAGCTGGTTAGTCTCCGTAAGTCATTTGTCTCTTAATATTTGAGTTTTTGGAAAAGTCTATGGGAAATATTGAAAATTTATTTCTAATGCGAACTTCACAGCTCCATTTATTTTGATATGGACGATCCATGCATGTCCCTGATTGGTTTATCCACCTGTCAATCATGGTAATATGAACTGGGGGAAATTCACCAGACCAGACTCACATCTTCGCAGAGTTTAGAAGAAATGTGTATTCTGGGTCCCAGGCAAATACACATCCATCATAAACAAAAACAAAAAACATTATGACATAAGTAACAATCAAAATGTATTTATTTTCATCACCAGTAGACAAGACAGTGGACATGGGTTTCAAATCTATGAGAACTGTGGCAATTACAGCCTTAATCTGAAATTACCACGATCCTTTTATGTATACAGTTTCAACATAAAGAGATGGGACATATGGGACATAGAGAGAGTACATTGCAAAAATTATATTTTATAGAAAAATAGATCCACATAAAACTGCTACAAATCTATACAGAAATTCAGACTTTATATTTATTACACTACTCCAGTATTCAGTCTGATATTGTTCTTATGTACATTAGACAGGCATTTATTTATAGTCTTTGCAGATTTCTATATGCAGCAGATGTTTGTCTCACGTTGTAGGCAGCAAAATGTGCTTGTGAACTGAAGTTAACTTGACTTTTGTGAATAAAAACATTTTCTGTGATCAAATTTTAAAAGTACTGTACCTGTGTTTTTTTTTCCCCCTACATACTGGTACACAATTAGTTTTTTCTTGAGGTCAAAATGAGTCTACATCTAATTAGAAAGTATTTTATCAATGAAGTATTTTAAGTGCATGCTAGTTGTTCTTAGCTTTATTGTCACAGCAAAACTGCACTGATCTTTGAAAGTTGTGAAAAGTGTTTATAAACTCATGGTGATGAATAATTAAAATGCTCAGAATGCATAAGGTAACTGAGGAATAACTTTGGACAATTGCAGACTTAAAAATGAACTAGTTCTCTTTTCAAGGTACAGCACCTTTAAAGTTGATTCTAAAGTTTGGGTAACTTTGAAACATTCATTGTAACTCACTCATAAAAACACATACATGCACACAACACAACAGAAGTACACAGATTTCATTTATATAGTCATTTTTACAGTATGAGCAGTATTTGTTGGATATAGCTTTTTGGTTGTCTAAAACTACACTGTCAAAATAAGTTTTTGTTTTACCTGTCTCTTTAAAGAAGGGGTATTGTGCAAAATCAACTTTTTGGACCTTTCGTCCATTTTAACTTTTTTTTTCCTTCATCATAAACATGCCCTAAGAGGTTTTAGATGTAATCTCACATGTTTGACTAATCATGGGAACTTTTCCGAGTACTATTCAAACCCTCATATGAGCCCATGCTTCTTGTACAAGGCTCAACCCTATGTAAACCGATGCTCCTGCACAGGTATTTTTCATAAATATACAAAAGCAGAATACAAAACTATACACTATAACGTCCTTCTCAAATTTGATGTAATGTGCAGCAGTTTCTTTAGCAGGATGCACACTGGCTGTGTTGTGATAGAGGGAGGGACTTACTGCTGGGAGCAAGGGAAGAGGGCACTTGAAAATTAAACCAAAACTTGAACATTTGAATACAATGTTTTATAGCATTTTTAAAGTGATAAACGGTAACACAGTCACCTAATATGTCATGTGTTAGCAATGAATACCTCATAGGAGTGTAATACCACCTCAAAGCTTCATTAAAAACATGTGCAAAGCGTCCGTCTTCAAGTTTACATAACAGAGATGCTCCTATGTCATTCAGTCAAGGTGCAACGAGACTTTGGAGTGAGGTAGGGATATTGCTCCATTAGCAGTAAAAGTTATCAAGAAATGTGGCTTGAACTGTGTGTCTGTCCTGACCTACCTTGAGACTCTTGGAACATAGTTTGATCACAATAAAATAGAGTTAAAAGGTGAGTTTTCTTTTCACTTTTTACGTGCAGTGATAGTTGTGGGTATATTTGGTCCGAGCACAGTGCTTCCTCTCCTTCCCATTTCAGTATAGTCGCTTCTCGTAACTAAAGTTGGAAAAAAAAAAACTACCATTATGACTCTTATGACAATTATGGCTATTATGATTTTAAAAGAAAATTATAAACAGACATACTTACATGGCACATAAGAATATCTAGTAAGTTAGCATGAAGAAGACAAGGAAGAGAGAGGACAATGTGATATGGCTAATTGCTCATAGACTACAAAGAAGGACTGGAAGTGGAATAGTTATGAAATAACTGAAAATGTATAACGTACAAATAAAGGTTTGGTGACATAGAATGGGAAGTTACAATGACACATATATTTACACATAATTACATAACAGCCTAAAGGTTCCACTTACGAGTGAAGGCCGTGGACCCCCCCCTCCATCTGTGCCGACATGGTTCTCTTCTCAAACTTCAGTTCTCCGGAGTACATCATTGACCTAACAATAATATTGCACACTTTTATAGAAATTTGAAAAAAGGTTGGACAAGAGACATAGCATCATTATTTGGAAAAAGTCATTAAAATATGCATTCTAGATTTGTCCTAGCAGCAATTTAATTAAGTATTCAGGCTGTGTGATTTGGGAAAAAAAGAAATTGCAATTTTTCAGACAAGCATTTATGTTTTGATTAGTATTTTGTTTGGTACAGATCTAAACTATAGGATTAGCAGTTGTTTTGCAGAATAATACAGGATATTTTGTTGTTTGTGGAGGAAATTATGGTGGCCATTCAAGTTATATTGATAAGATTGCGGTTCAGCTTTGGTGCTTTTTTACTTACACAGTAGTATTCTTATTGTGCCATCTGTTTTAGCTGCGTACCTACCGTAATATTGACAAACTCTTTGCTCCTATGTCCTGGCAGCCATGTTGGATGCCAGCGATGAGGTAGGGAACAAACTTATGGATGGAACCTTTATCTTGTACTGAGCCGGACACCCCTTGAGCTACTTTGACCTTATCTCCTTCACTAAAAACACAACATAAGCATTACATTACTCTATTAAATTAAAGGAGCACTATGTAACTTTTCTGGAGGAGGGACTGACACTTGTTTATGCTTTGCTTGAAATGTTCAATCAATTAATTTTTTGCTGTATAAAGTTGATAAAATATAAAAACATGCCTTTTTACGGTTTTGCAAACACCACAGACCTAACCCTTGGCCTGGTGGTGTCACTTGCTTGTTTCCATGGAAATAGCTAATTTAATTACCATACTGTGGACCATTCCAGGCAACATAATAATATCTCCTCTAAGAGAAAAGTTACATAGTGCATATTGTTGTAATATTGCATAGTTTTCACCTGAAATAACGCTTCTGGCTGTTGTTTTTCTCCATGGCGTCCAAAGAGCCCATCCCACGGTATTTCTTCAACCGCACGCCATCTGAAAAGAAGTACTCTCCTGGGGCTTCAGTTGTAGCCGCGAGCAAGGATCCCATCATCACTACAAAATATAAAGTTTGTGTGCTATACAGTAAAATTCACAATAAAAAATAAGATTTGAATTAAACCAATTTACCAATAAAATATGGTATATAATGTAAGCAAATGTAAAGTCCAAAGGAAACATAAATGAAATACCCAAATATCACTACTAAACCTTAATGACTATGTTGTTCAATTAAAAACAATTAAAAAACAGTTTGATAGAACCAATATGGCCTCAACTGCCCCGATATCCATACGTAATCTCAGCTGTTTGCTCTTTGTGACAATAGTTGGCAAAAATGATTTTGCTTATATTTCATTTAGTTAAAATAGCAATTTCTCTTCTAACAATTAACTTAACTCTAAAATTACATTGTGAAACAATGCACATTTTAAGTGCATTAGCTGAACAGCAACTGTATTATAATTTCATTACTATTGTAATAGTTGCATACCTGTAGATGCACCAAGAGCCAAAGCTTTCACCACATGCCCCACCGTTTGTATCCCACCGTCTGCAATCACAGGCACCCCAAAGCGTCGCGCATATTCTGCTACTTTGTAGACGGAGGTTCCCTGAGGTCGGCCGCATGCCATTACTGCAAAGGACAAGTATGTTTACATGGCCAGTCAAAATCTTATCCCTAGAATAATCAGAGAACCCAATAATTAGATCAAAGTCCAGAGTTTATCTGTGATGCAACAAAACAGGCAAAATGCAAACAGAATGAACCAAAGCATGTGAATGAAAGAAAATACACACAAAGGTGTGTATTTGATGAGGGGACATTATAACATGGTGAAAAGATGAATAAAAAAATTCTTCAATTTTGTTTTGTTATATTAATTTGCCTTTTGTCATAACACTTTTTTCATATCACTGTTAGCTTGCTCCTACCTTCCTGAGTGATACAGATGGAGCCACAGCCCATCCCCACTCGGAGAGCATCCACTCCTGCGTCAATCAGATTTTTGGCCTGAGCAGCCGTCACCACTAGAAAAACAGAAAAAAAAGGGTGCAAAATGAGGTTATGATGTATGTGGTACAACAAAAAGTAGAAAGATAGATAGAGTGTCAATTAGAGTGGCCATCTTGTGACTGTATGAATAACCAAAAGTAAACATAATTATATTGCCTTAAATTGACCTAGTCCTAATAAGTCCTAATAATGCATGACTTCTTGGATCTAGTAGCTGGATGTCTGTTAGGTTACCATACTATTATTTCTCTAGTCTCATTATATCTCATTGATCATGGCAGTAATAGATTTATAATGAGTACCTTACCATTTCCACCCACCACCTGGAGCTCAGGGTATTTCTGTTTGATGTAGTTGATCATATTAATCTGGTAAACTGAGTTTCCCTGTGAAGAATCCTGAAATTAAAATAGAACAAAACAACAAATAGAAAGAAAAGAAAACTATTGCAATATTGTGATTATATTTGTGATTTGAAAGTGGGATTCTGTTTTTTCAAACACTAAAATATGAACTTCAGAGCATGTCAGTACTGGTCAAATAGACTAGTATACTCCCATGTACATACTAGGGGGCTTTTTTCAATAAAATTAGACAATACTTTGTTGTTTACAGCGGACATTGTATTATCTAAGCCTTAGTAATTACAGTCTTTGTGATTTCATACATGGACCTAATCAAATTGTGATTTTATTTTGATTTTGATATTGTTAAACCCTGTAAATAATAGTGGTACATAATAGTGGTTAAATCTGTGGTAACTTTTATCACCTGTCCCTGATCAAACATATAAAAGAGACCTACCAGCACGACCACATCCACCCCGGCTTGCATGAGGAGGTCCAGTCTGTACTTGTCATCCTCCCTAGTGCCAATGGCCGCCCCACACAGCAGCTGTTTCCTGGAGTCCTTAGAGGCCAGTGGATAATCTCTGTTCTTTTTCAAGTCTGTCCGGGCGATAATGGCCACCAGCTCATCACTGTCATTCACTATGGGAAGCTTGCCTAAAAAGGGTCCACCGAAAAGATGCTGTTAAATTCAACATAACAGGTTTACATGGGATAATTCTTGTGAACGGTACCTTTTTTGCTCCGCTGCAAAATGTCATTGGCTTCTTTTAATGTCACTCCAGCTGGGGCTACTACTAGATCTTCTCTTTTTGTCATTGCCTGCATCATCATGAAAATAATGATTGAGTAAATAGTCATTCGAATTAGGGCTAGGGGAAAAATAAAATATCACAGTAAAGTTACAGTATGTAACTTTCTTGAGGTGGCACGTCACCTGCATGATTCCATGGAAATAGAAAGTTAAACTTTATACTTTTTATATTATCAATAAAGATAGATGTACAAGTTTACTGTGGTAGATTATAGCCAAATAAACATTTTTATAAGGAGGTTAAGAGTCAAGTTTGTCAAGTTTGTTTTTGTGCAAAAAAGTTACATACTGTGGTTATAAATATTGACAATAAAAATACTAATAGATACAACACAAATCATACTATAAAACTTCATTAAGCTACTAACAATGCTTGTATCTGGCCAACAACTAAAAGAAGGCACTCTTTGTGATTTATCAATATTGATATGATAGTTCTTATTAGGATCAGTTGAACCAAAATACTTCAGATTATAGCAAACATTTGGGATCTCTTTGTAGTTTCCCTTTGTCGAGACTACAGAAGGTCAAACTTTGACTTTACAAATTCTGTTGCTAAACAATATTGTGATATCTATCTATTTTTGAGCTAAGGTTCAGACTTCAAGAAACCTGGATATGTCCACAAAGCTTCATAGTGTACCTTTACACAAATTAATGAATATCACAAAATATATGTCGAACATAATGCACATACTTCAGCTAGGGGTCTGTCATGGTCCTTCTCGGACAGAAAGTCTATGTCTCTGGATGTCACGATGCCAACCAATTTGCTGCCCATTTTCCCTGTCTCAGTAACTGGAATCCCAGAGAAGCCGTGTCGGACCTTGGCCTCGAAAACATCTCCCACTGTGTGGTGTGGACTCATGACCACAGGGTCTGTGATAAAGCCCTGCTCGAATTTCTGTGAAAAACAGAAGCTGAGATTTAGAAAAGAAAAGATTAGATATGTGTAATGTTTCCTTACCTTAACTTTGCGCACTTCATTGGCTTGAAACTCAGCAGTGCAGTTATGATGGATAATCCCAATTCCACCCATTAACTAAAGCAAAGTAAAAAGAAACTTTATATTATCTACATAACTGTAATTGGTACTGGTGAGGTAGGACAATGGAGGTTCAGCTGTGTGACACTCACTGCCATGGCAATGGCCATAGAAGACTCTGTCACTGTGTCCATGGGAGAGGAGATCAGAGGGGTCTTCAGGGTAATCTTCCGTGTCAGCGCAGAGGTGAGATCCTACACATGGAAATAGGAACAAGTATTTTTAAAAATGCTCTACATATCTTTTCTAGTGGAGGGCCTGTCATCTGTATGTGTCTACGAAGATGTTAATGTGTTGCCTGGAATGTTCTAAGTATGGTATTAAACTTCCATCTTCATGGAGACAAGCAGGCAGTTGATGCAACCAGTTGAACTTAAAGGTCAGGAAAGGGGACCCCACATACAGTCAGAATGCATGTTTTACAAGGTATTTTTTAACACAAAAAATTCACGCAAAATATATAATTTCAAAGTTTAATGTGAAACTGCGGCAGGGAAACCAACAACATCTTCATGGAGACTAGCTGGTTGCAGACCCTTCTCCAGAAAGTGACGTATCATCACCACACTTCATTGCAATAACATAACAGCCTACATGTGCTTAGTCACTGTGAATGCAGAATGTTCATTTGTGTGTGAGAATCAGGTGTTGCACACCTGTTGTACAACACATATGACATCAGCATGAATATAATAACCTTCCCCAAAGGAGTTCTTAAAACAATTCAAGTGAAAAACAACCTCATGCCAACAGCCTTGTTTGCAAAGCACAAGGAAACATGTAGATATAACACTAAGAATTAACCAAAGTTTGAAAATATATTGCATTCATAGTCTACCAGATAGATTAGATAGCAGTGGAAATAGAGGGATCCATTTGCTGTTGTTAACATGTGTTTCAGTTATGTACATTTTGTTTTGTTGTTCTGTCTATATAGACACATGGTGGTGATGGAAGCACAAAAACTTACCACCTCATCTGAAGTAAAGTCTATGAAGCCGGGGAGGATGAGGAAGTCACTGTAGGAGACAAGGGAGATATGATAAGAGCTAACTACGGTGCCAAAGAGACATCACACCTAAAGTTTGTCATATCTTCTTTTACTGTGAAATAAGTATCCTGCAAATGTATATTCTTTTCTCCCTGAGCTTTACTTCAATTAGTTATTTCATAATGTATTGACATTTTTTAAAATTAGTTTTACTTTTTTCTCTTTTCTAGCAATTCCTGAAAAGTGCAAGCTTATGTCCTGGTGGTTTGACATAATACAACAGTTATTCTGTATCCTCCTCCCGGTGATAAGCCCTGCATATAGCCCCCATTAAGGAAAGTAGACTGACATCTGAACACCACGCTGCATTCAACGCATCCATTCATCCTTGAAAGTCGTATTAGTCCCAATAATCCTCCATAATATCACCAGGCCCATGTGTCATCACCAATATTAATAGAAACCATTGCATAATACTGCTTCTTTATGGATATAGTAGATTCATTTGATACTGTAACAACATCATAGCTTACTTATATGTCAGGCCATCCCCAATAGCAAAGAGCTGCTGTGCTGTCAAGCCATCTTCTGGGACATAGCCAGTGCCTCCGCTTATCAGGTAATCTGCCATACTAAAAAATACATTATTAGTAAAGCAGTTCCATGTAACAGTGTTCATTTCAAACTAACAATAAGTACCATTTGCCTTTAAGAGCCATGACAAAGCAGCATCCAATTAGTGCAACAGTTGAAAGGGGAAACATGGGAGTCTGTCCTTGTTAATGGAAAGTCCTATAGAGCTGTGACGGCAGTGCGGTGGTAAGAGGATTTGGTTGTTGGCCAAGTACCTGGTAAACATGCTTGTTACGGTAATAGAGGGCACAGTCAACATACTACAAGGCTATATATATGTGAACTGAGCAGTAAATCCTGTATGGCAATTTGAATGGTGGCTATCGAATAATTGAAAAAAGTTTCAGGTACTTAGGATTTACTTGTCACAAAGGGTTCATATTGTGTGTAAAAATCTATTAAGCTCTTTTAAGATGTTTTGAAATGTATTTTATTCATGAATTAGTGCAATAGTTTAGTTTTCTATTAAATTTCAATTAGGGTGGCACAATATATCGCAAAAATGTCAATATCAAAATATGGGCTGATGCAATAATATTGCAATATTGAAGTAAGAAAATAAATCACAAAGTTCTCAATTTTATAGACATTTTATAGAAATGTGTAAAATGCACAAAAGGCAGATTTTCCTCATGATTTTCCTGACCTGGTCTCAGTTTAGTCTCAGTTAAGTTTTTAATTGGACCCAGTTTGACTAAAACATAAATGCATGCACACTTGTTTCAATTTAAATGCCGAAAAGTAGGCTATATTAAAGTATTGCAATAACATCATTATTACTATACAAAACATAGTTATTCAATATCGCATCTTTCTCTTATCATGCAGCCCTAATCTAATTCTAAAATTTCAAACTTGATTTCGGTACTAACACAGTGAACCAAATCTTGAAAATAAAACCGCAAACCTCATCTAACATTTGTCCCAAATATTGCAAGTATATATATATATATATATATATATATATATATATTTTATATATTTTATATTTATTTTTTTTTTTTTTTTTTTTTTTTTTTTTTTTTTTTTTTTTTTTTTATTATAGCTTAATTTGTCCAACCTTAACTTGTATTGTAATGGGATCTTTACTATCTTTACAGTCTTGGAAAATAAAATAACAAACCTATTTTAACATTTGTTCAAACTACTTCAAGTATTTTTTTTAATTATCCACATTTGCCCAGCCTTAAAGATTCTGTATTACACAAAATTGATTCTTGTGAGCTTTAAGCCATGTTATAATGCTATTATCTCCTCAAAAACACACGTTTGAATCATTCTGCATTATTAGGTTATTATTATTATCAAAGCTTTTGAGCTTTGGAGATGTAGACAAACCAATAATGCCCTGTTCCAACTTATGATGTCATAAAATGGTAGTGTTTAAATTACCAGTGCCTTTTACCTTCAGTTCAGTAGAGATTAGCAATTCCATGGTTGAAATAATCTATATGATTCTAGTGAAGGTGTATGGAGTGGTAACACCTGCATTACCACATGAGATCACAAGGAAGAACAGAGTATTTTCTGTTTGAGAAAAGAACTCAGCCTGAATACTAGGATTTGTGTGTTAAACATGTGTGAATGAAATAAAAGCAAAATGCCAGGTATGTTTTTGATTAGGAAACACTATTATCTGAAAATAGAGTAGTATGGGCCCTTTAACACCGGTATAGATGAGGGATTAGGGGTCATGACCTTTGCCCTCTGTCTTAGTCTGTGTACAGTACAGTGGCAGTCTGGCTAACCTCTCAGGCTCGTATCCTGCTTGAATACGCGTGGCGCTGTATCTCTGTGCGGCTGTCTCGTGGCCATGGCTGTGGGCAGGGGAATGACCAAAGGCTCCATAGGGGTGAGGCTGCTCCCCTTCGCGGTTCATGATCCTGGGTCGAGCAGGTTCCGTGTCTCCTACAATCCTCCGATAGTCAATCTGGTAGTTTTCCCTCTCTCCCTCTCCAAAGCGGTCAAAACAATGACCCTCCATTTCTTGGAAATCCAGGGTTACGAACGTCCACGGCACACCCACCAGAGCGCAATATTTCCAGTGTAAAAGTGTAGCTAAAATTCCATATGAAGAATCCCAAATGGGCAGTGCTAGAATTTCCAACACCCTCGAATGAGTAGCAATTAAAAGAAATAGACAAGTGCTTTGAGTGCACTCCTTTCAGACACACCTGACAACCCAGAAAGCTGTCCCACCATCTGTTCCTCAGCGCTCCAGTGTCCAACCATGTGAGACAGTTTCACCTTAAAAATGCAGATTTCATCACTTCAGAAATACAGTTCCATGATTTTGCACTGTTAGAATTTTAAATTGAATCCGAAATGCAATGACAGAAAATGTTAGTAATGATGCTGTATGGTCAACAATGCAAGACTAACAGTGTCACATTAGAAATGCAAATACGTCAAAAAATCTTCTTCCAATCCACACTGACAATTTAAAAGTTCAAAAGTTCAAAAATTAAAAGTTTCAGAAAACACACTCGCAATGATCTTCTTGCAGCATATCTCATACCAACAATGCAACAAGGTAAAAGTGTCACATTAGAAGTGCAAATCTGTCAAAAACAATTTCAACTCCACAATGACAATTTCAAAGTTCAAAATTTCTAAAAAGTTTTTAAAAAGTGCTGGCAATGTCCATGTCCATAGATCATATCTCATACCATGTTTAAATGTTTGTTTGAGGATGGCCTTGTTATGCAGAGTCGTCAAGTGGTGCAGCCCGGGAGATCAGACCCCAGGAGAGAAGAGAGGAGCTGGCTGCTAGCTGGTCCTCTCCTGTACTACGTGCTCAGCTTAACTCTGTTTCTGACAGTAGCTCGCGTCACTCTCCCACAAAGAGGATTGGGAGCATTAGCACAGGAGGGAGGGCAAGCAGGCAGGCAGGGTGAGGTGGGGTGGGGTGACGCCAGGAGGGTGGTAGGGCTGAGACTCGAGCTGGCACTTACACACACAGTTCCCCCCTCCAAGGATTACCATGGTGTGAAGATGCCTGCTACACTCAAGGAGCTCAGGCTCAAGGGGGGGTGAAGTTGTGCTCTCAAAATGTCCTGTCTGACAGAGTTGAGGTTTTAACACAATCAAATTAATGAAATAAAATATAGCTAGAATAGTAATAATAATACTAAAGGTGCATAGCTTTTACCAAGTTTCAGACAACAATATAATTTAAATTGCATCATCTTTCATACCTGATTAGCCACTTTTTTCTGTAGGAGAATGATTTTATTATAAGCAAGTTCTTAAAGAGACTGTACCCACATTTTTCTTTGTATCTAAGCAAAGTTTGTGTTGCATGAGCAAAGATATATTGTGTAAGCAGTTCTTGAGGTCAAAATATGTCCATTGCATGATGTCTGGATCTAATTAGAAAGTATTTTATTTTATATTTTTTTCATCTTACTTTATAATCGGGAAGTGCACATTAGTATGATAGTTGTTGTTAGCTTAACAGTCACACCAAAACTCTGCAATGGTGTCTGAGAGTTCTTAAAAGTGCTCATAAACTCATGACGGTGAATAATTATGCATAAAGTAAGTGAGGAATAACAAAATGAACTAGTTCTGTTTTTCACATAATAAGAAGGTACAAAAATCAGGCACAGCAATTTTAAAGGCTGAATGTTTGGCGTAGTGATAACTCGTAACTCTCCATCATGAAGTTGTCTATTTAGATACTGAATATCTCATATTAAGCATGCATTTATCGGTGTTTAATCAAATTTAATCTAACTATAATCTAATGAAAATAAGAGTGGGTGAGAGAAGTAAGATTGTTGCCTGGGATGCCCTCCACACTATCATCTGCAGGTGACTCACTGACTGACTGCTCCTGACAGACACTGAGGGATGCAACAGCTTTGTACCCATACACCTCTGTAATACGTAGAATAGAAATTACTCCTGTCACAATAAACACTACACAACATATCATGGATGCAATTAGCAAAACTTTCAAAGGTAAAATTTTAATGTACCATAATTTCCTTTATAATAAATACAATATCCGGTATTATTCTGCATATAAACTGCTAACTCTGTAGTTCAGAACTGTACAAACAGTATTATTTTTTTTATCAATTCTTCTTTTAGGCAAAATATGAACCTCGAACAATATCCTATTATTAAAAAATATATTTCAAATCTAATCCTAATGCTTGTCCGAAAGATCACGATCAGATATTTTCCCCAAATCATGCAGCCGCGCAAATAGCTATATGTCGTATGCTGTTTTAATAACTCAAAAATTAAAAAAACACATAAATAAATAAAAATTTTGCAAATGTATGCCCTTTTAAAAGGTAACACTAGCTTGATTTGGAGATTCATTTTGAATGGCCTGGCTGACTCTCTGAAAGAAAAGACATAAATATTACAATCTAATATCTATATACATTGGATATATTTGCCAAAGTGTGAGTAGAGATTGTACCCAGGTCCTCCATCAGATAGGGCTCATGTTTCTTCAGGGCGTCGTAGAAGGCTGCGCTCACCTTCTCACCACCCGAAGTTAATGTGGCACAGTAGAGCACTCGGAGTCTGTCCTCATTGGTCTCTTTGGCTCGGATCTTGCTGTAGGTCTCTTTGTGCACCATGTCTCCCAGTTCTTCTGCTATGGCTAGGACATGCGACACTCTTTGGATGAGGGCAGGTCTGTGGTGATCAACAAACTTGGCTAGGATTCAAAAGAAAAAGCAGAACTTTTATTTTTCTAATTGGTGTTTTTTATAAATTCTACAGCAATAACATAAATTCACAAATGCTGAACCTGATTATTTTGATTGACTAGATCCAAGAACCAACTGATACCTTACTGTAACATCACGCTGGAGGGGTTCTATGTGTATGTATGGTTCAGTGTTTAGCAGTTACGGTAGTGACACAATGCACACATTAGCAATAACTACCAAAAGGTTTTAAGAAGATAAAATACAAAATGGATTTTAACAATACATTTTCAGGAGCCTGTGATCATTACAAGTGTTCATGGTCCAGTTGAAGTGTTTGACTTTCAACAAGGTGAGAGTGATTAACTGAATATGTAACTGGGAGTTAATGTTAGCTAACTTGTGACTATAATGTTGTTTGAAAGAGACTTGCTTAACAGGACAAATCAGATCATGTAGTTCTAGCCAAGGCAGTTATTTATGGTCAGATTGTGTTCAAATAAAACTCAGATTAAAGTCTAATTTGAGTAACAGAGCTCTAGACAGAACCTTCAGTTAACATCACATCCCCAGAGAATGTAACAATGACATCAGGTGTAAAATATTAACATAAAATTTAACCACATTGCCACATATTTAGAAGATCTTTAATATCTGGGGGTAATGATGCATGCACCGAACATTCTGCACTTGGTTGCTTTTGATGGCTATCAAAAATAAAGTTCTCATATATTTCTATCGAACTAATGGATTGGTTATTACATTTTCAGTAATACACTTTACATATCTAAGACTAAGGATCATTTTGATTGCCACATGTCCTGCTGATTGATTAGTCAACTAGGAAGAAGGTATGGCAGAATTCCTCAAAACTATTACACATTACTCTGTGTAAGACTACACCTGCATGGTAGTTCATGCAAAAGTAGAATTATATTGTATATGCAGAAAAAAGTACTAGGAAACAATGTATTTATATAAAGACAGATTAAACTTGTGAATCATGAGTTTAAGAGTTTATGTCTTATTACATATGAATAACAAAAAATACCAAATCTTCAGCTAACTCACTCACTAGCTTCTCCTTTCTGCTGTTGGTCTAAATGGTCAACTGATACAAATTTGAATTGACTAAATAACAAAGGCCTACAGCTCTAATTTTATGTTTAAAGAGTAAAAATAACCTGAAAAGTGTAAATAAAATTCAAATGAATGCAGATCAGCTGATCTAATCGTAAAAGTTAGTAGGTTTATTTTGATAATTGTTGTGTCTCTGAAAGTATGTGTGTGTTTCCATACCTTTTTCTTTTCTTGTCATTGTTTTATCAGATATATTCAAGGAGGCCTGAGGTAAACAGCATACATTTAAAAATGTTTGATATTTTGACATTTGACATAGTTAATCATCAAGTGTACATACTAACTGACCAGTTTCACTTCAATGACTGATGCTTGGTCCACAACATCATTTATTTTAGCTGCCCCTTCAAAAATGTAAATAAAATACATTTTAGCAATACTATTTTAGCAAAGGTGTTAGGTGATTATGTCAGTACCTTGGTGATTTGGTGAGTCCTACAAAAAAAAAAAAAATGCACACGCACAATCAAAATACAATTTTAAAAAGGCTGTACTTTGAAAACTGTAGTTGTGAAATATGACTACCAGTATTGTCAGGACTTCATTGACTGTCTGCTGAATGCCACTGCTGTGTCTTAAGAACAGCCTTTCAGTGATTTTAAGGCAATCTATAACAAAGTCAGTAAAATAAATACCCTAATATTACCATAATATGTAGCTACAACAAACCATCACTCTGTGCATAATATACCTTTAAAATGTGGCCTCTTGTCAGGGTTCATGTCCCAGCAGTTCTTCATGAGACCAACTACATCTGTTATTCCCTCTACCTGAAGATTTAGGAGATCTTCACATGGAGGCCTGTCTCCTTCGGGTATTCTGAGTTCTACAAGACTATACATAGCCCCTGTAAATAGACATGGATGAGATGATGTAAAAAAAAAATTATAAAATGGTACGTATATTACAGACTGGACCCTTTAAAAAATATACACAAATACACTCTAAATTCCAAAATAGAGGCAACTGGAGATAGTGGAACATAGTGCAATTTTAATGGAGAAATAATGTAATAAACCAGTTCTGGTCCTGTTCTTCCTACTATTATAATGGTCAAAAACTACAGTGTAAGTAAAACTAGATCAGCTAACACTAAAGCCCATGCTGTTTCACAGAAGTGAAGTCACCAGTGCCCTGGTTGTATAAAGACATTCACCCAATTAAGCTAATCCTTTCATAACACATTAAACTGAGCTATGACAGAAAAAGTGGCCATCTTGAAAATGGTGTCCAACTCTTGATTTTTTGAGTGGCACACACCTTTTTCCACAAGAATGTTCCTTGAAGAATGTTTGTACCAATCTTGATGATAGCATTATCAAGCATCACCATCTTGATAAATGGTGGTGGCATCTCAACCATCAAATGGTTGTCATCTTGATTTTTTGAGGGACAAGCACCATTCTCCAAAAAAAAAAAACATTCTTAACAGAGTATTTTCACAAAATGCTACACCTACATCACAGTTTGAACGCTCAACATAAGCATTTGACAGAAATAGCAGCTGTCTTGAAAAATGACCGCCAGTTTGAATTTTTGGGTGGCCAATGCCTTTTTCCCAAAAAGTGACCCTTAGAGAGTATCTGTGAAAATTTCATGCTTTTATTCCAAAGTGAACGATTCTCTTTAAATATGCAAATAATCTGCTGCACTAATAGAAGTGAACTATGTAAGTATCCCCCATAGCGTTTGGTTGCAACCAAATGAAGCCCATCGAGGAGAGCAGTTATAGCTGCTAATCTGCACAAAACCAAATGATAATGTAAAATAAACATTATTATGATTAATGTAGGTAACAGAAGTTGAAAATGTTTTTTTGTTAAAAAATAATTAAAACCATTAGCAGCTGGATCTGATGTCAGTTAACCATTGAAAATATTATGGTTTCGTCAGTTTGCCTCTAGTCATCTCCCTTACGGAAATGTTAACTCTGATGACATTATAAGGAGTCTGTTAACACTATATTTACCTTGATATGGTTCTTTTCCAGTAAAGATAGCCCAGAGAAGAATGCCATAACTGAAGGGGACAAGTTAAGGATATTAAAAAAATTAAATATTGAATACAAAATTTAAAAATGTAGATCACATTACCTGTACGTGTCAAAAGCTCGTACTGGTTTGTATAAGATTTTGAAGGCTTCTGGTGGCATGTATGCAAATGTGCCCTGAGGTCCATCTTGAAAACTTCTTTCTTTCACCACAGCACTCATGGAGACTTTAGACAAGCCAAAATCTGCTAACTGCACAAGCAACATACAGTAGAATTTAATTTGGCATCATTGGGTAATAGTTAGCATACATGTTATTATGTCAGTATTCCGCATAAACACAGATGTTGAATCTGAACATTATTTACGAATCGACTAAGGCAGGGTAAAAAAAATATTTCTTTTCATGTATGAAGAATCCCTCAGTCGTCCAGGTAGAATCCATGGTGAGGAGAAAATTCAGTTTGTCGACTGGACAAAAGTTAGTTTGGTTGAAGACGTTTCGCAGCTCATCCAAGCTGCTTCTTCAGTTCTGGTCAGAATGCTGGTGGACACTTCTTTATATCTGTCAGCAAGGAGGAGCTAACTAACTACTCTGAAAATACCACACCTACTTGTTTACAGTTTCTGTTAGTTAGTTAGGTCTATTGACCTGTACAGGTTGTCGGGTCTAATTAGAATAAAAATTCATAGCCATAATGGAGCTTCCACACTTCTGGACCTGACCTGGCTACACCTGTTGTTCTTTTGTTTGTTTTAAATTAGGTTTGAGGATGGAGTTGTAAATAGGAGATAGGTGGTGTCTGAGGCCTCCATTTCTGTTTAGAGAAGGATTCTCTAAACAGGGACTCTCAAACCAATTCTTTTCTCTGGCTAAAATATGTACCTCGCTGTCCTCAAATGAGTAGCCCATGGCTTTTAAGTGGAGATGGATGGCAGACTGAGGACCACTGCTGCTCTCTCATCTGTGTTGGCACATCTTTTTGTGAAGTAGCTGCTTAGTTTCTCCAATGTAGCGTTCACTGCAGTCTTCACTGCACTGAATGGAGTAGACCACATTGCTTTGTTTGTGGCTCGGTGTTTTGTCCTGTGGGTGGACCAGTCTCTGTCTTAAACTGTTCGTAGGTTTGAAATAGACTGGGATCTCATGTTGTCCGAAAATCCTCTGTAGTTTTTCAGAAACACCAGCTACGTCTTTTCATGTAGTTAGTTCTATGTGGATATTATGCCATTATGCCATTTACCAGAGAATTGCCCTGTGCCCAACCATGTAAATAATATTTTAAGAAGACATGATATGAACACAACCTGCCTACATTTATTGAACAGAACCATACCTTTGCATTGAGCATATCATCCAGGAGAATATTATTTGGCTTTAGATCCAGGTGCACAATGTTCTTGAGGTGGAGGAAGTTTATGGCCAGTGCAATCTGGTGGGCCAGTCGAAACGCCAGGGGCCAGGGTGGGGTTCCAGACATTTGTTTCTGCAGGGTCTCAACAGATCCCCTCTTCATGTATTCTGTTACCAGTCCCCTCTGTCCTGAAGGACCCTCAAAGATCCCATACACTCGTAGCACAAACTCATGCGATGCCAGGTCCATGAAGCGAGCCTCTTTGAACATGTGACTAGATGTTGGAAAAAACAAAATCAAGATAAAAAATTTAGTTTGCAAACAGTGTTTAAATTGGTTAAAAAGCTTCCCTGTGTTTTGGGATTAGTAATGATTCCAGTTTAGTACAGACGTTGGGTTCTGTAATCACATTATAATTGTTTAATTGTTATAATGTGTCTGGTTAGTTATATGGAATTCATAAATTGTATATTAAAAAGTTTAACACTACACCATAATAATAATAATAATAATAATAATAATAATAATAATAATGCATGGGGGGGTTACTTCTATAGAGTATTAACTGCTAATACATAGCATATTTAGATCAAGGTGTTACCCATAAAAATGTTTTATAACATGTAACATGTTTTAAGTGTCCCTTTTGTTTTTGACATTCTGAGCCTCCCCTCCCTTTGCTCCCCACGCTATCACTACACAATCAGGGAGAAGCTCATTGTCCTATTGTACAATTTTACATTCCAAATGTCAGATCCATTGCTGTGGCACTCATCCATGGAAGTATAATAAGGCTAATCTCATGGGACTTGCTAAATTTAAATAATACTCATTATATCCTAATTTTGGCAAAACATAACAATCCCTACCTGGTATTTTGCTTGAATATTTTGACAGCCACATCGAAGCCCCAGTCTTTGTGCCGGGCCTTGTACACCCATCCAAAGCCGCCCCTGCCCACCTCGTGCCAGTCTTCCACCGGCACCAGGTTCTCTGCCCGCACCACAGTCTCTTGGGAAGGGGACAGCGCCATCTTTGTTATCTGTTATTTCCACTGCTTGAGGAGGTCTTCTTCAGGAATTATAAATTGTGCAGGACTATAATGAGCGCCTGTAAAGAGACAAAATACCAGATTTTGTGCGTGATTTAATGTGTTCTCTTTCCACTTACATTCACTTCAAATCAGATGTTATATCCTTTAAGCTACTCTTACTTGAGTAGAGGTTTTCCCAAAATGTTTTACTCTTGAGTAATTTCTTGGACCATCACTATGTACTTCTACTTGAGTAATATTATTTTGTCATAATTTTGTAATTACTTAATTTTATAAAGTAAGGTTACTCTTATTACAATTTTGGCTACTCTGCCCACCTCTGTACCTCTGACAAATACTTAAGGAAATATTGAGCCCAGAATCGTTTTTGTGGTTCTCCCTTTCCTCCCAGATCCAGGCTCCCTGCACGGTGAGGGAGGAGCGCCATCTTCCTCCCGGAGCGGTGAGAACAGCCGCAGGTGAGGGACTGCAACCACACAACTATAACCAAAACTTCGTCTACCGGTGCCGCACATGTGACAATAACGCACCGGTAATAGTTTGCTTTTCACAGTTTTATATCATTCCGTTATGACCGTATATATTCCTGTATATTCGAAATAAAAATAAAGTTGTGCTAGCTTGGCATTACTGAAAGAATTCCCAAGTAGTTAGCGTTGTTAGCAAAACATGAAATTGTTAGCTCAGACAGGTAAATTATGTAAATAAAAGTAAAATGTGTTATGGTACATACCGCAATATAGGCTAAACGTCAGATATTATTACGTTGTGGTTAGTTTGTAATGAACTTTCTCCAGTTTTTCACTAGTTATCTTCTTCAAAGTCCAAACTCGATGCTGTAGGCTAACGCTGTCGTATTTTCTCTCTAAATTGTAGTGAAATGGTTTGTCAGAACAGAGGGAAAGTGAAAGTGGAACTGGAACAAGTTTGTGGTAATAAAGTGTCGTCCCTGTGCCTTCTTAATCCCTCCTTCTTGAATCGGCTGTGGCTGCACACGGGCTGTACAGTGGTGAGTACGTAGTCTAAGGGTAAGTATGATGAAGTCAGGGGGCAGAACCAAAGCTGTCCACTGATACCTATTCAGTGAGTGACAGCCAAAAGAGGGTAGTACTCAGGTACATTTACTCGAGTAACTTTTTCCAGCAATTTTACTCTTTAAAGTACCTTTCTAGTAATACACTTCAGTTATATTTTTTATTGCTTGAATAAAAGTTTTGGTTACTCTTCCTTCTGCAAATAACAAAAGCTTTATGTTGACAATATGAAATGATTTGGACATTTGTGTGTCTTGCACCTCTTGATCAGATATGATTTAGTGTTTTTTTTTTTTGTTTTTGTTTTTTGTCTATCCTTTGAAAATACTAGATCTTGCATTATTTAATGTTTAATCCTTTTGTTGTTAATGTTTAATCTTTTTTAATCCTTAATTACTTGAACTTCAAATAAAAAATCAGATACTACATCCCAACTCTTGAATTACTCACTCAAGTAACTCTTTGAGTTACTCATTTTTCAGTAGTAGTTGGCCAAATGGTTTTTACTCTTAATTGTGTAATTTCATGGACCACTTCTTTGTACTTCTACTAATATACTAATATTTTGAAGTAATGTTACTCTTACTTGAGTACAATTTTTGGCTACTCTACCCACCTCTGATGATAGCAACCACAAGAACATGTTCACATGACATTGCACAACAATGTACAATCTCAAAATTAAACAATGAGGTATCTGTCAAAATTCAATAAAATCACCTCTAAAGACAACAGATTTTTACTAGGAAAGTTCCATATCTAAATCACCCAAAATAAATAGTGAAATAATAATAAATATGAAATATAACTATGAAATTAAGAGCAAACAGGTAATCTCATAAATTGTTTTATTTGTTTGTTTTGTTTCTTAATTTAGAATATTTGCATGCAAACTTCATCAAAATGATTAAAAATACATCTTAATATACTCACACAACATTGTCTGCAACCTAAAATTGATCAAAATATGCACATGCTGTGCTGTTGTACAATTTAAAAAAAAAAAAAAAATCATTTAAAAAATTATCTTTGCCTTAATACTAGAACAGATTGCATTCAATAGGTAACTCAAGTAAATGATTGCTAACTCTTTACCCACTTAAGCTGTAAAAATCACTTCTGATTAAACATAATCATGCCTTTATGGGACTGTGTTCATAGTTCATAGCTACATTTCCAAAATAAAAAAATAAACTACCCAAACAATAATTTATATGTAAGTAGGTCTAAGCCAAATAATTCCATATTTTTTGTCTCAACTATATTTTGGTCTCATATTAGACCTCTAATCTTTTTCCATTCCATGTGCATGGTCTAGATCTACTCCTATCCCCTGCTCCTTTTCTGTTGGATAGGCGCGGTCTGCTGTAGCCCCCCTGTGCTCTCCATCACTGTCTCCCCTCCCTCTTCTCCACCCACCTGGTTTTACGCACCCTGCCTCTCCAACCGGTCTCCCCACTACTGCTCCCCTCTCCTCTCACCTCTCCTAGCCTTGCTCTAAACCCTCGCATATTTGTCTTTTGTCCCATGCAAAAGACATTACCATTAGCGGACGCAAAGGTAAGAATCATCTATTCTTCAAGACAGGGGCTCGTTACTGATGCGAGCCACATTATGTTACCAACAGCAGTGGTGGCGGTAGCGGCAGCAGACACCTCCGGGAGTGAAGCTAAATGAAGGACCCACGTGCACCGATGTGCTTTGTATTGTGATGAACGCATTGGCTGACTGCAACGAGACACAAGAAGGCACCAGAGAAGGAAACGAGAAGGAGGGGGGGAGACCACTTAGCACGGCGCGTCCGAGGGGGCTTAGATAGGGTATATAGCTGCACTGTGGAGAAAAAAAAGTGGAAGTGTACACCAAAGGGATAAAGATTGGAGATTGACAGGTGGACGCTCAATTGAACAGCTATTAAAGACTGCAAACTGTCTGAGAAAGGGAAAAACGTGTTAAAAAGGACTTATCTGGATTTGGAAAATTGCTAGACTGCTACAAGATCAAGGTGTACGGAAGACATTTAACCTTTCTTTTTGGTCTTTCTATAAGAAGAATCTGCAATGGCTGTTCAACTCATTCCGGAGTCAGCAGTCTGCTTGCTCATGGTAAGGCAAAGACACAGCATGTTCTGTTTCTTTCATTCTTCCAGTATTATTTTTGCTTTGGAGCATTGATGCTTGGAATGCTCCTCCCCTTTTACTACTATAAGACGTAAAATTATGGGGCTCACTTTCACCAGACATTGCAGTTTTGTTTGAATCCTGTGTAATCTTTTTGGCTGTTGACAACTTCATGAAAGCTATAGCACATAAGAAAGAGGACCATTCTGCTGCAGCTATTCATTCAGGAATTGCAGTAACAATCTAGGACATAGGCTGGTGATGGGAATTTTGCGGTCAGTTGTCCAAAATACACATTGGATTTTAGCTATACACCATTAGGTCACTTGTGCACTAAATGTGACCTACAACTGCAGTACGTTAATTCTTATTCCATACTGTTGGCATTCTGCAGTCCCAAGGGGTGTGTGTGTGTGTGTGTGTTGGGGACAGGGGGGTACATGCATGACTGCACTACCTGCTATCTCCACCTGTCATTGCTGTCTGTTACTATGGCGATATAGGCCATGCACTCCACTTGAGGGAAAGGCGGCAGCGAAATGAGCAGGGTGAAGGAGAGACAGGAGGAATGATGGACAGGGCAAACACAGGGTAAGTGATGAAGACAGCGCTAGGAAACAAAGTAAAGAGATTTATGTCTGCAGGCAGAAGTGCACCTTAAAAAAAACCTACAAGTAGATCTAAATATTATCAGCAGTTATTGTTTCACACTGATGAAAAGTTTCAGCAAATGTATCAAAACAAAGGACATCAATATTAATGAAATGATGGCGCATTCCTTTTCATGATTTTTCTCTAAAATTTGGCAAATGATTAACTCACACACTGATAAACCATTAGGATGGCAGTGCCAGACTAGTCTTAAGTACTGCTATTGCCACAATTGCTCTGGGACAGAAAGGCTACCATTTTGTGTTTATATGTTTATGCCATATGGAACCCTTCACCTTTGGCAGTGACATGTAAAGCCTTAACATATTCAGAAAATACAATGAGGCAAGGTGGTGTCCCCAGAGTCTGGCTCACTTTGCATGCATTCGCATGAACATTAGCATTAGCATTAGCTTAGAGGGTGTAGTTTAACAAGTGCCCCGCTGTCAAAGCTGACAACCCCAAAACCCCTCACTGTCACCCCAGATTAGCATTCTGTCACCGAGTTAGCATGAAAAATAAGCTTACTGTTCATAATTTGACTGCAGCTTGGCTGGAAATGCAACCATTATTAATTATATTGGAGAAGTGCAAAGGAAAATTTATATCATTTAAAGTAGCTGCACTAATGGAAGCAATCTGGGTTGTGTATCTTACACTTAACAAACCACACAATTTCTTCAAGCTCTTTTAAATCAGTGGTGGTATGATACTGTTGTTTAGTTTCAGATAAGGGTAGTGAAGTATTTTGCTCAAGAACGCAAGAGCAAGAATGAAGCCACACATCTCCCTGTTAGTTTTCTGACTGACTGACTGACTGACTGCAATGTCCACCTCATCATGTTTACTATACATTTCTGAAAGTTGTATAGTAATGTCTACTGCTTTGTTATTTCTTCTGCAGCAGCACTAGCTCAGTTTTCGCACTACTTCCTGTTCAGCGCTTAAAGCCAAAGGAATGAGGTCAGAAAAGTCAAGATGAACATGTGCAGTGTTTAGGTTTGTTTGAACTTGCTCTAACAGGTTGTTGTGATTGATGTAGAATAAGTGATGCCAGCCCTTGGTGCATGACATTTGTATTCACGATGGCTTGCTCAGAGCAGAACCTATCTCCATTATTAATGAGTTTACCCAGGGCATGTGTGTGTTTGCTGTGACTGGGATTAATATTGATCACGCTTCCTGCCTATGTGCCTATTAATATTTTAGCTTCATAAGTGATTATCTCCACCAGTTATTACACAAGCTGCTCATTATGATTTGCCTTACGCTGCGAATAATCAGCAAAAGTCAAGCACATTTATTTAAAATTATTTGCATGACCAAGTTTGGTGCATATCTTTTCTTTTGACATAATAATAATCTAATAATAATAATAATAATAATAATAATAATGATTTTAATGTTTCCCTATTTTGTTTTAGGCTCATATAGAATATATAGCCATATAGTTTTTGTCTGTCAAATATATAATTAAAGTTTTGTCTTAACAACTATAGATGACCGTTCACCAAAAAGGATTTATAAACCCCATAGGAAAGCATTTCAAGACGATTACATCATGTGAGACTGACTAACACAATTACCAAGTCTGCAAACTTGCTAACAGTGAATACCCATTAATAGTGTTATTTACATTCGCCATGGCAACCCAGTACGAGACACGTTGACCCCAAAACAGTGCGGCTTGTGTCCATGTCTCCTTGCTCTCGTCCTTATTGCCACTCATTCAATTATCCTGTTGCTAAAGATGGAGACCAGATGACTAAGATGCAGCCAGTAGATTCATTCAGCCCTAATCGAATCACTGGCCTATGACGTGATGCACTGCTCTGTGTACACTGGTCTTGATTGTAATGTCAATATCTCATTTTTTAGTTTATATTGTGGCTCTTTATTGTTTCCATACACAAGGTTAAGTTGCGCAGTGTGCCCCATACATTATTGTATGCATACGCAGTCATTTTTTATCTGATGTACACAGCGTGGACAATAGCGGGTAGTGGAGTGTGGTGGGGGAGGGTTAGCAGCATGACATCATAGTCAGATAATTGATTACAATGACAGACAGGGGAAAAATATACAGTAGCAGGGATGCCTGTGTGAATTTGCCAGAGTTGTGTGGGGGCAAGAGGAAATACAGTTATAAAGCTATGATAGTAGATGTACCAAAGGAAGGATATTTCTTAACCGTAGAATAAATAAACCCCCCCAAACAAAAACAAAAAAAAGATCAGATGGCTTATATTAATGTTCCTAATATCTAATACGTTTTAAGGTTATCTAAATCCCTGACCAAAATCCTGGCTCAAGAATGGAACGGAAGAAGTCCTAAACAGGTTACACCAGTGGCATTGAAGCAGGATGGGCCAAATGTAATACAAAAAAAAAATATATATATATATATATATATATATTAACTATATGTAAGCAAACTCTCCTGAATACAGTCTGTCCACTATTTTACTTTACTTTAACTCTGTAAGCTCCTAATAGGTTGTATCATATGTAAATGTATGAACAATTAGGTAGCAAATCAAGCAAGTATAAAAGTTATAAAAATCATGACATTTTAGTTTTGTTAACATCACTAGAAGAAAGCTTCTCAGATCATCCATCAGTACAGGTCATTATGTTTGCTAGTTTCACTTAAATGTCCTTGATATTTTGGTCATATTTTGGAATGTTTCAGTGGTGCATGCCTCATCTGCTGATATAGAGAGCCCTTTTCTGATGTTGCATTACATAGTAAGTGCAATAATCATGAATTTGCCCAAAGCTGCAGAGTGACTGCAGAACAGTCACGGCTGAGTGATGGCAACTGCGGGGACTGCTGATGTCAACACTCACACTGGACGTACAACGCAGGGGGACAAACCACATTAGCTCATTGTCACTTACAGTACATAGAAGAGCTCTGTTTTACACGCTTGCATTTTCTATGTGATAGTGGGAAAAATTTTATTCTAGTCCTGTTAATATAAAATTGTCTGGCCTTTTCTTGTACGAAAATTGAGTTTTAAAATACAATAATATAACAGTTATTCTGTCCATCCAGTATTGACACAATGACAAAGTAATAAGCACCACAGAATGGTCTCAAATATTACTCCCACATATTGCTGGATATTTGTGGAGTTTACATCTTCTCCTTGTGCTTCCTTCTGGTGGTCTTACCCCCAAAACATGCTAAATTGGTGAAATTAGGGCTGTTCAGTCAATTGAATTTTAATCACAAGGTGTATAGCCAGTCTTGCAGGAAAAGATAGATAAATAAATACTTTATTGATCCCCAGAAGGGGAAATTCAGGTGTCCATATAGCTCATATTCACACATTTTATCACACACTAAAACAGTTAAAACATTGATAAAAGGCAATAAATAATCATTAAAAGTTTGTGCAAGACATGCAAAGTCCATGTGCTAGTTCTGCAGGGTGATAGGTGGGGTTATGATAAGTTATAGGATATAAGGATTTCTTAAACCTTTCAGTCCCACACCGGGGTGAGAGGAGCCGTCTGCCACTGCTGCAGATGGCAATGTCAAAAGCAAAAGCAAAAGAATATTGGAAATGATTTCAGACTTAGTTTGAAGGAATAGTTTTGTCTTAAATAACACTGATTAAAACTATGATTATGTTAATGAAATAAATACTGAAAAAGAGTGAATGAATATTGAAAGAGAGTGAAGGATCTTCATGATTGCTATCAACATGGGTCAAATGGGTCAGGCATTATTTTCTGTGTAAACAATAACTTAATCTTACTTTAACCTTAAACAGAAGTTAGCTGTAATTTCTCTTTCCTCTCTTGCAGAAAATACTTAAGTCTGACTTAACTTGTGCTTAATTCCTTCATCACATTATTGATCAGAACGTTTCCAATAAATACCACAACTCTAGATTAATATGATCACATATTTGAACACATGAAATTATTAAGAGAGGTGCAAAGTAGATTCCTATCTGTTGGCACATGCATAAATGTATAAGACTGTGCATGTGCGCACGGGGAGGTTATATTGTGAGGTGTTTGCACAGCAACCAGTTTAAAGCTTATTGATGCGCTGCAGAGGGCTAATTGACTGCAGTGGAGTGGTCATTTGTACGGCTCACAGAAGGCTCAGGTGTTAAACGGGAATGCGTGATGTGCCTCATGCATGTTAATGTGCAGACCTCTGTTTGGAATCGTGTGTCCTAGGTTCCTAGGCTGTGACGTTACTGTAAAGATGTTCTGTAAAATTCCAAAGACAAACAGATGCATTGCTGGTTCTAAAGGGGCCATACTTGATTTTGCTTTCTGGTTATTATTAATGTAAATGTTCTTTATAAAATGCAATGTATTGTAAATGCAGATAGTTTAGAAAAAACAGTCTGTTGGACAATAACAGAATACTTACAGGAATACCACATTGTTTGCTAAGAATCATGAGAAAACAATTGTCTGGATGACACTCTGACAGTTGATTCAGTCTCATGGTGCATTATAAAGAGAGAGAAAAGATCACAGAGTGGGCGGAGATGGATGAGAACCATGTGAGGTCATGCTTCTGACCCATGGTTCAAAATCAGTTACCATGCACTACAAGATGGATTCTTGTGATATTTGTCACAAACAAGATGAACTCCCTCTGTAAAGTTATGGTAAGTGTTTTAGTTTTACATTATCACTCAATATAGTGGTGCAATTACATGATTTCCTTTTTGCCTTACTTTGCATGTATACTATTTTTATGATTATGGTTTTCCACACAATGTTTATTTATGTGTTTTTAAAGAATTGAAGAGAATACAGTAGCTCTTTGTTTGCATACTTACTCCTACATGCTAATTAATTCATGTTTGCAGTTCGCGTAGGCTGTTATTCTCATTAACTTGGGTTCTATGGATGTAGTATTGATTGTAGAGAGCTGTCCAAGAAAACATCCTCTCCACCCACACTCTCCTGTATTTACACACTATCCTAACACTTCTGCTCTACCATAGCCCTCTGTCAATCAATGATTCTAGAAACTGCATGTTTACATTCAACCCCCTCTCAGTCACACACAGCAAACATCCCAGAGAGTAGCTTACATCCACATGAGCATTTATTGGGTGTGTGTTCTGCATTGTCATATAGTGCCGTGGATTAGTAGGTTTCTCCACATGATATTAACTATTTTAAAGCTTCTTTGCTTGGAAGTAAAAGTGGAAGTGGGGTGTTTCTTCATGTTTTCTTGTGAGATGTATCACCTACTTTCATTTCATGTATTAGTTTACTTGATTTTACATTGTTCTCATGCCCCACCTTCTTTATTAGCAAATAATTCTTGAATAACAATAGTGATTTCAATTATGATTTAAATAATCGTGATTATTATTTCTGTAACGGAGTAGCTGTACTGTCAGCAATAGCAAGTAGAATCATGCCACAGGATCTCACAAGACAAAATTGCCACAAGATTGTACACATATTTTCCTTGTGTTTACATTTGGATTGGGCAAAAAAGCTTATGTTTGGGAGAGTTACATATTTATAGTTCCAAAAAGCAGTGCTAGAATGGCAACAAAAATATAAAATAAATCTAAAAGGACACATTTCAAAAGTGAACCTCACAATGTATATATTGGGAATAATGTTAAAACCTCGTCTTGTCTTGTTCTCATGGACACTGTTTCGAATCTCGCCTTGTGGAAATTGTACCTTATCCCCTATCTCTTCAGACTGCCTTGCTTTATTGTGCTGTTTGATTGCCTGTGGTTGTATTCCTTTCCTTTCTTTGTCTGCTTACAAAGAAAGTGAGTAGTTTCATTGTTCCAGTGACACTCGTGCAAGGTGCCCTCCTGTCCTGTGTGACACGCAGGGTTCTGTATGCGTGTCTGTGGACGGAGCTCTCTGATTGGCTCACCATCTGTCTGGGCACTCAGCAGATGTCTGGGTGGAAGCAGCAGTGATTTCTTTTGCCCTCTCTCCTCTTTGTGTGTGAGTGATACTGTATGAGCTAACCCTGCCCTGACACCACTCCCACTGGGGCCCATTGTCTTCTCATGGAGTCACTTATCAGCTAATAGGCTCTTGTATAAAATGAAAAGCTGTCTGGTTATACAGACTTGGTCATCTCGATTTACACACCCCAGCTTGCATTAATAAACATACATCTGTTTATATATATACTAGTATTTAGTCCATGGCTGATATTATGATTTTAGAATTGTCATAATAAACATTGTGAGACAAACAAAGCATCATTTACTCTTAGTTAACAAGAATGTCAAAATAATACCACATGTAAGGCATGAGTTAACTGTGATATTGGAGGGTTTAAGTATCAGTTCAATGTTGACATTTTAACCGATATTTAGTACCAATATATTTTTTTCTTTGTATCCATGTGTCAATTCCAGTTTGTCATCAGTGTATCAGATTTGTTTTTAAAAATGGCTTCATGAATAAAAATGGAATTAGAAGAGCAATTAGGCTAAAATATGGCTGTATGTTTTCACAATAATAATTTTATAGATAAACAGATTTTGTCAGTATGTTTTATTAAAATGAAAAGTTCATTTATGATGAGTTAACATGAGTTAACATGATAACTATACTATATTATTAACTCATGTTAACTCATAATATAGTATAGTATGAGTTTTGCTCCTTGCTTTTGATTTTAAGATCTCAGTATTGGAAATATATAGTACAAATACAAGTAATTGGCCACAACGACAAGTCAAATGTCGCCTCAGGCAATCCATATCAAACCATCCATACCAAATATCTAAGTACCTATACATAAGTAGTCTATATATAAGTGCTTTGAATAGCAAGTGGGTAGCTGTTGTTTTCCCTCTAACTGCAAAATAAATAGTGGGAGGTATCTGCTTCATTAGTACTTCTGAGTACTTGTTGAGCTTGAATAGATCCAAATAAATATAAAAACAGGTTCTGACTTTTTTCCAAAGAGGAAGGGGAAGGAGGTGTTGTCCAAAAAACAGAAGTGACTCAGAAGCATGTCGAATTTGTACAGGCTTTAGATTGCTTAAGGGGGGAAAAAACAAAAAACTACTGAATAATCACTTAAAATATAGTAATACATTAGTCACTAATACTATGTTTTAAGAAGGCTATGGATATTCTCTGTAGCAGATTTTTGTTACATGCTCTTCCTTTTTACCTCTGTCAAGTCAGTGACCTTGGTTGTCATGGTAATGTCTGCAGTATAATACTTTCTGAATCAGCTTTTCCTTTACTGTAGTGGTTAAGTTTTGATTAAAAAATATAAATCTAATATTTGCATATGTGAAGAAAAAATCTGTTTATCATGGTGTCAAGTTACTTGCTCAAGGCTCTTTATTTGAAGATGAAAGTGCATGGGAAATTGATTTTCTTCTTCCCACTCCTTTTTGGGCAAAATTTCTGCTGTGGTTATTTTCATTTCTGTTAAGATTTCACTTATGTTATATGTTTCATTGTATAAGAATGTAAATCTGTACTTGTACAAAATATATATACATACATTTAAAAAGAAAAAAATATGTCTTTTTGAAATTTCGAATCAAGTTTCCTACGGAGATAAATAATTTTAATGTCTGTTCTCAGCAAAACATCTCCATGGAGAGAAGCAGCTAATCTGCTACCAGAGAAGTTAATACCATGTTTTATTGAGGTTTTTTTTAAGCAAAGTGCAAAATAGAAGGCAGAGATGAAAATAAATAAATAATAAATCTAAATCATATTTTAAACTTAAAACTGAAGGATACATAACAATAGTTGTTTTAAAATAACTTTGATGTGACATAGTTTTGTGTCTTCTGCTGTTATCAGATTGTCCACTAGAGGGAGGTGTTGTATTGCATCTAAGCAGTGAAAATTTGAGAGCGGCCACGCCATGCATGTGCCTTACAATTTCTGAAGTTGCTCAGAATTTATCACTTTAAATGCTATTTATATGTGGACTTAAAAAAATATTGATGCCATGATTTATTGGTATAATGGTTGCAGGTGTTTTCTGCATGGCTGCAAGTGATGATGAATGTATAGGTGCTTTTTATTAGGTGATATTGATAACTTTCAAGTGATGTCGTCAGTTCCCTCCCTCTTCAATCTGAAGATCTTTTTTTTTTTTTTTTAGTATTGCTTAAACATAATTTGACCACAAAGAATGGACTTAAAGTATAGGTGAACTGATTTGTGATATTAAGCAAGTCCATTTGGATGACATTAATTCACAACTTTACAGTTTGTCGCCATAAACATTCTTATTGATCAAATAGCATGTTGTTACATACATAAGCATTTTATTAACAAATCTCAAACTTATGGGGCTTGTACCCCATCTTTATGCAGAGTATCACATATTTGCTCCTCTCATAAGTGAAATACCAAAAAAGAATGTCTTTAAAATGGGTAGTAAATGCTAATTTGTGTGTCATATCAAACAAAACACTAGAGGGCAGTGTGTGAACATAGCTTTTATTTCTTGATGTATTTTTTTCTTACTTTTTATGTAAAAATAGCATGTTTTTTATAATGTAGTGATAATAAAAAACGTAATAAGCCATATCTGGTGATGTCATCTCCAGATGTATTTGTGCAAAATAAAAAAGACAAAACAAACATTTTTTTGTATAGTGGTAGTAAAGTCATGTGGTCTGTTTGGTGAGAGACTAAACAGTGCACAGTGCTTGTTTTTCTATTAACAGATAGTAGCTAAAGATAATTTTGTTAGCACATTGTCGATGTGTCCTCTCTGCCTGTCTGTGTGTGCTGCCTGCAGAGAACCGTGGTTGCCCCTGACAACAGTTGCTTGGAGACGGATGTGGGATGACATCATAGCATCGGGCATGTTTCCACCTCGGCTCCACAATGAATGAAACCAGTTACCTCCTCTGTAAATGGGATTCTTGAAACAAAAATATGAAAATACCATACATTTTATAAAGAAATGTGACTATCAAGCTTGTCAGGTCAGCTTACTGCATCTTGTTTCATCTAGTTTACCCTTTATGACAATTACCCAAACAATCATACACTCATTCATATTGAAAAAAATATGAATAATGAATTGATATACCTTTTCTTCTCTTTTCCACAGCATCAATGAAATTCCCCAACAACCACTCCTGGCCTCTTCACTTAAAGCAGTATTCCAGTGGCTTTTTGGTCTTGACCGGTTTCCCTTAGAATAGGTTAACTGCCTGCGTTTCAATGGTCAAGAACAGTGTTCCCCAAGTAGCCGAACAGGAGTATGCAAGAACTTTTCAGGGCCTATTTGGAATGATTTTCAGATTTAAAAAGCTCAAATTGAATAGTATTTTGTTTTTTTAGAGGTTCTTTGAAGTAATTGTTGTACAGTATCTGCAAAGTTATTTTGGTGGATTTTGGTTCATTGTCATCAAAATAAGAACTTATAATAGTAATAACTGACAATATACTACTATATTAAACAGATTCATTTGCCAAGTACTCAAGTTAGGGGGTTCTGAAAATATGAGATATGGCTTTGGGAGTCAAAAAAGGCTTAGATTCCACTGGTCTAGAGATCCAGGGATCAGTGAGGTGTTTCCTATCACATAAAATATAACAGGTACATGAACTGTTCTTTTTAACCATAAAGCACTTAAGTAACACTTTGTTTCCTCCCTCTGTGTCTTCTGTGTCCTATGTCCTTCTCCTTCAAACTCCAGTCTCCATGGCCCTGTCCCATCCATCTTCTCTTGCCCTAATGCTGCGTCTCTGCACCAGCGAGATAAGACCTTCCCTACGTGCTTTCATCTACCTCCAGCAGCCAATCACGCAATACACTGCCGATGTATTCTCTGCATATAGAAGGGCTATTTGCAAGGTTCCTATGTGTGGTATAGAAACAATGAAATTGGTTTATTTTTAAGTAGATTGTCCACTGCTTTCTCCCTCCTTCATACATTGATGATTTGGTAAATGTACTGTAGCAATGTTTCTCAAACTGGTGGTACGCAGGCGGGGGTATTTGGACAGCTCGTCCATTGGTAGTTTTGCCTAATTTAGAGTTCATTTTATCCACCATATTGACATATTGTTATTTCTGTGGATTTAGATCTAGTGTTGCTTAGGCAGTCAATCTTTTCTTTGGTGGTAGTTGGTGTGAAAGGTTTGAGAGCCAAAGTACAATATTTATGAAAGCATTGATGCATATTGCAAAGGAGGAACCTCTTTTAATTTTGCTTTTTTATTTTAATTATTTTTATTTATTATGATCTGGACAAAAATATAGCATCCTAACCACTCAGCCACTGTGCTAGTCTGTGTGCATGGTAATTCCAGATTGCAGCAGGATTAACCCTCTAAGGCATCTTTGAGCTTCTTAAATATGTAATGCCGCTAATTAATTTTGACAGTAATTTACACTTATCTTGGGTTTAGCACTTTAATTCTACAAATTCACCAGATATGCCGGGGTTCATTTTACATTTATGTTGAATGTTGAAATTCAAAGTTGCTCCAAGCTGGAAAGAAAGAAATTAATTTCATGAGATCCATCAATCAAACCCAGACTATACTATGTATCATATGGGAAATAAATTAAACAATGAAACGCATTTGTACGTACATAAAGGTTATTCTTGTGGCAGTATAAGCAGCATGTTACTAAGAGGAAAAATTCATATTTTTAATTTCCTATATCAACCTGACTGATCCAATGAACCCATAGTCGTTAGGTATTTCTAGGGTTGTCAGATGCTCATTGATATTAAAACTAGTATCGAAACTAGATACTCATTTGAGAAAGTATCTTTTTTTTTTTTTTATTATTATCATTGTGGTATCGGCATCAGTGCTGAACATCGTATCTATTCATAGTATCGAGATTAAGTTTCTAATCATAGTATCAAGATTAATATTAAGAGATTAAGTTTGAAATTTTAGTATCGTGACAAGACTAGGCATTTTTCGTCAAAGTACATGCCCTTTTCCTTTCATTATCTCCAAAAAGACCACAATTATTTTAATGCTGGACTGGCTTGACAGCAGATGGGACAACATATTAAGAGAATAGGAGACATAAGGCTGTTGCGTGGAGCTGGAAGACCTTGAAAAGCTCAGAGAAGGCAGCTATAATCGGGCTCCCTGTGCTGTGATGTGCCCTAATTGTTAATCATTGCAATTAATTCCTTTGTTTCCTGCCGAAGCCACAGTCTGTTTAGCAGCAGCTCATTAGCTCATGCTATACTGGTAACAAGATGTTTTTTTTTTTTTTTGTCTACCGAATAATTGTAGCTTTTTCTAATAAAAGACATAGGAAATGATTCTCCATTCACAATTGATGTTCCTTCTAGAGACTATCTGCTATCTAGAGACACTGCTCTGTCAGCAGCTCTGTTAAACTTTAATCTGAGCTTTATTTTAACACTGAAGAGTATGAGTGAATAAAAGGACTATAGTTCATTTTAAACAGATTGTAGTGCTCCAAAGATACTGTACTCCTCACTTATGCATTCAGAGCATTTTAATTATTCACTGCAATGTGTTTCTAAGTGCTTTTCACAACTTCTTGTACAATATATTTGAACTATGGCAATCTGCATTTGACCCATCTTTCAGTGTCACAGTGGAAAACCTCTGTGTAGCAGTGGGGCAATTCTGGACTTCTGGATTGGATGTTGAGGTGTCAGTGGACATTGACATATAGAGCCTCATAACTCCACATCACACATAACTGCTGACAGAGGGTTTAACCTGGCCCTGCCCCCTCTCTCTGTATCACCAGGCAGTAGACAGGACCATACCCCGGGTTAATAAACTTTAAGAGGCGCACACAAGGGAGATCACAGTGTAATAATAAGGCTTTTCCTGCAATACAACAGTGAAGAGAGGTGTATGGGTGAAGCTTCTGTGCAATGTGCCATTATTGGTTCTAGCAATAAAACAGTAACATTAACAAGCAATAATTTACCCAAGAGGCTGTTTTTACATGTAAAAAACATGTTTTGCCCCACTACAGATATACTGTATAAGCAGGTCTTGTGGTCAGTTAAAAACAAGTGTGCGCTGTCAGCATGCATTTATAAAGTGTTTTTATCCTCCAAGAACCAGGAATTACGCTGTTAGCATGCTAGTTGTCGCTAGCATTACTGTGACAGTCAAACTCTGCTCTAACCTCAGAAAGTCTTCATCACGGTGAATAATGAGAATGCTGTGAATGTGCTGGGAAAGTAAGAAATAACTTTGAACCCTTACAAGTCATTAAAAATTAAGTCCTGGCACTTCTGCTTTTCATGTTTTTAAGAAACAAAAAATCATTTACAGTAATGTTTATGTATTTTTTAGTGAATATCTACACATCAACCCATAAAGAAAGAATCTTTAGGTGATGTGTATAAGGCACACAACAAGCAGGTCCTTGGCTTACATCCCTCTTTTTGCCAATATGAACCATAGAGTATAGCAATTTTTTCATGTGTCCTAATCATAGCATCTAATCATGTAACCAACAGCTCCTATCCCAACATATATTCAGCTCACTCTCTCATGTATTTAAAAGTCACATTTAGCTATATGGAATTGGTATGGGTTGAAATATGCCATTGAAAATTGATGAGGATCCTTTAGATATAGCAGGCCTGTTCTAGGTGGTCAAAGGTCACCCCGATAATGAGATTTGTGCTCTTCAGTTCCTCCCTCCACTGCCCCCCTGTGGCACTGATCCAATTTGGATGTCATCAGCCAGTGTGTTACTGAGAATTATAGACTTGTGTCTGGTGCGTATGTAATGTTTATGTGAGTGGTGGAGAGGTAAGGGAGTGGGTGCTGTAGGCTTCTGATGACATGGTCTATTGGTAATATGGTGTAGTGTTGTCCAAACATTTCAAACTCAATACTAAGGAATATACTGATTCCGATACCATGATGATAATGTATGAGAATGTAATTTTCAACATTAAATCATAGTACTTTATTTTCTTTTATCGTGTGGCCTTACATCTGTGTAATCCCTCAGTCGTCCAGGTAGGTTTCATAATGGTCCTTGGGCTTATTAGCCCATGTGGCTAAATATATTGTGTATATTCATTGTCTTATGTAATAAATATTAAATAAATCAAATCAAATTATGCTTGTTGTGAAAGAGCTCAAGATCATTCTAAAGCTATTCAGGAAAGATTCATTTCTGTTCTCTGAATGTGACTTTTTTAGTTTACCTGCCCAAATGAATAGTTTCATTACTAGTTTCTCCATTTAACTACTTTTGACAACCCTAATTTTAAGGCATCAGCTAACCCACGCAAAGCAATAGGATTTGGTGTCTGATCAGAGTCATGAAATTAATGTTTCAAAACTAAATTGTATCCCTTTCATTTTCCCTCATAAAGCATACATATTTCTTTCGATACGGACGGGCCATTTCAGTCCCTGATTGACTAATCTACCTCCAGCAATCACGCTCAGCTGAACTTGGTGAGATAAAACCGGTGACCACATCTTCGTAAGATAATGGAGAAGTGTGTATTCTGGATCCCAGGGATGGAAAATGTAGAAATCCATCATCTCCCATCTCTCTGGTGTGACATATGAACATGTTGTGTACAGGTCTGTGGTGGCTGTAGCTGCAGGTGCACTCCCATCGATCCTGTTACAATATGTTTGTCTGAGACGTCTGTGTCCATAGCAATCAATGCTCCTCTGTGACAGGAGGTCTCACTCTCTCTGTCTGACCAATGCCTTTTCAACATGTGATAGAAGATCATTGTTCTGCAGCATCAAAGAAAACAAATTAAATATTACACAAAGAATGGGCTACATTTCTCATTCAAGGGCAACAGTTAGATAAGCTTTGTTTTGTCAGTGTAATTAGCAGAGCGCATTCACTTAGCCTAATGCAGCAGTTAAAATTGACATGTTAAAATTACAAAATTTATGTTTGTCAATACTCCAAAGATAGACGAAATTGGATAGTGCATAAAACAGAACATTCTGACAAAATGAAAACCAAAAGAATAATAGAATAAAGCCACAAGCAGTGCTGTAGCCCCTTGAACCTCAAACTACTCTATAAGATTCTGTAAGATTCTTATGGGAAAGAGTTATGAAGCTTTTTATTATCCCAATGTACCATCCTCTCCTACATTCTGCTGGAGGTTCTGGGACTAGGATTACAGCAGAACTTTTCTCTGACAAGTTTTTGCAAATCAAATAGCAGCCATTCAGTTTTGACATGAACATAACATGCGTTTCTCTGATTGGTTGATCTTCCAGTCAATAACACTAATCAGAACTTTGGTAGAGAAGACAATATTACACTATCTGTCTGTGCTATGTAGTCTAACAACAACAACATGCTAACAGTGCAACAACCTTACATACTGGCTCACAGATGATAAAAAACATTTAATAGTTGCAGACAGCACACAATGGTTTCATTTTGACCCTGCTTTTTCAATACAGCGGTACTGCAGTCTGACAGTTTCTTATTTTAAGTACTGTTTTTTACATTCTCTTAAAGTATTTTTCACACTGCAAAAAATCATTACAATGACCTGAATTGAAAAAATTTGTCTTGATCTGAGTCTGAGTCGGTTTTGACTATAAACAAAACCATCTGGTATTCAGTAAAAAGTAATAAAAACTTCTAAAACCAGTGTACCGCTTAATATGACATCGTCTTCATGCTAATTGTTCTGAATTTCCCTGTCGTATTTATGTGGGTCAGTCCAGCCACTCTTTCTATATATAGTTGTCAAAGGGGACAATAATCTCTGCTACTATATTCCACAGTACTGGATGTGGCCAGGATTTTTGAAGTACCACTGTATTTGAAGTCTAGAGGCAGCTACCATCAGTGCCCTGTCCTCACACAGCCAGCCCCATCTTCTGTCACTGCGGATGCCAACCGAGCCCGCGAGTGCAAGGATATATTATTATGTCTTTTCCTCCTCTAATGGTGTCCTTCTGCTCCTGCCGTTGCCATGGAGACTATGGGATGCGGCAGAGAGCAGAGGTGAGAAGGTGTCCAGGGTTACATTCGCGCACGTTCCAGCTCTTCTGTAATGTTCTAATGGAGTTGCAATTACATGTGGGAAGCTGTTAGTGTTCCATATAGGAGTAGTAGTCAGAGGAATTTAATAAAACACTTAGCGTACAACTTCAGCCCATGTACAGACAAATATATGATTTAAAGGTTAGCGGTTCGAATCCAACTCTTCAGACAGACATCGTAGTGTGGTCAGATCCTGCGTACACTGTGGTATGAATGTGTGTTTGTGTGAATGAATGTGGCAATTTATCATTACCGTTTAATGACATTACTGTAATTGAGGTGGGTTGTAATTGTACTTTTTTGAGTCGATGTGTACCTGTAAATGGAACTGAGTACAATTCTACTTTGATGAATTCAAAATCATAGAAGATAAGATTAGGATACATTTGAAGTCCCAGTCATACCAATCTATCTCATCCTGTCTATAACCACAAACATGCCTAAACTTGCTGCTTTGACCGGTCTGATTGGCAAGAGCTCAGATAATCCTCAGATTGCAGTTTAAAACCACTTAATTTAACTTAACATGTCGCTAAATTAATCAAAACGCTACTACATGGAGTAGTATTCTTATCTTTTTACTTTAATACAATTTTGGCAGAAGTAGTCTACCTGTAATTAAATTTTAGCTCTGAAACTACTTGAACAGACAGTGAAGTGTCTGAAGCAAAGTGATATGAAGTGTTTTTGTGGTTTATGAAAGCTAGCTAGAAGGTCTAAGAAAAAATTAAGCATCCACCCTGACACATCAGCATCTATGCTGAATAGCCACGCATAGAATCAAGCTTAATACTTATTTAATCTCTTAATTAAATTTCCATTTGGAATGTCAGTAAAAAATCTGAGTTTTGAGTACTTTTTTTTTTTTTTTGCCTTTTTAGGACATCATTACACTGTATCCGAATTTCCAAATATTGATTCTCATATTCCCTTCAGACTAGACAACACCATTGGATCTCCCTGTCTTAGCCCTATGGTATCTAAGGGAGGATAAGCTTTGAGTAACCTGTTTGTGTGTTGATTTAAGAGGGTGAGTCATGTCATGTCTATTATAAGTGGAGACCGATCAGGTTGCTAGGCAATTAAGAGCGGCTATTGTCAGAGGGGACAATGGTGGACCCATAGTGGCCTGTCCTCCTGTTCGTATGTGCTTTCTCTTCACTCTTGTCCAAGCAGAAGATTCAGATGCTCGTATTCAGTCAATTGGACAGATACGCAGTGACGTGAAATCCAAATCTACGATATGATGTGACTAGGAAATTTTGGAAACTGTTATGTCACTGTTCACCAATCACAGGTTATTTGGTAGAGCAGCATCTTAGCATTGTGTGGAAGGGCAATGAAGGCAGATGGAGGGGAGAGAGAGTGCATTTAAAGTATATGATTAGCTGAAAGACAGGTAGCAAGAGTTAGGAACAGTAAATAGCTCTATTCCTAATTTAATTTATTTTGCATCTTCATTAATATAAGACATAACTGGTTAAAGACATGCTTTCTGGGAATATTTAGTATTTGATTATGCAGATCGTTATAAAATTCTGATACTGATTTAAACAGCTTCTTATTCACCATGGCAAGCAGATGATTTTCATACACGTTTTTACTGTTAAAAATTGCCTCTTGACATTTTTGAGTCTGAATACTAGTGGTGTGGTATAGGGAGTAGGTGCAAACAGACTTTTTCAGAGCACCATGAATATAGTAAATATATGATTACTCAAACATGCATGTTTCATCCACTGAAACATGGATAAATTCTCATAAAAGTTGATTTTATGTAATATGTCTCCTTTATTTTTTCCATCTTTGTGAACTCAGTTAACTTGCCTGTAGCTTACTACCATTGCACAAAGCAGCTATCAGTAATGGCACCTGCGTCATCAGGCCTGTTTTCATCAGTAATCATCCACTTCAGCCCCAATCAGGAGACAAATGCAGCTTGGAATGTAACTGTAATGATGAGTGGGTTTCAGTGTTGCAGAAAGAGTGGGGATACGTGCATGCTGGCAACGTACCCACACTCATGCATGTAGATTGCTATAGATATTTTTCATCACAGAAGATTCACAGGATAAGTTACAAAAGTGAGTTGTGGCTTACTTCACATTAGAGTTGTTGCAAATTTTCAACACTAAGGAATAGACTTGATACTCAATACTGATCTTTTTCTTTAGGAATGTGAATAGAATGTGATTGATTTTCAGCATTAAATAATAGTATATCTTATTTTTACTTTACCTTAGTCATCCTGGTAGGTTCCATAGTGGTCCTTGGGCTTATACTGGTCTATGTGATCTTATAATTCTGATACATTTTAAGATTATTCTATAGCTATTCAACTATTTAGTTTATTTTTGTATGACTGAATTTGCTTGTTTTGGGCTATTTTTTTCAAGGCGTAGTCCCTTGATGATCTTTAAAAATCTAGGAACCCCATCGCTACAGTTGGTACAAAGAGCATCAGCGATCTAATCCCTTTGTTCAAATGGAGGGAGAAGTCAAATTATTTTAAACATTTTCCATACATATTTTAACTCATGTAATGTATAATACAAAAGTCCCCCCAAAATCCTTGTATACCAATTTTGTTTATCCATGAGTCATCAAACCCCAATTGTTTTCTGCCCTTTCCAAATATATTGCTTTATGCTAATATTCCAAGCCCTTAAAATGCACGCTTTGCTTATCTTGTCCATGTAAATGCCTCAATAGCTGTTCATTTCATCTGACTCTCCCCTGCTAGATTTGGCAAACACAGGAGTTGACAGCGAGAAAGAGAGATAGAGAGAAGGAGCGAGGAGGAGGGGGAGAGAGAGAGAGAAAGAGAAGGGACCTGCGATCATTGGGAGGGGAGCAAGTGTGTGTAGCTGGAGGCAGAGAGGCGAGATGGCAGCATTTCTGGACACTGTACAGTTGTAAGGGAAAGCTCTCGTTGATATCCAAGCTGACAGGGGAGGAGAAGCACAGGAGTTGGTGGGTGCATGCTCGGTCCATGCATGCGCGCGACTGTCCGTGGGTGGTGTGGTGGGTAGGGAGGGTAGCAGCGTTGCATTGAGGATGAGACAGCGTTTCTAACCGGATATATTCTCCACCAATTTGGGATAATACCGCTTTTTGGCAAGCGTTGCAGCACCGGTGGACCCAAAGGAACCAGCTATGGAGGGGCTGCTGTCTCCGATGCGTACACGGGTGAGTTACCATGGAGATGGAGGGGCGACACTAAAGACAAAAGTAGTTTTTGAAGGCGATCATTGGTGTCACTGATCAACTTTCAGAAATTGATTTGTCCATTTTTGTCTTTCAAAATGTGTTAGATTTTAGACTAGAGGACATTTTTGGTCCTAATATTTGAATGGCTTTTACACATATATATTTTTGCTATCTTATTTCTAATCATTTTTTATGACTTTTTATCTCCAAAAAGGCTACATTTATTTAAATATTTAATGGAGATGTACATACTCAATATGATATCCAAACTCTTTTCAATGGAAACCATTTTATCTACAAAAATGGTTAAAATAAACTAATTAATAAAAATACCACCGAGATCCTGATTTTGTTTAAATGTTTAAATTGTTATTTGTTTCTATGCCAAAACAAGCCAGAATTTCAATTTGATAGAAGAATAAAATCACCTGCAGCGTCTCCTTTACTGTTACCCCCATAGGACATCAGTCAGACGTCCCTTACGGGCTATAGAGAGAAGATTTGTGATGTCTAACAAAGCCGGCAAAATGAATTTATACATTCCATTGCCGTCTCCGTGGTGATGCCAGAAGTCGGGAGAAGTTTCGGAGATGCCAGCGTTGCTAGGGGCGTCAAGCTAGGAGACCGCAATGGACGGGGGTGTGTGGGAGACTCTAGTGTGGATTTACACTGTAGCATAAAAAGAAAAGCTATTGGGAATTGGATGCTGCACAAATATGAGTAGGCATCTTTGTATACTGTAGAATGTTTTAAATGGTGCATGTTCACATCTAGTACTTTTGAATGTGAAAGGGATTCTATGTTTTAGTGTCCCATAATGAATTGGCTCAATGTTTGCAAATGGCCATTCATTCTTTGGGTAGATCAATTCATTTCAGACAGAGCTCATTGTACATTGTGCTGGCTGTATACTGGCTGTCTTGGTACTGTAGGGATTATTGTATGTTTTAATGAATGGGAAAGGCCAATTGTGCATTTGGCTTCCCGCTAAATGAATTGATAATAAGATGGCTCAGTACTTGAAATATATAGTGGGATTTTACTTTGCATGTGTGTGGTCAAGGGAGTTGTGGTGAGTTGCATTAATATTTATAAAGGAGCGATTGTATTTTTGATATGAGAGAAGAGGGCACAATAGGGATTATGTGACTGGTAATTACATTTATAGGAGGAAAATCCAATATCATGCTTCTATTATAGATAAATTATGCTGATTAAATGTGATTTGATTGTCTTGTTTGTGTGAAATTATAAGTAAAGAGAGGTATTTTTGAAATCTTAAAGATGAAATATAAAATATATATAAAAGATTTCTGAATTGAACGTTTTCTGAAACCAGCCATGCAGTTTATAATTTTATATTCTTTTAGTTGGTTTTGGTTATTGCAAAATTGAGCCACGAATTCTAACTGACAATAAAAGGATCAGAGCAGCCCAATTATTCACCACTATGAGTTTATAAGAACTTTTCACAGTTCTCAGATACCAGTGTGATGATGGTGAAATTTTAACAACAATTAGCATGTTAACATGCACTTCCTGATTATTTGACAATTAAAACACTTTCTAATTAGATGCGGACAGCACACACCACACGCAATCTTTACTGGGGTAAACATCCATCCATCTTCTTCTGCTTATCTGGGGCTGGCTCACAAGACACATTTTGCTCAAATACATGGAAGGCTATCAGGTGCAAGGTTTGTAATCATTTATATAATATTTGGGCTGATTGTGACATTTGATTTGATGTTTGCCTACCAACCAGGAAGCAGGTTCAAGTCAATATAATACGAAAGACTACACAAAATATCGGTAGTATAGAACATTTTATCTTTCATCCATGGCATTCTTGTCACTCCACCAGCTGTCAGTCTACCTCTTGCTGTGTCTTTGGCTGCCATTACAAGTGAGTGCTATATCCACAGATTGTTGAGTCTGCTTGGAGATAGACTTGGCTTCAAAAACATGGCCCGCTGCATCTGTCAAGTCTGCCACTCTTCTCCAAATCGACCCCGGGTTCCAAATGTATCATCATCGGACACTTCTTTGAGTCTACACGATGTGGTAGCACACAGTTTGTCTGGGCACGCATCAAAGTCAATGGAGTTGTGTGAATGAAATCGCCAAGGTGAACCGTACTGTCTTCTGAAGCAAATGGGTAATAAATGCAGTTTACAACCCACTGATTTGAAGGGAGAGTCGTGACTTTTTGATTTGTGTTTTTAGGTGAAAGTTATAAGGATTAGATCATAAAGGTTTAGGGGAGGGACTTTGAAATTAAATATGTACTATGAAACTTTTCTGATGAGGGGCAAATTACCAGCTCGTCTACTCAGAGATGGTATTACTTTGCCTGGAATATTTCACAGTATGGCACAAATCTATCTATTAGGGATGGGCCGATATGGCTTTTCTCTTTTTCTTTTTTCCTTTTGTTTTGAGAGCCATATCCAATAGTTGGCCTATTAAGTTCCACAAAAAGACCCACAACTTACATCTTAAATTGAAATAAAGTTCACAAAGTTTTCAATTTAGTAAACATATAGCTGATACCAATAACTGAACCGATATATCTCCCATCCCACTATCTATCTATCTACAGTATCTCTAACTATAACAACAGAAAAGGTTACAGATCAGATCTATTCAGAGGCAACCCTGCTCACAGTATGGATGCATGTTTTTCAGTGCAGTAAAAACACTTGTAGTTGGGGAAAAAAAACTAAAAAAAACTAGATGCATAAGTTTAAAGCTGTACTGTGCAACAACCCAGGCAAAACAATAACATTTCCCACAAATGACCAGTTAATATAGAATTGTGAAACTTTTTTGCAACATTGCCAATATTTTCACATCAAACTTTCATTTCCATTGATTGTTTTCCCCAAATGATCAATCCCTCACATTTGGCTCTGACCCAAATCCAATGGTTCTGCTGTGCACCCTACACAAGGTGACCCCTTCCTCCCTATAAGTCCGATAACTCCTAATCCTCCAGGCCTGAATAGTGCTGAGATGGTGGAGAGCGGGAGGGGGGGCTTTGGGGTTCTTTCTATACCATCAACTACTCTTGCTTACTCTGCATTCAGACATTCATTTAGTCCATTATTACATTTATGTCCACTGAAGCATCAATATGAAATAACATTAGGATTAGTATTTGCACTCTTTCGTGTCAAAGCACGTTGAAGGAGAGGCATTGTGCGAAATTGTAGCTGTTAACGAGGTTATAATGTGTATGGGTTTCAGAGTGATGAAAATGTGAGACTGTTATATCTTTTGAATGGAATGCTTAAGCACAAATGTTTTACGTATTTAGTTAGATTTTCGCCTATAGCGATAGACCACTGTGGCCGATATTTGCACTTTTAAGCACTTTGGCTATCATCCTTAAAAGCTTAATTTGAACACTTTACTACAAATAGATTCTGTACATGTGACTACACTGCTCTCTTATCCAGTTTGTAGTAGATTCAAATGATACTTAGGGGGAAAATAATCAAAATCTGCCCTCCTTACCAGGCCAAAAATATGAGCTTTGCATTGCTTTATTCATTCACTCACTCCATAATTTGTTGTGTAAAACTAATATTGTAGCAACAGTGACAATGGAGTAGACTGACAAAACAAGACTGCCAATCTACACCATCCATTCTTTTCCACATACATACATAGGCATAATGGGTGAAGAATCTTGCTTAAAGACACAGCAATGTCTAAACCACTGCTGACCTGCGGCACCTGTTATTCCTTCTACATTCTGTTCAAATCCAGAAGTGACTTGAATTGGACCATAGAGCCTGAAAAAACCCAGTCGAAACTTGAGCCAATCCGACCACAGCTGCTAATTTGTAGCACGTCTTTCAAATGTGTCTCTTCTCTAAATTACTCATATCGTTCAGAACAAAATATATAACTTCTTTTACCCTAAATAAGTAATAGGTTGGTGTTTCAGTTGTTGATTGTGTAAAAATCTGTTCTCTTTCTCAGTCTTTTAAATATTTTTTTTTTTTCCCTTTTTACATGTAATGCTTATTTTTCACACAAACAGAGCGTGCATCTCTGTGACTGGTTAATCCACCTGTCAATCACACCCTCTGAAATCAGGAAGACATGATATGGCTATTGATCCACTCGTCTTTGTAAAGTTTTGGCAACATGTGTGGTTCTGGCTGGCACGTAAAGTATTTCCAGCGTTCTCCCATCCAAGTACTAACTGCTTAGCTTCTAAGATTAAACGAGATTGGGCATTTTCAAGGTATGGTCACTCAACAGTAAAAAAAAAAAATAAAAAAAAAAAATCCAGAATCCAAAAACAGCTTACACAATTCTTCCACATTATAACGTCTAGTCTTTTTTTCTTAACATCGTTTTAGCTGGATGTTTAAGTGATATTGCAGTCATTTTCATCAAGCCATTATTGCCAATGATTTCAACATCTTCTTGTTCATTCACCTCATATTTTTCCCCAGCAAAGATGAGAACCAGGGAAAGGAGCTCAAGTTGCCTTTTGGTTATCTCCTGGTACTGTCTAATTTATGCATATAGGTCAGTAGAACATAAAGTATCTTCCTTCCTGGATAATGTGTGTAATTTTACAGCCTTATCATGTCTCCTCTGTCAGCTCCTCAGTCAACTGGCTCAGTGCGTTAAAGGATCAATAAGGAAGTAGTTATCGAGTGATTAAGCCTGTCAATGCGCTATCAGGGCAATCAGAGGCACTGCTTGCTATCTTCCCTGCACTGGGTTATCTGTGCAATTGATGTCTAAGCGGGCTCCTGTTGAATTGGATGTGTCCCTGTCCAGGAGGATCATTATCCAAAATGGCTGCCAGTGGGTTAATCATACATGCATTTAGTTACAAGGTACTAGGTAAAATCTTTGAGAGGTTGGTGAAAAAAATATACTTAAAGGGAAAGCTTTTTGAGAACTGAAACTGGGTTGCCAATGCCTTAACCTACATACAGAGGACACATAAATGTTTTTGTCATTCTCATTATCTGGAGGGATTATTAGACTACATCACTTCGCTCTTTGTGCATGTCTCCTGCAGAAAGAGCCGCTATCCTGTCTTGTATCATGTCAATGTCTCGTAGGATTTCAGCAGATTTCAGGCTTTCCTCTGGGGCTAGGCTAGTTGTGTCGATCAGGTATGAATGTATGTCCGGCTACTGAAGTTTGAGCCATTTCATCTCGTCATTTACACTCACTTTCATTTAACACATATGGGTTATTAAGGCGTATCCCACTCATCATCAGTAAAGGCACTACTGATCTGAACACACTTTTCTCACAGGTAGGCCAAGTTTATGAAATTTGAAATAAAATTATACATACGTACCTTCCATTTAAGGCTATCTTCCTGAATAAAATAACTACTAATAACAAGTCTACCATTTTGACTTGACCCTTTTAGAGCCACTGTAGTAATGAATCTCTTATTGCAGACTTTCGCGTTTCAATTACCCAAGAGGGGAATGACCAGAGCTACCTCCCGCAGCCTTTTGCGTGGATGATATTAATTAGAAGTGAAGGCCAGTGCTGTGGGCTTTGGAGCTGGACAAGGTGTTCCCGCCCTTGCCCTCGTGTGAGCCTCAGCAGGTTGGTCAGTCAGCTGGCAGCTTCCGAAGGCCAGTCTGTGAAGAGAGGAGAAGTCTAAACCACAAGGCACACATGAAAACACTTAATATATAGATACAGTTATGGAAATTGTAACTTTTTTCTGGCTATTATGTTAATGTTGTGTTCTATATCCTTGTCGTATTACCAATTTGAATAGATATTTAGAATGCATAGTTGAAATGACTGTTTAACACAAATTGGTAATGAATTAGCCAATCATGATAAAGGGCAAATCTAATGACTTTTTCTCTTGCTAACAGAAGAAATGGGCAATACAATTCTAAAACTGCCTGAACTAGCTTAGCAATAGAGTTTAGGTTGAGCTTATTCATATTAATGGTGCTGAAACCAAGGATTATTATTATTTTTATCATTATTTACTCTTAATCTTAATTAATTCTGAGTCCAACTTTAAACTTTATTATAGTTTTTTTGCCTAAAAAAAAATGTGTCAGTGCACTTTATCCAGAAAATACACATGGAGTCCTCAAAAAAAACTCTTCTTTTGGAGCACTCCAATCTTTTCTGTCTGTTTGTGATGTTCGTATTTCAACAACATATTATATTATATAAAAGTTTAGCAGTATTTTAAAACATGAAAATGACTTGAGTTATTCAAAAGCGAAGTTAAGTCAGCTGTTAGCATTGAGGTTTAGCATTGAGGTACATACATGTGACTTAAGCAATGTTTAACTCTGTGATAGTTGGCACAAAACAGTTGGTTTTGAATTCATAGCACACATGAAGCAAAAACAGATCAATTGTCCATGTAATCTTAATTAGCCTTGGGATTTTGCAGAACCTTGTAGCCTTGATCCTGACATATCCAAAGGGAAAACATACCACCGGCACAGCATATAGAGATAAAGAGTAGAACAGAGCAGTGGGGGTCCATACTACCCCAAAACCCTCCCTCTGTTTCTGTTTTTCTGTTCCTCTCCTCTTCCATGCTGGAGATTCTTGCTCCACCACCTCCTCTCTGATGTGGTACGTGTGTGGTGGAACGCGGGAGGGAACTCACCGGTGACGCACTTAATGTTAGGGGTTGTCATGGAAACGTGAGGTGTAGATTTGCCGCTTGGTTGGCTCCCGTTGAGTCTTCAGGCATTCTCACATTATCTCCAGGAGAGCAATTGAAACGTGGAAGGGAGGATTTGTCCCTGCAGATACAAGACAGAGTGAGAATCTAATGTCCTATAATTGCATTTTTTCAGCATACACCTTTATTTAATCGAATGCATTGCTGTATTTCTAAGTGAGATACCCAAAGCGTACAGTTTAGCTTCCAGCAATGCCACAATGTAATTTCACTCTGTCCTCAAGTGACAAGTTAATTTAAAACAGCGAATGTAGATGCGCCCGTAAGCTAACTTAGCATCTCAGAAGGTCAAATGCGCTATTACTTGCCAAGATAAATTAAAATGTCCTTTTTACTGAAACCAAAGTACGAGGGAAAGCAAATTTGTTCAGTTCAAGGACATAGAAAGGTGTTAGGAATGTGCAAATTAAGTGAATGTACAAGCAAAAAGCAGCTAGCAGCATATAGTGTGTGAATGCTAGGCTACTTACAGAGAAGCCTTGAGATAGGAATGAGAAGCTGTGGATTTAAGATTGCATTAACACTATACACTTATTATTAATTAGTGGAATAATCTAGCAGTTTGTATATAAATATAAATAATAGCAATATAAATTTGCTCTAAATATTTGTTCGCATATGTTTTAGTTTTTATCTCTTTATTTTGTTCTTCAGCCATGTATGCTTAATGAGAACCTAGAGTTTTAGTATCAATTAATATCTGATTTTTTTTTACTTTTGACAACCCTAACACCCATTTTACCTGCCTTTCTGAATTCCTGTCAAATTACTCACAAGACATACAGTATGTAGGTTAATCGCTCACACAATATCCCACAGTTCCAATAATCTGAACCAATATCGACCTAATTGTATTGTAAAGGCAGTCCCGGGAGACATTTTTGTAGTCAGAACTGCTTTCTATACTGGCAGTAATAGGCACAGCTCACAGCAACTACGCACTTTAACGCAGCGGTGATGAACGAGCTCGGGATTAATCGTGTCACCTGTGTTTCGAAAGGTCAGCCCATGTTACCCAGGTATCATACATCACCCTATCCACACATCCAGCTAAGACAATTTTACGCATACACAAATACTTGGAAGCAGGAAATAGGCTACCCCAACCCCCCTCACCCCAGCACTTATTGTTCTCTTATCTCCAAAGGGGTACGTCAAATGCTTTATTACACTGCCACCATGTTCAGGCACATGCTACGGCGATGTTAAGAGCTGCTGTTGCTAAGACACTCCTACAATCACGAATTACTGCTGGTAGTGACAGGAAGGACTTCTGGCTAAAAAAGTCAGCTAAATTTAAATGAAACTCCAGCTGTGGTGATCCATGATAGTTTATAGCACAGGTGTCAAACATAAGGCCCGGGGGCCAGATCCAGCCCTCCAAGTCCTTTAATCTGGCCCTCGGCTGATTTTCTACTAAAATATTTTTATTATATTTTCTATTAAAATATTGGTAATTTTCTGTGTCACTTAACATAGCGGTGTCTCCAGCGTCTCAGTACGTGGCCCCTCCCACCAGAGCAGCACAAATGAAGACTTGTCTCTTTCCAAACGCTCTTAAAGGACGATCGTTTTGACTGTTGACCGTGACACCCTCATCAACAAAATGTCAAAAATGAGAATAGTGGAGCCGAGTGCAGGATTTTCCAAGAAAAATTGACTTGTTCCTATTTGCATACAAGTTAATGTTAAAACATTGTGTTGAAATTACATTTTTCTTAAAGTTTCAGGTTGTTCATAATATTATAATATTTTGTAAAAGAAACAGTTCATCAATTAAAAAAAGATTTCTGTAATAGATTTTTGTTTCTCTGCACAAATATTTGAACTTATTGTTATTTTTGGGAAATATATGCCATGAGTTTTTTGATCCGGCCCCTTTGGGATCAAAGTAGGTTGAATACGGCCCCCGGACCAAAATGAGTTTGACACCCCTGGTTTATAGATTGCCTCAAAAATATCTACATCAGGACAAAACTGGGACTAAACCTGGACTTGACCAAAACCAAACCGCAAATACAACAGGACTAAACCACAACTATTTCAAGACTAAACTGGGCTGAAACCAGATCAAATTAGGCAGTGTGATGCAAATGAGTGCATTTTTGAGAATATCAGTGAAATGTTGAAAATTAGAATAAAATGGATTTATGGTAAAAGCTTTGGGTATATTGGAGAGCACTATGTTATAAGGCAATACTGGACTTCCCCTTACAATATGTCTTCCCAAAGGCTCTGAACTTTGACCTCTCTACAGCAGACTAGAGGAAGCTGGCAGTAGTCAATCACATCTTAAACCTGATTGGATGAATTCCACTGGTCTGGCTAAAATCTCCTGAGGATATAAAAGCCATTATTATCTTCTAGTATTAAAAAATGTTTGTTTGTTTTTTTTATTTAGTGGTCATACATTTCTAGCTTGAATTTAATGTTCTGTATGGAATTGTACTGGTCAAAATCAGTGAACCAAATAATAGCTAACAGCACCACCATGTCCTGGGTTACTCCCACTGTTTACAGCCATTACGTTAAAACATTACACTGATGCCAGCTTGAATCTAAGAATAATCTTTTATAAACAAAAACAGAAATACCGTATTGTCCTGTACGGGAAAACCTTTAAATAATAAAGGTGCATAACTTTTCTGCTAATCCTCATAAAATATGAGGATTAGCAGTATAGAATTAAAATTTCAAGTTTTTCTGTCTTCTATCATTTAATCAATTACAAATTTGACTGCTCAAAAATTACAATATTTTATATATATATATATATATATTATATATATATATATATATATATATATATATATATATATATATATATATATATATATATATATTCTGGAAGATCTATTTTGTTTAGTTGTTTTGTTTTAGTTTTTTTTCCAATTCCAGGGCTGAAATGAGTGAAGGTGTATGGAGTTTAAAAACACAGTGGAGCACTTTCTATATTACCACATGTCGTCTCAAGGTGATAATGTTTTCTGTTTAAGAGAAAAGCTCAGCATAAATATGCAGGGTTTGTGTGTTAAACATGAGTGAATGAAACCAAACATGACTCTGAATATGCTTGTGATGAGGAAACAACACTGTAACATAGATGAGAAAATAAGTGTAACGTGGACTGTATAAATAGTTACACAATGCCATAATGAAACAGAACATGAACTGAGTGTTAACAGCATGTTTAGTTGAACATAATGCATATTTAACAAACCAGTCGCTTGTAAAACACATTGTAAAATCATTGTAGCGGCATTCCATCCGCACAGATGTTGCTGCACCTGCATTGTTCCTGGTTTGACCTCCTCACACGAGCCAAATGGGGATTCTGCTCCACAATTACAAATGCTGCCTGGAGCTACACGTCCCAAAAGTAGAAAAAAATAGCCTGCGTACCACCAGTGCCGGGAGCTAGCCAACCTCTCTTCCAGCTGCACTCCTGACCTTGGTGCTCATTTGTGCATAATTGGTAGTAGAGGTTGTGGCTCATAGACATCACTAGTGCTTGGTTGGATCACCCATTATTCATGGGTCATATGCGTTATTGCCTTGTGGTCATAATGTCAAGGAATGACCAAACTAGCGGAGCAAGCTAGTGATGGGCTTTTCAGTTCTTTAATGGGAGCCAAGAGCCTTTCAAAAAACCATCTCCTTTTTATTTAATGGAAGCCAGTTTGAAGTAGTTTTATTCAGTAACTACTATAGGCACTGACAGGATGATCAAGGATAAGAATTTATTACAATCATCATACAATCACGAGCTTCAACAAGAGGTCAAAATTGATCTGGATGACTGGTCAGAATACATATTGGTTAACCCGGTTTATGGTTAATATCTCTGTAATTAAATTTCAAAATGTATTATTATATTATAAGTTTGGATATTTATTTCAGAAAATCTCCCATAGAGTTACATAAGTATCATAGTTACATAAGATAATGAATGAAATTCTAGAACATGAACACAACCTATTAAATCTTAATATCACAGAAAATGTGGGCTGACCAACACCTGCTTGGCACCATGGACATGTTATGACTTTAAGTTTAATGCCATAATGAGGGCAAAGCAGGGACATCTTCCTGTAAACAAGCAGGTGGTGGGCACCTTTAAAGAGACAATCTAAAGATCCATGGACATCACATCACTGTTCAAAGTGAACCATCAACCATCAGATTATTAGAAAGCAAAATATTCCAATCTTTACCACATGGATTATTAGCTCAATAGCAACTTTATATATAGCACTTCCAATGTAACACCAGCTCTACTATAGCTAAAAATAGCAACTTAAAATCCTGAAAAATGTCATCGCCTGCATACAAAACCACTTAATCTTTGTCAATTCTACATGTGCCCTTTGCATGGCCTGATGCGCTAAAGTCTCATTTTTAAATTACATACATGGCTGCGCAAAGACACGTCCCGCTCACTCCTTACATGTGTGCCCGGAGATGTATGCCAAATACGGCTCAATTTGCATGCTCCATCACTTCCTGGTACACTACTGTGAACATATGCTTCCACCAGGCTGCCTTATTGACACACTGCTTGGATGAGTAGATGGATGTCAAGATGAAAAAAGGAATGATTAAATAAGGATTGGTACCACTAAGATTTGATTAGTTTCAAGTGGACAGTTTGAGTTTGCGGTGAAAGACTGGGTTTAAATCTGTTGTATTTATTTATTTATTTATCTGTGGCATTTCCTGTTTTATCTGAAGCAGCAGTGCGTGTAACTACCACTTTACCACTGGTGCAGATTTACTAGTGATACGATATTTGTTTGCAGGTCACATTTGAATACATATGTAACATGGACTTAGATAATAGTTAATATCTTGTCCACATTTTACCCCATCCTTTTATCTCTCTCACACCCTTGTAATACCTTCATGGAAACAAAAAACACACTTTTCTATATTTATATGAAAAAATATATTTTATGGGCTTAATGACTTAATTAATACCCTAACCTTGGAATGTTCATCTTAAACAGTTGATCTGTAATATGGCGTCTTGAAAATAAGTGACTAAGGTATAGGTATTATGATGTGGTAATGCATTTTGATATTTTGCCATTTCTTCTGTTGATATTTTCAATACCATTTGATCAGATTCTTGTGTCATTTCATGTGTCATTATGTGTATAAATTTTAATACAGATGAATATTCTTTGTTTTATAATACTTTAAACGTATAAAATGTTAAGCCTTTTTTCAGAACATGCCATATGCAAGAAAAAAGCATTTTGTTGGGGTGGTATAGTAATTTATCAGAATTGTTGCCTTACAGTTGGTATCAAATCAAGAAGAAAAACACGTATCCTATCTCTATCACAAGTATATTTGCTTCTGTCACTTTTTTACCCTTCGATCTCCAGTCACACAGATAAATTGCACTGGTATTACTCACTGCAAAGGTCATGCTAGATGTTTGAATTTTGTCCTTGTCAGAAATGTTGCCTTACAATTGGTGTCAAATCAAAAATTAAAAAAAAAAAGTCTGTTATCACCAAAGTACATGTGCTCTTGTCAGTTGTTTACGCTTCCTTCTACCATCACTAGAGATAAATTGCACCTGTATTACTCACTGCAAAGGTCACACTAGATGTTTTACTACGTCTGTTGTTATCACTATAAACACAATCCCACCACCATTCCCTAGAGTATACAGCTGTTTTCACGCTAAATTACCCCTAAATATCTATCAGTATCACCAAAGGTACTTGTCCGATCTCAGAGGAATCTTCACACCCTCTTAAATGTCAGATTGACCCACGATGCTCTCATTGCACCTTGTTAAAATTATTCTATTTGACAAATGTTACTCTTTTCCTTACCTCTACCTCTGCACCTCCATCTAAGCGTGCATGTATGTGTGTGCGGTTTACATGTGAACAGATGTCAGCATATGCCACTGTGGTAAGCATCCATTAATACGTGTCTTGTGGAAATGTCGCAGTTTGTCAACAGATGGCTGTTTGTGGTGTTCATTTTGGCGCCGTGGCAAGGGCTTGTTTACGCAGTGGTGATATGTATCTTTGTTTAGCATTTACATCGGGGAAAGAGTTTTGATATTGAGGTGTGCTCTGGTTGCAGATTTTTCTAGATTTGCACATTTTGGCATTGTAGGCAAGATGGGAAGTACATGGAAGCTGACTAACAGAGCAGTGATTGTGCCAATGTTTGGGTAGTTCTGCATGCAGTTACTATTTGTGTAGTTTTATTAATAAAAAAAAACAAAACCCTAATTTAATACAAATTTTAAGAGCTCTGTACATGTATTTGAACAAAGTTTGTCTTGCCCCAGTATACAGTGTATAAGCAGCTCTTGAGGTCAAAATATGTCCACTATGTGCTGTCTGCATCTAATTATAAAGCACCTTATCGTCAGATAATCAGGAAGTGCTAGCATGGTAGTTGGTCAGCGTTACCGTACAGCAAAACTCAGCTTTTGTCTCTAAAAGTGGTGGAAAAGTGTTTATAAACTCATCACGGTGGATAATTAGGATGCTCAGATTGCATTAGATAAGTGAGGAATAACTTTGAACCACTGCAAACTGTTTGAAATTAACTAGCTCTGTTTTTCACATTTTTAAAACAGAAAAAATCAGTTTGATGTCTTTAAGTTGCCATTATGTATTTACCCAGCATGAATATCGCAAGACAAGACCAATGAAATCGTCCAGCACATCCTACTTTTGCACTTTTCTCCCTTTTGTATAATAATAATAATAATAATAATAATAATAATAATAATTATTATTATTATAATATACAGTATACAATATAATAAAAAAGGCATGTTTTTTGTACACAGGCTGAGAAGCTATTTATTTTCATGTTGAAATACGATTATGACAATACATTCAAAAGCCATGTCACCCTGGAATGAACTTTTAGAAGATGTGTTTACAACCCATTTTCTCATGGAAAAATATTTTTTCCCATTAATCTTAAATGACTCGTCCTGACATAATAGTTATAATTACTTACTATTTTGTTTTCTTGGCATCTGATGAAAGAGGATTTGTAAATTATAGCGTAGCAAACCTCTTATCAAAAATGCAGACAAAGACAGTTCTGTGTAATTGTGTTGCAATCATGATAACTACCTGAACTAGATTTTCAAAGCCACTCTTTCTTTCATTTCTTTTCACATGGACTAGTATACACCCATGGACCCACTATGGCACCTACCTGGACGACTGAAAGATTACACAGATATAACACCACACGGTAATATAAAAGAAAGTACTACACTGAGTTCTTTTAAGTTTAAACCAACTGGATTTAAGCATTGAAAATGAGCATTAGAACTGTTATCAGCAAAAGCTATATTTAAGCATTGTGTTTTGATAATTAATTGTCAATAAGCAAGATTTCAACACACTAGGCTAATTTCAACACACCCATGCCAGTGTCAACATGTTTACTTCACATCTGGAGTCACAGTTTGATCTTGTTTATGGAATTTAGAATCAAAACCTTAAATCTTACATAGGGCTCCTTTAAGTTTGCATGAACCTGCCTACTTGTCCATTCCATGCCTTTCCTTGACCTTTAAAGGGCAGTGATTTCGGAGCGCTTCTCTCACTGACCACCAGAGCGCGCCGTCTGACGTGACTACCCTCTGCTTGTCTCTCCTTTGCCAGAATCCCCAGCCTTTAACTATTAAATGTCCATTAGTGTTTCAGCAAGGGAACAGCAGGTTGTGGGGGCTGAGGGGGTGATAAATGGCCTTGTCCTGAGCCCCAAACTACAAAAAGGAAAAGATGATTGGAACAGCCAAAGTGTGAACCAGCAGTGGAGCAACAAAAAAAGGTAGTTTAGTGTATTTGTCACTGCATTAATACAAGAAATGTGGGGATGTTACAAAAGCAAAATTGCTTTTGCTATTACTGCAACTATATTTTATTGTAGGCCATATAATAATGATAAACATGAACCAGGACTAGAGTTTTGTATATGTATGCTTGCTTTACTGAATAAATACTATACTTTTAATAAAATGCTAATATTCATCTTTTGCATTTTCTAGTCTATAAAATATTGTAATTGATACTGAATATTGATTTTCAGGAAACTGTGGATATCGTAATTGAGGAATATGGCTAAATGTATGCATGTGAGAATTTTGTTTTTTAATTTCATATAAAGACCTATATAAACCTCATAAACTGTTCCAAGACATGAGGTAAATATTCTTAAATCAATTATAGCTTTTACAGACAACAATTCTAATGCAGATTCAGATGTGATAGTACTTTTTTAAAACAGTAAGAGTACAGAAGATAAATACAGTTCCTTTAATTTAAGGGCAGCTAGTGGTTAACATTACTTACTTATTGATGCTGAAGTGCTTGCATGAATAAACTAGGTCTGTGCAATTGATCAAAGTGTAATCTAATCACAATCCACCATGATCATGATCAATCTGTTTCATATTGTTAATGATCAGTGTGTCAGTAAATACATTTTGTTTGAAGTTAGGATTTTGGTGGAATAAATGTGATAAATATTTGTGGTAAATGGCACTGATTGAATGTCTTGTTTATATTCATGGAATCTGGATTGAAAAGCATGTTCTTTGTTTTGAATTTAAAAAAAAAAATCTAATTACGATTGTTCAATATTAGGACTGAACATTTGGGGAAAATATTTAATTGCAATTTTTGTTGACAAGCATTGTGATTTGTTTAGTAATAGGATTCTATTCAAAGTTCACATTATCAACACATCTAGAAGCATTGTCAAAAATACTGAATATGAACTAATACAACAGTCGCATTTCAGAACATGTTTGTACTGATCTAAAGTACAGGGTGAGCAGTTTTTATGCAGAATAAGACAGGATTTTTTGGAATTTGTGGGGGAAATTATGGTACTTCAAAAATCGCAGCCATTGTGATTTGCTAATTGCATCTGTTCTGTCATTATTATTATGATTAATTTTGCAGCTCTATTCAAAATGAGAGTGACTTCCATTGTTGCAGGTCTTCTCTGTCTCTCACCTCAGCTCTCCTGATCCATCGTCTCAGTAACTACCAACTACCACTCGTCTGCTGGTAGTGTGCATATCTCTCCATGTGAGACCACTCACTGACCACTTGCCCCCTTTAAACGCAGCGCTTTTACTGGACCGTTTTGGCAATTCTCCCCATCCGTCAACACAGCGGGTGTGGAGTGGGGGACCAGGTGCAAAACGTGGGCTAAAAGTGTGTGTGTGTGAGTGTGTGTGTGCTGCGCTGCTATATCCATTATTAATGATCTCATCCTGGTGGTAGTCCTGCTGTCCTATGGAAACATGGTTGGGACAAAAGAAAGGAAGCTCAAGATGGTAAAAAGAGCGTTATAAAAGATATAGAAAAGACACATGGTAGACCAGTGGATCTGATTGATAATTATGAGTTCTGTCAGATACAGTTTGGCTGTCTGGTCTCCCCTGTGCTGACAGAAGGGGCAGTTATATGGGATTTACAACATGGTCTATCTCTGGTTTTATGGCACAATAAACTAAATAATAAAACAGGTCACCCCAATGCATTTTCAATAGGTGGATTAGCATTAGCGACCAAAAAACATAATTGACTATGAATGAGTTGGACAGATGTTGTGTTTAATGTTTTGATAATTAGCTTTTTTTGTCTTTGCAAAATGTGGATAAGCAAGATTTTGACTAATTTCAACCCACTTATATCAGTGTCAGATACTGTACAGCTAATTTTTACAGATAATTACCTCTGTATGACCAAAGGGTAATTATATGCATTTAAATATATCAAATTAAATCAGCTTATCGTGGATCTAATGCTATTTAGATGTTCCTATAGATAACTTGTGCAGCTTGTATGGTGTTGTGTTCCAAAAAGTATGAAGGTTCCAGGTTTGATCCCCAAGTAGCAGGTGTCTCCCTGTGTCCTGGGTGGGTTTCTTCCATCAACCCAAAACATGAATCATAGGACAAATCCTCCAGGTAGTCCTGATCAGGCTTAGCTCAAGATCATGAAGATAGAAAATGCGTAGGACAAATTTCCCTGTGGAGACCTTAACTTTAACCATTTTAGCTGCAATAAATTAAATCTGTGTTAATAGGCTGAATAGGAAGCAGTATGTAGGCTAATTAGTTATGGCAATTACCCAAATCACTTTGTTTACAGCAATTAGCAATCTTTGTTGGTTTATTCTGTGATATTTCTAATGGGGTTAATGTGTCCAAATTGCCATATGGTCTCGCAAACTAAGATCATCTTAGGTTTTTTTTTCCATTACTTCCTTGGTGATTGGGAGCTATCATTGTAAATATGCTGAAAATATAAGACTGTGGCTTTAGTGCAGGCTACCTGTCAGAGTAGAGGACAAAGAGAACAGGAACGTATGAGGAGGGAGGGGAGAGAGGTTGTCCTGGTGAGGGGAGTGGAAAGAGGAGGGTCCGGGTGTGGGATGGGGGGGTGGGGGTTCTGCCTGAAGGCATAGCTCTGTCTAGTGCCACATGGGACAATGTTGTTTTTGCCCCGAGCATATAAACCACTTGACCTCAGCATTCATCTTATTATGTTTTGGACAAAAGTGTATAATGTTGTGAATTAGTACTTTCTGATTTCAATAGCTTTTTATATTTGTCAAGGATAATGTAATTTTACACTCACTAAGGAGATTTTGTTCTTATACCTGGATTTACCTGGAAACATGCAGTTGATGCCACTAGAAAAAGTTACAGGTCAGATTTGTGGAAAGTTGATATACTAGTATAAGTTGTGGAGCATACCACGCAGAGCATTACTGAGAATTTTGCAAATCAGTATGTTGGTTAATTTATATAAAATATTAAATATCTCAAAATTCTAAAAGCTAAACATTTGTGGTACATATAGAAAAAAAAAAAGTTTTCTACTAGGTACAGTGTGTCACTTTCTAGAAATAGCATGTCACCTGCATGATTCTATGGAAGTAGAATGTTAAAATCATACTTCAGAACTTTCTCCATGGAGATAGATATGTTTTATGCCACAAAGGAACAACATTTCCATGGAAAAATTTTCAATGCAATAACCCTAAAAATAAATAAATAAATAAAAGATGTTATTTTATACATTTTTTGGGCTGAAAAGTTGCATACTGCAGATTTAATAAATGTAATATTAAGATGAAATACTTATTATTACAAATGTTTTTTTCTTAAAAGTATTATATTTTAATGTTGTATTTTGTCTCCAAGTCATTTTAATAATGAAGATATTTCTCTTTTCCACTGTACAAGCTCTGCTTGACATACCCCTTATACTTTGCCTTTACAACCCATAAAAAGCATTGATCCAGATCCCACAATTTACAATGGTACCTTCTTATGACACTACATTTTACATACATATTAATGTGAAAGCGCCTGCAGTGATGTCAGGAGGAGATGTACAATTCAAATGAGTGTCTGCCACTTTACCTCCTGTACCCCCGGGGCTCTCCTCCTCCACATGTGCACTGGGAGACACAGTAAAAACAATGTGGCTGTCTCCTTTGGTTTATATGGGAATGCACCTGTCAGCACCTGTCAGTTAGAGGTGTGTGTGGGCGTGTGTGTGGGGATGAGTGGGTGGGTACCATTAGCAGTGGGAGGTGGAGCTAAAGCTGTCTGCATCAGGTCTACTCCTCTCCGGGGCATAGACCTGGTTCATTAGACAGCCAGGGAAATACTATTCTCATGCCTGGTATTGTTATCTCCGCCAAGGAGGTTATGTTTTTGCCGGCGTTTGTTTGTTTGTTTGTCTGTTAGCAACATAACTCAAAAAGTTATGGACCGATTTTGATGAAATTTTCAGGATTTGTTGGAAATGTGAAAAGGAAGAACTGATTTCATTTTGGGGGTGATTCGGAAGAAATCCTGGATTCTGGATCACTTTGAAATTTTAGTTAACATTGTGGTAAATGGTGCCAAAAATTTTGTTTCTCAATATCTCGGTTAATTATTGACCAAACCCCATGAAATTTAACTCAGGGATGGACAATGGGATCCTCTTTCATATTCCAAATTGAAAGATACGAGACAAATATTTATGGAAAACACAATTAATATGAGGGGGACTGTAGTCCTTGGCGGAGGTCTGCGATAGATAGATAGATAGATAGATAGATAGATAGATAGATAGATAGATAGATAGATAGATAGATATAGATAGATATTGTCTATTATCTTATCAAATTAAACTCCCAACATGTTTAATAGTTAGCTGATGTAACAGATTTGATACTGGATGCCCTTCCTGTCTCCATCAGGCATGTTCTGGTAATGGCAATGATGCTGAACAATGATACATAGATTTCAAATAGCATTTCAACCTTAATTGAGCAGTCAATAATCTGTACAAAGCACCAGAGTATGCAGAGAGGCAAGTATTTTGCCTAGACACATAACAACACTCTTTGGATCCATTGTTAGGTTGTCAGAAGTAATAAAAATTAAATACCAATTGATACTAAAACTAGTATCAACTACGCATACGCATTTGAGCAAGTATACATACTAAAAACATTCATAGGGCAGAAATTAACCTTATTTATGCAGCTTTAGAATTATCTTGAGCTGTAACAGAACGAGTAAAAGAGTACATACACTAGGCCATATGGAACCTACCTGGATGACTGAAGGATTGCACAGATACAAGGCCATATTGTGATATTAAAGAAAGTACTATGATTTAATGTTGCATCAACTATGCAAGTGAGCTTGGAACTTTTTATGCTCTAGTAGTATTCTGACACTGGTATGCTATGTATTATAGTTCAGGTGCATGCTGTTGTTGTTGTTTTTGCAGGCTGAGGAGATGAGGAGGCTGAGATGGTGGTGTCTCATTCTGATTCATAGATGTGTAGAGCAGGAGTTTACAGTCTGGGTTCTGGTGTTATGAGCGCAGCTGCATCCTGTATGTGAGTGAGTGTGTCGCAGCCAAAGGTCAGGAATTCCCTGTTTAGTGACAAGGAAATGACTGCTGATTAGATTTGAGTCAGTTTCAACTGAAGACATAGAATGCTTTTGTCTGCTGTACAGTTCTAATCTATGGCATCCATGAATCATGATTTTGTATTTTGGACATTTAAATTGCAATATTGATCTAAAATTACTTAATGACTGACAGTATGTCAACATCATCACATTAAAGTACCACGCTGCGAAGCCATACTGACACCTGCATCTGTGGATCACAGTAGACAAAAAAACTAAAAACTTTATGCATTACATGTATATCTAATAATGTTCTTCAAATGACACATTTCAGTTTCTCAGCAGCATACTGAGACCTGAATTATGAACTAAGTGGCTTTAAAGGTACACTGTCTTTAACTTTACACTCTACACTCTTTCTTTCTTTCCGCTTTCTGCCGGGAGGGTCTTAAATGTATCCATCTTCACTCAAAATTGTATTTATTGCTAAAAAAAATATCTTAAAATACATGAATTTACTTACTATGATTGGAGTCACCTCTCTAAAAATCTGGCCTGTGACTTAACTTGGTGGCATCACATGCCAGCTTTTATGGAAATGGTCTAATATCATACTGTGGCACATTCCAGGCAAAGCAGTAACATCTCCATGGAGACAAGTATAGAGCAGACCCTCTACCAAAAAAGTTACACAGTGCACCTTTAAGGTTCTGCATTATTCAGATTAAATTTTAAAATATGTACTTCCTTTGTTTCAGTGAATTGCAATCATTCCAAAATTTCCTTTAACCTCCATCATCCCTTTAATTTCTCTATTACAGTAGCAGAATTATTACCTTCTTCAGCATCTCCATCTCTTTTGCACCTCCACATTTGTCTATGCTCCAGTGGGCAAGGTTTTTACCAAGAAATCTAGAATTCCCTTCATCTCTACCAAGATCTACTCACCAAAGATCATCCATTCCATAAACTGATCATAGCTCCTCAGTCTCTCCTTGTTCACTACTTTTCCCATGTTCACAGTATGTCCTCTGAAATGTTATCATGTCTAGCCCATTCCTCTTCATGATCTTTTCTCCACAGTCTAAATATAAACCACGTCATCCAACATTTAACGCTTCCACTGCTACAAATGTAATTTCCAATTGACTGTGGAGTTTTGGGAATGCGTATCACGTGCACGGGCCTTGATTTTAACTTGATTCGAATATGTGGCTCGCACGCTAGAGTAATTTTCAGCTACGGATGACCAGGCATGTCTACTCAATGAACGCTAATTGTTAAGGTCAATGTTGCGTTGTCTTGTGCCACCAATAGGATCACTGGGTTTACGAGTTTCTATTGGAGGGTATTTTTGTCTATGGAGTCTGGGAAGTCTTCTTTGCACAGTGCTAAAGTGGGCTAAGTTTACTGGGGCAGAAAATGCAGGAGCGTGACTCAATCTAGTGGCTTCACTCAACCAGGCTTTGGAAATATGCCCCTATCCAAGCCTGTCTGCTCACTGCCGCACTTTGTCTGTGAGAGGAGGTGAGGATGTAGGACAGGAAGGGTTGAAAAAAGAGCCAAAGGAATGGCTTGTAAAAAGCCACGTTCTGTTGTTTAGATCAATCATCCATAAGAGAATTCTGATAAGTGATAAGAGTATAGTCAGCACCATGTCCTGTAATGGATCTGCAAGGTGCTGTTTAAGCTATGCTATTAAAGATCTAAAGGAAAACAGTCAAAAACTTGATGACTTCTGTATGTTCAGGTCCATCACTAAAACTAAATTCTTACTAATCTAAAAAGGTACTAAAGATGTGTTCCTCACCTTCCACGGGGGTTGGTCTCTCTCACCCTCATTCAGCTTGGGAGCTTGAGAGTTCTGTGCAGTATCTTTGCTATTTGTAGTACTGCCCTTTTCTGGACTGAGATGTCTGATGTTTTTCCGGGGATCTGCAGCAGCCAATCCTCCAATTTGGGGGTTACAGCCCTGAGTGCCCCAATCACCACGGGCACCACTGATGCCATCACCTTCCAGGCCTTCTCCAGCTCTTCCTTGAGCCCCTGGTATTTCTCTAGTTTCCTATTAAATCAGTGAGTAAAGAACTCTCACTCTGAGATGAGAGAAATTTCATTTTGACTGTGGTCTGTCCATATTCTGTACATGAACATAAATAATGATAGCCAGTAGTCCCCTGAAAAAGAGATTTTTAATCTTAATGAGACTATATTTGATAGTGTTTCCATGCACTGGGAACCAATAATTAGAATACCGATTTTTGGAACTTGAAAACTGGGACTACGTTCTGAACGTTGTGCTTCGGCTGTGACGGCATCTCTGGTTGTTACTAGCAGCTTGTTGATAAAGCACATTATGTCAGATGGTTCTTTACCTATGAGTACAGGGCATTACTATACCTACACATCCTACATTTTAAATTCCTTATTAACATCTATTTCAACTCTGTAAATATTCCTAAAAAATAATATTGACAGAACTGCCCTCACTTTGAAATATATTTGAAATGACAGGCCAACGCAGAGTGAAAGTCTATAATCCTCTAAGGACTGCTGGAGAGAATGACTAGGCACAATATTCCTTTCATGTTTTCTTGTCAACCTTCCCTGCCAATAGGACTAAAATAGACACAACAACCAAGAAAAACTCAGAAATCTTACAATAGAACTCTTTTATTTCCTAGACATGAGTGGATAGAGACAATTTGGCCAATACAACTTGCGCTCACACCCAAACAGTCGGTTGGCAGCGAACTCTTTAACCCATTAGATCCAGGCAGGTGCTTAAGAGGCTTTATTAGCGAGTCTACCAAACACTACTGCTGTTTGAAATGCCAAAAACCGTGGCCCACTTGGAGACTTTCCCAGACTTTGATTAGACCATACTTTCTGTGCCAGGTGGACATCGCAATCACCCAGCGTACCACCCACACTTATGCCGCCTCCGTCTGTTACCAGTCCAAATGGAATAGCCAAAAGGAGCATAGGGTAGTTTGTGTTTTGATCATCATAAGAGGTTGCTAATCGGAGATGTATGGAGTGGCTTGTTGCAAGATAAAGTGTCATAATGTAGTGGTAGATGGACGATGGATGGTGCCAGCGGTTGGGTTCAAAGAGGAGGGCAGGACTGAAGAAAGAACGACGCAAAACAACATGGGGAGAGGTAGTCTAACAATGGTGCCATGCAAGGTATGGTAATTATTTAAAGGTGTACTGTGTAACGTTTCTGATGGACTTGTCACCTGCTTGCTCTCCAGGTGCCTTTTAAAATAATATATTTTGTAAATTTCTATACCAATGTCCCATTACTTGTGTAGTCCAGTTGTGTTGTGCTGTGACCAAGTACAATCGCTTGTATATTCAAACAGTCAGGTTTTTGTTTTTGTTTTTTGTTTTTTTGTAACTTTTATGGTGGGGATTCTGCCAACCATTTCCATTGAGATGTTGTTTTGCCTGAAATGTTCCATGTTCCATAGTATGGCATTAAACTTAGCTAAGCTTAAATTATGCTATGATGTGCGTGGATAAGTATTTCAATTGAGTATATGGTATTTGGTTTTATATATTCCTTTGGGAGAGGGGAAACATACCATATAGTTGTTACAGCTCATGTCCCTATCTGTATTTCATTCTCAAATGCATTGCCACAGTTGTTTTATTCACTTTGTCTCTACATTAAGACATCTCTCCTCCTGACAAATAGCTCTGTTGAACTTTGACCCCTTGACCTCTCCTGGAGGGGAGGAGAGGTCAGCGACACATCAGCGGCACATCAGTTGTCCCATCAACAGTGCGCTTCATTCACACAACCAAGCACCATGCCAAATAGCCAGAGAGGCAGCCATCTATGAACACAATATTCTTGAGTAGAACTAGTAACTTTTCATTGGTTCATATCCAAATACTTAACCCACTATCACATTGCTGTCTAAATTATTTTTCTTATGCTTATGTGCTGTATATACAGTAATGTAAAAAGGTTTTCAGCCCTTGCAGCTCTGGTCTAAAGCCACTTTTTTATATACTGCCCGCTGTGAATATCTAACAGCCCATCATTAATAACTCAGGATATCCCTTTAATACTCATCTGCATGCTGCTTATGAATTATGAATCTGTTCCTAGGGGGGACCGTGGACATATGTGGGCCGGAGAAGTCTTAGGAGCGGGTGGTAAGTGCTCACAGTGAGAAGAGGAGCACGCCGCAGGTAGTTGCAGATTTAGGAGAGCATTTATCAGTCAGGAGCATACCCCCCTCTGCTCCACCACCCCTCCCTCCACTCCCCAGGCAGCGGGGGGGACTGGGGCCTGGCTGTCCCACTGCGGTGCACGTAGGGTTAAGGCTCTCACTCTAATCCAATATATGTGCATGTGTTAGGGACAGGGAGTGGAGCAGGGCTGTTCCTTGTTACAATGAAGAGGGCTGAATTACTTCTGTATGCTTTTTAGATGAGCCATTTTAATGGTTGTATATTTTTTGGAAAATCCCGAGGAGCTTTTGGTCACATGAATGTATACCATAAAAGCACTTATTTTATGGCAATGTGGTGTTCATTATCTAGCTTGTTTATTTGCTCATTATGTGGAATATTCACCTAATAAAATGCATTTACTTTATCTAAAAGGTATATGTAACTTTTTCTGATGCTACCTGCCTGGATCTCTGGAGATGTTATTACTTTGGCTGGAAATGTCCACAAGGCATTAAACATTTACCTTCATGGTGACACTACCTGGCCAAGTTACAGGTCACATCTGTGGAGCAGTGACCTTGCACACTAGAATGTTTTTTTTGTTTGTTTTTTTTAAACAACAAAAACACCTTCAATTGAATAAATGTAAGATAAACAAGATCAAAGCCATACTGTTTAACATTCCGCACAAAGCAATATCATTCCCATGGAGTACCTGTTACAAATTATTTCAAACAGTTGAGAAAACAGACAATTTAATATGCAACAAATCATTTATTGTAATTGGGGCTTTTAAATGTTAAATGTGCCATTTTGATCACTTATATGTGAAAGTTATTTTGTTCTGATTTGTTAATTGCTATGACAACAGCGGTAATTGTTCATCACCTTGAAATGGACAGATAAACTTTGACCTAAGCAGGTAGACAATAATGCTGATAAAGGGAAGATGGAGAAGCTGAGATGGCTGATTGTTTTGCTGTTGTGATGAAGATGTGATTTAGCTGAAACAGTAAGGAGAAGGAGGGTAGAGAAAGTGCATTCCTACTCCACTGCCCATGTCCTCAATGACCCCTCCCCACTCAGATTACATAAATTTCCCATCATACCACCCTCCTCCCCCTCCCATTCTCTAAATCCCCCCAAAAATGCATCTATGGGAGCCTCCACTGTTAATGAGGCTGCCACAAAGCCCCATTGATGAGAGGCACAGTTTGAGCGCCGATGACCCCAGCCAAGAGCAGCCAGAACTGGGCATCAAGCGTTACCCCGAGGCCCTGCTACTGGTGCAAAAACAAAGACATCCAGTGTGGACAGAAGACACCATCAGACAGACATTGACCAGATATGAACAGGGGACACATTGAAAGAGGGAAAAATTAATACTATAAAAAAAGACATGGAAACATTTCATGACACCATATCGTCATAGGCTTCTAAATCTAGATGTACTTCCTGTTTTTATCATGGTCTATGGATCTTTGATGTCGTATTTAGACCCACCCAAAGCCCACCCCCAATTCGTCCACTAAAAAGAGAGTGACAACAAGACTTTTGTTAGTCTCCTAACAGAAGAACATGGTCAAATGGATGGAAGAGCTGTTTCTCTGAAGGTTTTGCAATAGATTTTTTGAGCACCGACTTCAACAGAATCTGAACGGATATTTTATGAATGGACCAATGAAAATGGGGACCAGTTAAGACAAAATTGGATTATTTTTTATTTGTAGAAAATGGAACAAATGGATAAACTTTATTTGGAAACTTTTGCTAGATGCTTTGATTGCTGAGGTTCTCACAATTTCTCCAAAACATTATGAAGTGACGGAATGGGAATTTCCTAAAACCACTTTGAGGAGATCGTCAATGACAATTTGGACCAATTTAGAAAGATTGAGACACAATGCGAAGCTATTGACTATAATTATGGCACATTCTATGACAATTGTAAAAAACAAAGCCACATAATTCTTTACATTTTTACTTTGTAGCATAAAATTTGAAACAATGACGCTTTCGACAAAATTGGAAGACATTGAGGTGACCTTGGAGCACATGCTAATGGATGTTTTTGTAAGTCATCTCACCTTTTTATTTAATATTTTGGCTAAAATCTGAAGTGTAAGCTAAGTCTATGGTAGTCAGCCGCTTGGAGACCAGGACTAGCATATGTTAATTTCTCTTACCAGATGCTCACTTTCTTCATAATTGGGCCCAAAACACTTTGAACTGTGTAACTTTTCTAGTGGAATGTCTGTCAGATGATTTTCTCCATGAAGATGTTATTGCTTTGGCTTGAATGTTTCACAGTATGGCATTAAACCTTTCTGTCTTTATGAAGACCAAATTAGACCAAGTTACAGGTCAGATCTGTGAAGAGGCGACCCCACTCACCATGAGAATGCCTGTTTTTCTATGTATTTTTGTGCTATAAAACTACCTGTAATTTAATAAATGTAAGGTACAGCTGTTTAATGTCATACTGTGTAACATCCCAGGCAGAGCAATGACACATCCATAGAAACAAGCAGGTGATGGACCTACAACCAAAATGTTACATAGTGTACCTTTAACCTAAAACCTTAATCTGGAAATTCCTTTTTAAAATGCATCTTTCTATATTCATATATTTTCTTAATATACAACTTGGAATCAACATCTTTGTAGCTGTTTGAGTTTTGGGTGTGGTAACTAAGACTATTGACTATTGACACTTTATTGCCGGGCTAACACTTGAGCTCTTTCAAATATGCAATATCCTCTAGGTTTTAACCTTGATGACCAGCAAAACATTTCACCCAATGTTATGATTAGATTCTGCTGTCCCCAATATCCTCCAACTGGGTAACATTCCATCTTGTTATTGCTGCTGCATATTGACTGTATGGCGTTTTTCAGTTAGAGAATGGACGAACTCTCTGAACTATGTATTTTCGTTAGGTGATGTGATATGTTGCAAATTAAATGTAAATCTATGGTCAGATTAGGTGCATTGGGCATGGTTCTGAAGATCTGGATTCCTGGAACAAATTTGTATTTTGAACACTATTTTAGATAATGGAACTGGTCGCTTAAAAGTGCATGATATAATTTTCCTGGTTTGTATCCATGGAGATGTTATTGCTTTGGGATTAAATTTATTTTATCATTTATTCAATGAGAGGCGTTGTTATTCCTTCAGAATACACTGACAAAACATGCATTCTTACTGTAATGGGATCGCCTCTGACCTGTAACTTGTGCTGGTAGTGTAATCTGCTTGTCTCTGTGGATATAGATAGATTTTAATGCCTTGTCTCCATGGATATTGTCTCTTGTCTCTTTAATGCCATACTGTGGAACTTTCCAGACATCTCCAGGAAGACAAGTAGGTGACTGACCCTCTGTCAGAGAGTTACATAGTGGCCCTTTCATTTTGTGCAGTGTTTTTTTTCCTTGAATTGAAGATACTTTCTTTGCATGTGTGAATATGTGGCATGCTTTCAAAGGAGACTATAATAAAAGGTTCATTGTCCTGGAAAAATCCCTCACAAACAACATCGCTAATGGCTAACACTGAACCACTCCAACCACCATGGTACACTGAACACCCATTGGAACCAAGAGGCCATGCACACTCCATCCACTCCCAACTTCAAATATTATCCCTCTTTGATTACCGAATGAATCAAATCTCCCACTTTCAGAAATCCATGCTTTGAGAACCAGGAAATGATGTTTGAAAGATGAATACGACCTGATTGATGCTACTGTCAGGAATCCATTGCCCGAGCCGCTTGGATAGAGGTAGATTATGCTCCCGCCTTTTGGGATTTGAATGAAAAACTGCTCTATCCGTCACAAAAATACACTAGAGTATACGCACAACCATGCAAGTATTATAAATAAGATGTCGGATTTCCTGGTTGCCATGGTGTAATGACTTTGCTCGTTAATCTCCAGTTTCCATTTGACGTTGTTTACTAGAGCTAGCATCTGTCGAGGGAGGCAATCTTGGTTTTTCCTTGTGAAAATGTCCGATTTTTTTTTTTTTTTTTTTTGAGATTTGAAGGCTGCCTATCTTTTGGATGTAAATTTTTGGATTCCATTACTGAGATATGGGGAATACAGATTAGCCTTTTTGAAGAGATTGCTACTGCGCTATTTCTGAAATGGTAGCAGGAATATTCAAAAGAAGCTGTTCGTTCTTTATTTATTTAATTCTCTAATTGCTGGGAGAAGCCTGGGTATCGGGCCACTTTGCATACTTAAATTAGAAATATTCAAATGGTCTCTCAGTCTGTTTGCTAGCAGAGTGCGTATGGTAGGGTGGGAGGTAGGAGGTGGTGGTACAGATGTTTGGTTCCTCTCAACCATCAAATCAAAAGCAGCAGATAATGAAGTTATGTTGTACAAAAGAGCTTTAGGATTTGAAAATGCAATACCTGTTCAGGCAATTAAAATGTGCTTAGAAATGTAAAATTTTAGTTAAATTTTAGAAATTTTAGTGTTGTAGACCTTGTCGGTGGTGATGGGAGGATTAGAAATAAAGGAGGTAGCTGAGGTAGTTAATGGTTCTGCTGCTCTGGTGGATGATTGTGGCCCATAGCAAAATTGGCCAGAAGAGATAAAATGTTACAAATGGTTTGGGAGATAATTGGCTGAGAGACAAAAGTGTCAGGCTGTGAGTGGCTGACTGGTAACAGACTCAAAGGTTGGTAGTTTACTGCTACCTGAATTGGATGCAAGACATTTTGCCTGTGTATAGTTTTGTATAAAGCTAGTGCATTATATTTCATAGTTTCAGAGTCTATGGACCAAAATATCATGACATCTTTTTGCATGTATCTTCCCAAAGGTATTAATTACCTGCAGAAGAATCACATTGCACATCTGGTGAATTCCCCAAAGCTTATCCCAATTCAAATGTCATATGTGTTGGCATCTCTTCTTTCATTCCCAAAACATCCTCACCTGTCAAGGTCACAGGTGAGGATGTTTATTCTAATGGCAAAAAAGCATTTTGGATGAAAATTGGTTGTACTTGCAAGTGCGCATCTGATTAGCAATCAATTCATTTAAGTGATATATGGTCACATTTATATATAGGGCTTTTCTATACCTCAAACAAGCACCACTCACCACTTTGGTAAATTGTTTAGTTATTGTATCCTCAAAACAACTGTGAATGATCATCTATCTCAAGACAAAGATCAGGGGTGTATTTGTCTGCAATTACATCAGCAACCAGTTTAGCCATTTCACCAATTATGTTGGAAGTAATCCCATATGGTTTACTGTAACAAACCATCTGCCATGCTCATTTGTACCAACCCTGATACAAACCAAGTAACACAAATTCACACACTGGTACATATCACAAATTGTGACATGTATCAGTATTCTGATTAAATCTAGTTTAATATCTGCTCTAGGGAATCACTGATACAATACTGATATCAAGTATAGGTCAGCCAATATGTTGTTTTGTTTTTGTTTTTTTTCATGGCCTATGCCAATAATTGTTTAGATTCTATAGAAACTGATGATCGATAAGCTTTGTTGATATTTTTAGGCTAATATTTGTTGCAGAATTGTATTATTTTCTCCAAATTATGCAATTAAATTCACTACAATCTCACCCACGGCCCCTTCGTACCACAAACCTATAAGTGTAGTTATTTTTTTGTGCAGTTAACTCTTTGCCCTGAAGTATTCAAATAAAGCTTTATTTGTATTCTTTAGGCAGCTAGTAGCCAAAACAAGGTGTCTGAGGTTTATCTGATATGCTAAAAAGTGCAATTATCAGCCATTCTCTAAAGTATCAGATATCGACGTTGATATTGCTGGGTGATGTGCAGTGTACCTGTTTATGTTTTATTCTCCTATCTAAGATGTGCATATTGTGTAGATTTTTTTACATTAAGTCTAAATATGTGTTAAACTTTTTATAGATTACAGATATAAATTATCTGCCATTTGATGCATGTTATTTTTCAAGTGTAGCTTTCTTGGCACATCTGCCACCCCAGTATTACAGATTGAGATAGACACATTGATTGAACATATATATATATATATATATATATATATATATATATATATATATATATATATATATATATATATATATATATATATATATATATATATATATATATAGATAGATAGATAGATATAATTTTTTTTATACATTTTGTATTTTAATTATATTCTTCAACAAATGTTTGTATTAACAGCTATTCTAATATTTTGCATTTTGGTGTGATTATTGCATACATATGCATTTATACATGTATGAAACATACATTTTTAATTCATAAATCCATTCTGCTTTACAGTCATATGTCCTACTTAAATCTCTGTGCTTTTGCTATGTTGTTAAAGAAGAGCTGATCTAACATGTGCAGTGGAGTGCTTTTAAATGTGTTTGATATGGCACATGAAAAGTGTTGACCCAAAAACGCTCCCATGCAGCGTCTGCCTCCTGAACTCGCTGTGAGGAGTCAAGTCAACTACACCCTGACCTGGATTCTTTGTAGTCAAATCTTCTGTGCTCTATCCTCTCTGTGTTCTTCAATCATTTATAAACTGCAGAGGAAATGAGGGTTTGTGTAGAAATTGGCTATAGAGATGTTAGGAGAATATGCCTTATTACAGTCATAATAGCTTATACTCAAGTGAAAGAAAATGCTAGTAAAAGTAGGTTAAGGTACGGTTAAGTTACACCTTATTGCCCATAGGGAAATTGATCTTCTGCATTTGACCCATCCTTGACTCATCTCTGTGATCTTGAGCTAGTCTTGGTCAGGACTACCTTAGCTGGAACATTTTACCTATAGATGCTTTGAGTGGATTGAAGCATTCCACTGATCTGACGTGGCCTAGTGGTGCGCCTGCTTTTTTATTGCCATACTGAGGATCATTCCCAGCAAATATTAACATCTGCATGGAGTTTATCAGGTGGCAGTCTCTCTACCAAAAAAGTTCCAAAAAAAAAAAAAAAAAAATTAACTGCATTTAAATGTACGCTTGGGTGATTTTGCAGCACACACAACATAACAAAAGAACAACAAATTGTCACATGCATGCTATATGTTTGTAATAGGAAAAAAACTGTAATTAAATTTATCAATGAGAAACATTTGGCTTCTTCATTTCCGTGGAATGTACTGCATCAAATCTTCTCCTAAATAGCTTTTTTTTCCTCCCTTTTGTCTCATGGTGAAATGGATCTCTCCCATTCAGACATCAGGCCTCCCAGTCTCACAGCGTCTCACAAAGGCTGGCACTAACATGTGGAAATGCAGCACTGCCTGTGATTAAAAATGCATTGGGCGCTCTGTTGTTTTAATTGAATCTCCTCCTCTACACCCTCTCTCTGTTTCACCCCCTTCAGCATTGTCTCTACCCTGTCCTGTCCCATCTTACTGATTTGACAGTCTATTTGCACCATTGATCATGTAGCAAAAATGCACTTCCCTCTATGGGCGTGCTTGAATATGTCCTTATCGTATTGAAATGTGTATGAATTGCTCACAATATAAAAAAAAGTGTGAAAAGTTATATTAAAACTAGAATGGTTAATAGTTCACAATGTAGCTTTTCTGGAGAGTTTTCCACCGGCTTGTCTCCTTGGAGATGTTATTGCATTGCCTGGAATGTTCCACAAACTTGTCTATAAAAGGGATGGGCAGATGTGGATTTTTTTAACGCCAATACGATATCCAACATTTTACATGCTGTTGTAAAATTGACCACATACTCTGATATACTGAAATATGGGGAACTCCTCCAATATCACCGCTAACCTTTTTTTTTTAATGGTCTGAAGACACTGTAAGTAGGTGTTCCTTATAATATATAGGGTTAATTCAAATAATAATTTCTTCTATCACTTATGTAATGGGTCTTCTTAGTGTTCTTGGGAGAATGATTCAATTATATGAACTCTCTCCACTCTTCACCAGTTCATCTAGTCCTCATCAGTCTATATTAACTCTAATGTAAGGTCAGCCTCAGTATATTGGACCATGTGGGAAAGGCGATCTATTACATTACATACCCATCTAATCAAAGCATTCCTGATTGCTTTATGGAATTTGAAATATAGAGATTGATTGGTCCAGTGATTGGTTCAGTCAAGTGACCCTGTTTGACCATTAATTACCCTACATTTTTCTGTTCAAGTTAAATGTGCCAATATTTTCATTTTTAAAAGTAGTACAAGTAGCATTAAAGTTATTGCAATAATAGCATATTCTAATCATAATATTTCATACTTAAAGTTTCAGTATGTAACTTTTATGGTGGAGGGCCTGTCACCTGCCTCTTTGCATGCTTTGCCAGGAATCTGTCTCCACCAAGACAAACATCAACAAAAACATGTGATCCTATCAGGCCAAGTTACAGATCAGATATTTTGAGAGGCGAGCCCAGTCACAGTAAGAAACTAAGAATGAATGTTTTTCAAAGATTTTTTTCTAGCTGTAAAATATATTTGTCAAGGAATATCTCTATAGAAATGAGCAGGCAATGTACTCCTAAAGGTTAAACAATGCCCCTTTAAAATACGGAGGTTTCACTAATTACATAAACATATATTTTCCGCAGCTTCTTTCCAGTATAATCAAATTTTGAATTCTGTAGTTTGAATAAACACTATAGTGGGTGAATTTGTGGCTCAGACTGCACAATTAAGCCCATGATGGTTAAGGAAACATAAATATTCCATCTAGATTTTGCAAAGATTTGATTCATTTCCATCCTTGCAACATGAAATATGAGAAAATGAAACTACCAAATTTGAAAATCGCTCACCTAACTGTAGAACTCCATAATAAAATGACTCAATATTATGAAATCCCTTTTCTTGGGGATTTTAATTATATGCCTATTTATTTCTTCATTCTCGTCTTGGCTCATTTGGTCTGCACTATCGCCCATATAAACCACAATGACCATGAAGCCAATGAATTTTCTATGACCACTCCCTAGGAACTTATTATCATTTTCTTTTCAACTCCCTTCATAAACTATGCCTCTGATTATGATATCTACTGGCCAGATACACAATAGCTTCTTACACATTGCATATTGAGCTAGGATTCATATCTGCCATAATAGACTTGTGATTGGTTCATAGCAGTGACATATTTTAACTCTATCTGGGACTAAATGACTATATAATGGTTGTGGGTGAATGGAGATGAATGGGAAATAGAGAAATGTGGAGTCCATGCATAGTATTATAAACAATGTGGTATTCAAATGTTGTTGGCATGGTTATTTATGATGGACTGGTGCCAATACTTTTAAATGGGTTCGATATGTTAATGCAGCCTTATATTTTATTACCTGTCAGTGGGTGGAGTAAATGCTGATGACGAATTTCTGTACTACCTCATTTAATATATATCTTGAGTAACTGATTTTTATCCTTGTCTCCATGAGATGTTAGTGCTTTTGCAAGGAATGTTCCACAGTATGGCATCAAACATATCCATCTTGCAGTTATTCATTAAGAGCTCAAAAAAGCTTAAAAAACATACATCTCCTGTCTCCTTGCAACAGATCTGACCAGTTACTTGGTTTGGTTGCATCACCTGCTTGTCACCATGGAGACACTGTCATACTATGGAAAATAAGGCAGACTGACAGAAAAGCGGCTACTGGTCTGTGCCTTTTGCCTTCAGCACAAAGAAAAACATTGATAACACATTTATACAGATGGTGCGTGACATGTTTTGTTCAGTGGCACAAAGACCGCCAGTGGAGTGTTTTAAAGTCTCGTCTTAAGACCCACTTTTATTCTTTGGCTTTTAACACTGCGTGAGTCCTGTGGCCCTCTGTGTCTTTTATTTATTTTATGTATTTACAGCTATTTTATTAATTTATGGTTTTTGCTTTTATTTTGATTTTACTATTTTATTGATTAAGACTGGTATGACCAAATTCTAGCAATTTAACTTTTTGTTGTCTTCATTTTATGATCTCTGGGCAGCACTTTGGAAACTGCTGTGTTTGTAAAATGTGCTATAAAAACAATCGACATGATATAACTGTTGCATATAACTCACTCAATAAGTTAAGTTTTTAGTTAGTGAATACATTTGTAGAATGGGTCACTGGTGGCTATAACATCTCATTAGATTCCATGCTTCTGTCATTTTCATAACTTCAGCCGTATTCTCCTTAAAAGAGCAGCTACGAAGACACATGCTCTTGCCCCATAGACAGATAGAACGTCTTCATTAGCTTGTTGCACTGACAGGAGCAGAGTCTCTGGAGAATAGACTGTCCTACACATGACATCTGTGTGTAAGGCTCCAAACCTGGTGCTCTTCCTCCCCTTCCTCACCTCCTCTGGGATTTTATGTGTCTCTCTTACAGCAGGTGAATACCCCAGACTGCCAACTGTTGTTTTCGCATCTTGTACATAATGCTAATGTGATTTTATGGCATCGTGGAAAAGTTGTCACAATTAGCATCTCAGAGCAAATGAATTCAGAGGGCATGGGGCGACAGTAGCTCAGTTGGTAGAGTGTTTGTCCACTGTTCTGAAGGTTGACAGTGTGAATCCTGCTCTCAGCGTAAACATCATTGGTAGAGCGGTCAGATCCACTGATCCATAGGCTGGCAGTACAATTTGAGCTCTCACAGATGAATCCTGTCTTTGGGTCCTTGGGCAAGACACTTAATCCACCTTGTCCCTAGTGTCTAGTAGAGTATACTGGTGTATGAATGTGTGTGTGAATGGGTGAGTGGTTTCTTGAGCTCTGAATGCTTTGAATGTGGAAAAGTATATAAAAATGTGACCAAAAAAATCTATCACCATCTGTCTCTATGAAACAGTGAAGATAGAGTCAGGCTGATATGTTGGTTCATGTGACTACCTAACTAAAGGAAAAATATTGAGGTTTATTTGAACACTACTTTATTGCAAAGAGACTACTGCACAAAATGTATCTATACGGCTCTCTTACGGGGTTTGTGGATAACTTTTTGCAGTCATACAAATCATACAATCATTATCAGCATTGACAATGAAAATAAACATGTCGGTCAATCTGTAGATGCAGTACACAGTATACAGTATCTCTCAAAAATATTTTATGCTCCAAAATGCCAAGTCCTGTTTTTCCATATTTCTATAATGATCTGCAACATTAGTGCCAAGATCCACCCTGGTACAGAAGAAATGAAAAAGTTGGCAATGGCTTCTCCAACCAGCAACAAAAACTTTATCAAGACACAAATTAGGTTTGGTTTTGCTCTTATTTGATTTTAGTTTTAATGTCTTTAATGTCTTAAAGATAACTATTGGAGTTAAATAGAACTTGATTTTATATTCCCATTGTATTTTTTTTACTTGTTTTGTGCAGCACTTTGGAAACTGTTTTGTTTATTAAATGTGTTATATAAACAAAGTGGATTTGAATGGATAAGAGTGATTTTAATTTACTTAGAGAAGAATGATGGCTGTGTATATCTCCTCTGGTCTAGATACTTGTGCTGATGAAAGGAGGAAGAGGCTGCAGAGCCTCAGAGTTCTGGAAATGGTGCAGAGGTGGATCCGGGCTAAACGCGATGTAACTGGAATATTATACGAGAACATAACCTTAGGAACAAAGAGTGGTCTATGGTAGCACAAGTTGCTGTAGAGTTGGTTGCCTATACCCAGTTCAATAATACTATTCCCTCTTGCATGTGTACACTTGGTCTGGGGTAGTTGTCCAATTAAACGGCCCAGTCAGCCCAGTGATTTCCCACTGATTTCCCAGTGATTTCCCAGGCTTCCATACCCTCACAAACCCCCATCCCCCCACTCCTCATATACTTACTGTAGATTTCAGCTGGGGCACAGATAATTGAAGTGAGCATCCCCATGGACAAGTCATTATGGTTCTACGGTGATGATGAGAGATTTAATGTATTTGATTTTTTTCAAATTTTTCTGGACCAAATGAAAGATTTGAACATACTCTTTTTTACTTGTATTTATTTTTATTTTATTTACAAACAGTTTACTTTCTCCATATTTTTATTTCCATGTCTGAATTATAACCTATTATTTCCTTATTTATTTATTTTAATTTTATTTACTTTTTTTTTTATATTTATATATATTTATTCTATTTTACATTTGTACTTTTTTCTTTAATTTCCCTTTAAGACTATTTTATTCATCCACACAACTGGATAATTCAATCAGAGCCACATTGTTTCGCCCTATAATTGTTCCCTTTGTCTGGGCACTGCAATAGTTGGAGTCTTTTGTGCACGGTGGAATCTGGTAACACAAACATCCAGCCTCCTCTTTGTGTGCCAGCGGAAGAGCTAAGGGGCAATTCTCAGACCGGCAGCCCAAGATGAGTCAGCAGCCCTGGGCACACATGGACTCTGCTTTGGCCCGGTGAGCTGGGTCAAATACATGTATAAATGTTACTATCCAGACAGACAGGTGGTGATGTTTTAATTGTAATCCAGGCGTGCCAGATGCTTTGTTAGCGCTTCCCCTATTAGCAGCTGGCACCATGGAAATAAGTGCTAGTTTTGTGTTTGGACAGTTTAATCTGTTCATTATTTTAAAAGGGAAAAAATATTCAAGATTAGATGTACTGTTTCTCATTCCCCATCATTTTTAGAGCCATTAGAAATGTTTTCTCATGGCTGTTTTCAATTCAAAGCACTCAATAGCTGATAAACTCTGCTGATATTTTGGAGCTTCTACTTTTATTACAGCTGTTACTTAAACTAATATACCACATTATTTTACTACATATTTCTACTATTTTACTAACATATACGACTTATAATGACTTGTTATACTAAGCACTACCACTACCACTTTGAAATCTTGCATTTTATCCTTTTGCTTGCATAAAAACCATTAGCTTTTCTTTCCTTCTTGTTGACTGAAGTAGGTCACTTTGCATCCAGCCCAAGGCATGAAGAAGAACACAATTCCAACATGTCTTCCCAGCATTTGAAACAGTACTACAGAGCTGTAAAACCAGTATATAGTTGAAAGTGTTTTGCTCTCATTTCTCTACTGTTTCATGTGTGAGACATGTGAGTGTGCTTCCAGCTCTGTGCAGCTTTATAAATAGTGATGTGAAATAGTCTTCTTGTAGGCCACAGCCACTCTGACCAATATGGGGCACTCGTAAATAAGTCATGCTCATAGGGAGAACCTCTGCAGCAGCTGTAGACTGGAATCAGGATGTAGGATAATGATCGAGGAGGAGTGAAATGGAATAAATATGTATAATTGAATGTAACAAACCAGAAGATGTAATACACGCACTGAGATATAGGGTTAATGTATGCTTTGTTGATCCAAATAGACGAACCTTTGATGGGGGGTCTTCAGTATCACTGAGACAAACGGACAACTGAGAGTAGTGGGATGACTACAGTGCAGCACCTGGGTACACTGGGTACAGATCTTGAGGAAAACTTGGTCAGGACTAGAATAGCTGGAGGAGTTTAGCTGGCATGTTCTAGTTTGACGGTGGAAAGTACTTGGAGGTAACCCGCACAAAACCCAACCTTGGCAGTTTACGCAGAAGAAACATGCAAACTCACGATACAAAAATTTCAAACTTGATTTCAAAAGTAAGGAATAGAATTGATACACAGTAACAATTACGATACAATGATTACTCTTGGTATTTAGACAGTAGAATGTCATTTTCAGCACTAAATAAAAGTACTTTCAATGTGGCCTTATATCTGTGTAATTTTCCATCGTGGTCCATATATACTAGTGTATGTGATCTTGTACTTGTTCAGATACAGCTCAAGATCATTCTAAAGCTATAAATTATTTAAAGCAGTTAATTTCTGTTCTGTTGGTGTGATTTATTTTTATTTTTTTGTATTAATACTTCTTTAAATTTATATCTACTTTCATTAGTTTTAGTATTGATTAGTATCTGCTTTTCAACATCCCTACTGTTCTGGAAGTGAAACCTGGTATTTTATTACTTGCGGTTGTTGTGCTACAAATCTTGGCTAGGAGAAGCTTAAACAGCAAGATATAGCTAGTTGTGGATATTTGAGGTTGATGATGAAACTGTGACAAAACCAACATGGTCTGGCATTAAGTGCATAACAGAGAGAGAAGTAATGGATGTCTCATTTGGAAACAATCAGACCTTCGAACAGGTATGATAACTGCTATCAAATGAGAGGATATCGTAAGTCTACCTCAAGTCAGTGTAAACAGCTGAGGGACCAGACGATATTCCTTCGGTAAAGAATAGCCTATAACAGGACATATGAATCAAAGTCTGGACCCTTAATAAAAGTGCTGACCAATTTGTCATAACTACTGGTCGGTCTTTTTGCTGCGTTGTGTATATTATCAGAATTCTCAATATATCTAAGGCACTTGTCGAAAACACACCCCATATCTTTTATCCTCAGTGCCCTGTTTTGCCTATTCCAACTTCACAGTATCCACGTAGGAATAATGAACAAGATGGGTGTCCTTTTAATGTGATCCCCAGTCAACGCGGCTTAGTTCTAAAGGCTAACAGCTGCTACGTCATGAACCCAGATGTCATGAATATGTGCGCCCCCATGTGATCCACTTTACCTAATCAGCTGAGCTCACAGTATTGACGCAAGTGGTGAGTGATGATGTGAATATGACAGTTAGTCAGTGGCTGCTGTATAACTCATGATTCCAATAGCTTTAATGGACATGTAAAGACCATGGGTGAAGTCTAGAAATCTGACTCAGCTTAATACTGCAGCTAAAGGGGGGACTCAGGGAGTCTGACATGGTTTATGCTGATGGAGATAAAATAGCTCTGTGTCTTTGGACTAACGCTGCAGAGTGGAGGATAGTTAAGTTGAATACCTCAAAGTGCCCTAAAATTACACTCACTGTGTTTGGTGTTACAGGTTTCAATGGTCCCAATGGATATGCTTATTGCTTATCTGCTTATTTTCATTCTCCATCATGATTAAAGACGGAGTATTACACGTGGGGTATTCAGTGGCAGCATATAAGTTTAAATTTTGTAGAGTTCGTTGAGTCTCCTTTTCCTTTGCTCTCTATACTATCTCACTCCCCCTTCAGAGTCCTATCACAACACAATCAGTGTGCATCCCGGTAATGAAGCTACTGCACATCACGCACATCAAGTTACTGTATTGTTTTGTATCATGCTTTGGTATGGGTGATGTTGGCTTGTGGGCTGAGTCTGAGACAGAATCTTACAGCTAACCATAAGAAGGTTTCGAATAGGGTGCAGGAACTGTAACTAGATTACTGACACATGCATAGGTGACATCTAAAACCTCTTCAGGCATGCTTTGGATGAGAGAACAATGTTATGACATGGTAGAAACCTTCAAAGTTGGTTTAGCTTAATACCCCCTCTTTAAACATTCAATCAGTGTATAGGGTTCAACTTCGTGTTAATGCAGCATTTGAAATACTTCCAATTCAAAAGGTATATTTTGTTCATAATTATTAATTACAATGTCAGCGTATGGCCCATTTTTTTTTATAATTCTCAAACCCATGAATAGATAGTGTGTCATTTGTTAGACACCCAAAGGTTTGTGGTTCAACTTCAGCCCTATCTGTGGCATAGTGTAGGATTGAATCCTGGAGCAAGACACTTCATACCACTTACCATTCCTCTCTGTTTTTCTGTCTTTGATTTGTGGTGTTAAGACAGGCGAATTTGGCACAGAAAGGCTGCCACATGTTAGATGTTTGTGTAATCCCTCAGTTGTCTTCAATCAAAAAAAACTTTTATCCAGTTGACAGACTTGAATTTCTTTTTTGCTATGCCTTATGTTAGCCAAATGCCAGGGTCAGAGGTGCTCTGGCTATAGTAGTACCTTAACACCATCAGAGTTATTTGAGCGAATGAACAGTCAACCAATGTAAAAAGCTTTGTGAGGTACAATATACTATGCTGGTTATGATGAAAGATCCTAGCAAGTGTTGGCAATATGTTACAGTGGACTCTATTGCTCTAGGCTTATGTTACATGATATTTGACTTTGTTTAATGCAAAATTATAATGTAAACAATCTTTTCTTCTTCTTCTTCTTCTCAGCTCCTGAGTAATGTAACTTTAGCATCTTTCACAGATTTTCTATGTGGCCTCCAGTACAATACTAGTAGAAACTGCACACAAAGGAACAGCCCTGACAGTAGAAAGAAGCTGTTGTTAGGGTGCCATGGTAACGGGACCCATGCGCTCATGTACACCCCCCTCTTCACCCCCCCTCGCCCCCCTGTGTGTCCCGGCCCAGACAGATCCCATACAGCACGACAGAGAGAGAGAGAGAGAGAAAGCTAGAAGTGGGATTTCAAAGATAATCTCTCCAGCAGATGGCAAAACATCGCGTATTCCTTTTGAAATGCACCACGTGAGGCAGGGGGCGGGTCTCGTAGTGGTGGGAGGGGTGTGTGTGGGGGGGTGCATACAGTGTTCATTCAATTAGGAACGGGTCATGTGATACACATATGCTAATTAGAGCCAGGCACTGTAAAAACTGTTCATTTCAATGCCAAGAGACACTTTCAAAATGGAAAATGTGTTCATATTGGGAAAGAAACATTGTGTGACTGGTAAATTAGATTTTTTTTTTTTATAGTCTGATACAATTTGAAAGATTATGAAGCCATTGTTAACATTAGACTGAATAAATGGTTTTGTCTTCACATTAAGATAAGAGTGCATTTATTTATTACAATATGGAAATTACTGTGTTGCAATGCAAAGTTCAAGAATAGCAGGTGATTAGAAATATTTGATCAAATTTAAGAAAAATAAGAATTAAAAGGCTTGATAATAGACTTAAATCTAACACAACATTGTGCCAGAGTACAGACCTGATGAAGATATAAGACTACAAACTATGTACAGTAAGTGGTTATGACTACGTCACAATTATTTAGGCCTATAATTGCACGTGATTTAGGTTGTTTATTGGTGGACTAAAGTATAGATCAATCCGTATGGGTAACTGGCAATACTGATTTATTTATTTTTTATTTTTTTTTTTTTTGAATGGTCCAAGCTCTGACTTTAGGACCAATATGCTGAGCTGATTTTGGTAATTTTCCCCAAATGATCTAATTTGAATTTAGTACAAATTCACCCACAACATTATTTTACAAACTGGTTAAGAGAGCAGTGTAGTCACATTTTTGCAAGTATTCAATAAAGCTTTATGCATGTATTTTTCTTTTGTGCATATTAGGTACTTGGGTCCTTTGTTGGAGATTTAAGGCCAATAGCCAATCCACAAATATTGGCCCTATATATCGGTCTAGCTAAAATTTCACAGCATACAATTTTGGCTTTGCTCTGCTTTTTAATGAAGACAAAAAAAAAAAAAAAAAACATTGGTACTTCAGCACTATGAACTGGCTTTTGTCTGGCATCTAAAACAATGAGCTAATGCCTACTCCTCCTCCAATACTGAGTGAGGTAATGACAACTGCGCCTCCAGCTGATGCGCCTCCTGTTTTTATGGGGAAAAAATAACAGCATAACGTCACATTAAAATGCAGTGACCTGGTTAAGCCCCCGCGAACTGACTGAGGGAAGCGAAGACGCACGAAGGAGGAGGAGGAGGAGAAGACGAGGAGACTAGGAGGGGGCGTGTGAGTGTACCGCGAGGACAGACAAAGCACGCTCCCACTCCATCGCGCGCGCAGCCAGAGAAAGTGCAAAGCGGTGCAGCATGGGAACCCTCTCCAGCAGTGCCCACACGCACAGCGCATAAACGGACCGTGGACTATACTACGTACTTTTACTCCCACAATATCTTTGCTTTTTGTTTTGCTTTCACTTTTTCCTTGGGTCGCGTGAAAGCCCGTGATCGCCAGGCTGGACGGGACGGTCAGGACCCCCACCTTACGCCCTCCTCCGTCACCTCATCCCCCTTTTACGCACTGTCGGACCGATGCGCTTACTCCCACGGACACACCACCGACTACGCCGACCACGCATACGGTGGAGCGCACGATGGTGGTCCAAGGAGCAGTGACTCCCGGGAGGACGCGCCGGCTCATGCTCAAACTGCCGGTGGGAACTCTCCGGAGGAACAGCGGAGAGAGGGTAAGTAAGCGAAGACAATACATTCACGGGGAAATTAGGCTAATCCAGGTTACTGTATTAGTTACCTGGGAGCGAGTTGCAAAGCTTTTAATCTCTGGGTAGTATTGGAGGCTACTTTTCTGTGCGCTACGGGGCTGTCAAGTCATGCGCCGTGTGCCAAAGAGCGCATTCCATTCCCATCCACTCGTGTTCACAAGGTTACCAGGAAGTGCGACTGTGGGAGAGCTGTCTTTGGAGTGCCGCTTGTCATTGTTAGAGCCAGTCTGGTGACACTGGGGCAAGCTTTGGTGTGGCTAATCCAGATGGATTAGTTTTATGTGGTAGAAGAGTTGTGTCTGCTGGGTAAACTCTGGTGAAAGATGTGGTACACTGGATATCTTATTATGGTAACAATTTCTTTTTTAATCTTGGAATAAATAGAATGAGAAAAAGTTTATATTGGATTTTTTTCTTTCAATAGTCCATCCAGTTTGCTATTGCCATTTATTACAATTCGAAATGTTGATGGCTTTGGGCTTTTTAGGAATTACAAACGAAATGAATAAATAAATAAATAAGTCTTTCTACCGAATTTAAAAATATGATAAATTAGCGTCATGGGCTGGTTATCTTATAGTACTTGGGGTGTTATTTTTGATCCGACACATGTTTTATTCAACTGCTTTATTGATGTTGATGCTGCCCATGAGGTCACTTGTAAACATGATGTAATGATTTATCTAAAAGCAGCTGGGGGTCATCTTACCCCGTGGAGTAGCAGTTGCTTGGTAACAGTGATGCTTTGATGTACATGGTCCTAACAACACTCGAGCTGAAGTGAATACACATGTTAAATGAGCTATGTTTAATGCTATATCATTTATCTATCAATTTATCTATCTATTGATCGATGGATCTATCTAACAATCTATCCATCTAAAAAAAAAAAACTGTTAACATGGAAATCCACCGAAGACATGCATCAGCCAAAACTATGTAAAGAAAAAAAAAATAACAAAAGAAAACAAAAGTGAAACAACCCATTTTAAATACATCTGTCATGCTATAGTTACACAAAACATTGGAATGAATGCAAAGTTTGTATTTAGCATCTTAAAATCTGCATTGGTTTGACATTAGGCTCACTGAAAATCCCATGGGGGTGACAACACAATCCTGAGCTCTGTAGTTATCCACATCACAGGTTGTACTTTTAACTCAATTATTTTTATGTTCTTGTTTTCATCTTACAAAATTTGACAATAGGTTTTTTGGGTTGTTAACATTTACTACCTTTACATCTATTATAGGGAGTTCACCTGGAATGTGTTTTGTACAAGTTCATCTTAAAGTGACAACACGCTGCAACCTGCCGCTCCGATTCACCTCTCTGTCCCCACACCTCTGCCGTTTACGCCACTAGAACAGAGAGCATTTGAAAAGCATGCATACAGCTGCAGGTATACTGTAATTGGTTCCTATTGTGTGGTTCCCCCTTTGCCATTCACCGCCAGCTCGCTTTTATGTCGCACATTCTTTGGCATGACGTGAATCAGCCTTTCCCGGACTTACAGGTTTCACAAAACACGATGCAATGTTGTTGTTGAGAGAGTGTCTTTGTACTTATTAACCGATACACATGAATTATTTAAGATTACTGTAATTTCTTTAGAACACATGAGTGAACCTTGTCTTGAGTTATAGGTTTGACAAAACTGATATGATGCTATCCCTGTACAGTAAGAGGGAGTTGACTCTTTTTGTCATTTTTGATTAGCCACAGAACCGCTAATGAACATGGTAAGTCCAAAATGATAAACATATAGAGGGATATTTATCTGGTCACCTTACCTGACCAAACGTGATCATCCAGTTAAATTTGTTTATTTCAGTGATGCATGTGAAACAAAGGAGCTCATTGGTCACCCATTATTTAGAAACAAAATGACATTTCTCTCACCTCAGATTAACAGAATCTAGTGCTTTGCTCATTGATTCTGCAGAACATTGTAATGTATTTCAGTCCCCTGTGATTTGTTTATTTGTTTTGATAGTAAGTTAAAAGGTAAAATCTCCAGTCTTTGCTTTCTTTTCACAAAATGTGTGATACTGATACTGTGTTATTTTCCCCTTCAGTACAATAGTTTTTAGAATGTTTCCTCCATATCTGGCTAGCCACGCACATGAGTTTTAAAGTAATCTTTGTTAATTCCATGTATTCCACATTCTTTGGCATGACCTGCACTAGAAATGTATATGATATGAAGAGGATGCTATAGGATATATTTGATATCCATTTGATTAGTAATGCATGAATCACTGCACCATCCTTATGTGAATCAGCTTTATTCAAACTTACACATGTCTCTATTCTATGATATATTATGGATATTCTTTGAAAAGTGTGCATCTTTGTAGTTTTTCTTTCCCTTTGATTAGTCATGCACGTGAGTTACAGTAAGTCACCATAAATTTCTCATGAGGCTTATACCCTATGACAGCTGGCTTTCATTTTAATAAGCTCGTATTCCCAATATACATCAGCATAAAAATAACTGCATCACCTCTTCGTCACCTTGCATAACAGTTATAGAAAGCCAGAGTGGGAATAGTTTTCAGTGTTACACTAAATTACTTCTACTATTCAATAGGTCAACAATGTCACTGCCAATACTTTTACTACAAATTCTGCTGGTCACTAGGTTTACTCTCTCATTACTTCTACTACTTTATATACTATTACTAGTTATAGCAGAAGTAAAAGTACTAGAAATTCATGATTGAGCTTATTTTTCAATGCATTTTATTGGCACTATAATTCTGCTATTACTACAAATACAGCTGTAGTGTTCTATCGCTATTTCTACTTGTACTCTGAATACTGTTTACGTCTACTAGGACTCTGAATACTATTACTATCTCCCTTTATTACTTTTACTCTGACTACTGCTTATACAAATAAGTTGTCATGTACTGTTATACATTGCATTATGTTGAAAAATAAACGGATTTTTCTATCAAATTGATTTAAAGATGCACTTTGTAGGTTTTTCTGTTGGGGATAGACTGTTGCACGCTCCACCAGAAAAGTTACTTAGTGCACCCCTTACATAAGAAATTGAGACTGAATGATTGTCTGTGTACATCACAAGCCAACCACAGTCCAGGATGTACCCCACCTTAGCTAGTAGCTAGATTTGCTAGGTAGCTAGATTTCTGATTAAACTCCTTGCGTTGTAACAAAGCATTGATGCGTTCTAATTGCACCTGATTGGGAGAAACATCAGCTCCTCTGTGCAGAAGTAATTGCACGGCTTGATTGTGGCTGTTCATAGGATTTCAGTGGGAGGTCTCACTCTCCCTTGATTACACTCTCTAGTCTCTGAGCCAGCTGTGCCCGGGCTGAGTGAGGAGAGGGGATAATGTGCACTCATTTACATAGACACAAGCACAGTATTTCACTGTTGGACAAGAAAATGGCTAAAAATTATGTTGAAACATTTTTAAGACTTGGTTTTAGGTGTGTGGTTGGATATTACCCTTAGGTTTAGGTTGTCAGTGTGCAGGCAGTTATTTAATATTTAGTTAAGTTATTTTGATTTTGATTTTGATACTAAAGAATAGACTTGATACTCAATACTGATTCTGATACCACGATGATAATAAAAAACACTCTGTATTTAGTCAATAATAATATTTTTCAACAATATATGATAGTACTTTCTTTTATATTATTTTGTGGTCTTTTTTCTGCGTAATCCCTCAGTTGTCCTGGTAGGCGCTAGAGAGGTCCATGATGGCCATGGACCTCATATATTAGTCTATTCTATGTGGTCTTATACTTCAGATACAACTCAAGCTCATTCTAATTGTTTAGGAAAGGTTAATTTCTGTCTTGTGAATGTGATTTTTTCATATTGATACTTTTCAAATGAGTATCTAGTTTTGATACTTTTACAACCCTAGACTGAGGACAGTTTATCTAAAACTTCAGCTAGGAAATTGGGGTCAGGAGTACCTAGCTGGAGAATTTACATGTAGAACAGGTTTGAAGTTCTGTATTTGTAGCCCTTCATAACTGAAAACATGACATTTAGTTCACACAAGTTTCTTCAAATCTCACTAGAAAAGAATGTTGGAATATTTTCAAAGCACAGACAAGCAGCTGTTTCCGGGCTTAGACAGATTTGGCGACTTATTGATGTTGATTTGAGTTCCATTGCAGTTAACTGTTGAATCTATCAAGCTATTAAAATCAGATAATTATTCACAAAAATGCAGATGTCATTTGCTAATGGACTTGGCCAAATAAGTGTGCTGTAAAAAAAACAGTCTTGCAGCTGTACGTTTGGAATTTGGACTAAACTTGAACTAAAATGGGACCAAACCACGTCTACATCAAGAATAAATTGGACTCAAACCAGGACGAGAAAAATAAATGTGCTATAAAATACTGGCTGAATCAATAGACCACAGAAACCACACATCCTATCATACTTCTGTACAATACAGTGTCTTAAAACAACTTGAGACTGTTGATCAATTTGTCAAACTAAAGATATCAATGTCAATTTTAATGAACAAAATTCTGGCAACCACCACCATCAGTTACTGTAGGATGTGCCAATTTTGAGTGAATGGAAGACAGGATTTTTAACAGGAGCCAAAGTCAACTCTGATGTTCCTTAGATAGCTAGACATTTCAGATCCATTTAAGATCAGTGGTTTTCAAACTGTGGTACATGTTTTACCAATGCGGTTGGTACTCCTTTTAGCTATGAGGTTAAGCTGTGAGGTCTTCTACGGTTCTAATATTTTGCCTAATCTATCCATGTTTTGGTCCTACTTTGAGTATTTCTTTTAGATCTTGAATGTCCTACTATACTACTATTGAACTTCTATAAACATTTGAGAACCACTAGCTATTACGTTCTATCTTCCCAATCAAACACATCACGCCTCAGTCATTCCAAATTTGTATGCGCTGTCCTTCTCAATGTAAACAGTTGGCCTACCCAGCTCTTTTCACAGTTTTTCACCACTCACAGGGCGGAGGCAAGCCACCATACCTGAAGACAAAAGCTTGTCTTTAAATGAAAAAACCATTACAGTGTGCTGGCAGGTGAACAAAGAGTAGTTTCAACCCCAAAGGCCGCCATCTAGTAGGTTACAACACATCACTGTGTCCCATTCTCCCAGGCACCCAATGCTTTCACTTACGAATGTCCCTCCTGTTTCAACATGTCAGTTTGGATAACTCATTTCATTTTGGCATTATCTACTTGTTACGCAACTCTAGCCCGCAGGGAAAGACAGCATTTTTTTTTGTAGCAATACTAGCATAGCATTGTACGCCTATAAGTAGCTGACAGTGCAGAGACTCGTAGTGTGGGGATGTTTATTTATTGCTACAAGCTTAGATCCAGTTGAAGGAATTTGCAAACTTGGAGATTTCTTATCCTCGAGGATTTTCGCAAGTGTCACAGGGGCGAAGCATATCACCACAGGCCAAATGCGTCTTTCTATTTAAAAAATCACAGTGTTCAGCAAGTCATTCGGTGGGAGAGGTTTGTCAAATTGGCTTTTAGATAACAAATAGGGTGTCAGTCGTGTAACGTAGATGAATGGGTAATGTCTTATGTCGTCTATCACATGTAATACAGTATCTAAAAGCAGAGATGTCATCCTGCTGGGGCAGCGGCGATGCCATGTTTGAACAAAAAATATCTCGTTAAATGCTGAACAGTGGGAAAATGGGGGGCCAAATTGATTCCTGTCGTAGTGTCAGAATCACATTTGTTGTGGCGGATGATGTCATTACAGATGGGCTGATATAAGTGAGCTCTTCCTGGAAGACAAAGAAAAGAAAAAGCAGCGCTTGCACTATGGATATACCATATAAAGGACATTATACAAAGATGGAAAGAACCAAGTTAAATCCATATCCAAATATTATAAAGTGATATGCGCTACTATGCTGTTTAACCACAGGCAGATATGGTGTGAATCAGGAACACAATACTATAAAAAAAATTAGCAAGTGTCAGCTCTGTATGATGTTGATGACAAAAAAGTCTTACATCTCCAGAAATTGTACCTGATAAATGTTAATGGTGTTAATGCCTCACTGATTTTTTGTTTTGTTCTGTTTTGATTAATATGAGCAAGTTCACAAAACAAAATTTACTGAAAACTAAATCGATTTACATTTTATATTAAAATCACTCAAAGTAAGTGATTGCCTTTGCGGGGAAAACTGTTACCAAGCTGTACACCAACATACAGACAAGCATGTTGATGCTAGGTCTTATAGGCTATCCCTTTAAATATATATTTTAAATATCTGGAAAAAATAATTTCATTATTTCTTTGACCAAGAGTGAAACCACTTGAATCAGAGAAATAAAACATGATCTGTTAGCACTGATGCTGCTATGTGGAGGCAGTTTGAGCAACAAAATGATCAGTGCAAGTCATAAAGGGGTAGATTCTTGGGGGTGTGGGTGTGACTCTTTTGAGCTCCCAACATGGAAAAAGCCTAAATATGCAGTATCATACTCAAACATGCTCAAACACAGGTATGTGTTAACAAAACTGGACACTCGCAACAGTTGGTTTAGCATAATACATGCCTTTAAAGACTCTTTGTTAACTTCTATTCCATCCTAGGGCTATGACTTTCTGTCTTGTTATGACAGTTCCATGTAATTATTTTGAGTTATCACAACATTTGCAAAAGTGAAAGAAAACCCATCAATAGCTTAAACCAACCGGGTTTTAAAGGTATAATACTTTAAGTCCGGCAGCTGCTGTTGACATCTAAGTGGAAGACATCTTTTTTGGGGATGTTTTGACGAAGATTACCCCAGGCTGAATTAGGATTATCCCCCATCTTTGTTATCCCAATATCCCTCTAAGCTTCTCAGTGCTTTTTCTTACTGTGAAATTACTAAACAACAAACAAACAAAAGCCTGCTGAAAATGGCTTTAAGTGCGCATTGGCTAGAGACGACTACACCAGCGTCTTATAGAGACTGAATGGGTCTCCAAGGAAACTTAGTGTTGTTGTTCTTCGGGGTGCGCAGAGGGGGGAGTTTGGGGGGGTGGAAAGTTCACATGGACAGCGTCGACAAAGGTAGAAACAACACATCCATCCGAGCAGTATAGGGACTGAGCAAGACAATGGAGAGGCAGTAATTTGGAGCTATGGGTGTTGCGGGTGTTAGCGGCGGAATGCTAATCGTTAGACAGGGGAGGGGCTATGGTTTCAGGGGTTGAGGGAGATGGTAAATAGAAAAAACAGAATCCCCAGAGGAAAACAAGATAGAGAAGAAATAATGGGCTTACAGTATCGTGCCGTAGTATTGTTGGTTTAATCAGTTGTTGTTTGTTCGTACATAACCCTTGAGTCATAATAATATTGGGTTAGATTTATAATGCACTTAGATAAAATTACATTAGTTTATTCACTCCCCAGCCACCCCAGTGGTCCACTGATACTTCTGATGGCATAAATGCCCTGGGGCATACTGACAAAGTCATGACTGCCATTTTGTGCCACCAGGACAACAAACTTTTTTTTTTTTTTTTGGTATTAAACCATTTCAATAAACTAACCACCCCAATACCCCCCACATCTCAGTATCAATATGTCTTTATATTATCTTATTTTAATACTAGTTTCAGTATAGATTAGAATCCAGGAATCATTACTACATCTATCTGGTATTTGAACAAAGACAACATAAAAGTTTAATCTGGGACATGCTTTACAATTACAGGATGATTTATAGTCCTAAACCCCTGAAATGAAGAGTGGTTTGTGCATCAGACTTGCCTGGAGGTACGTGTCCACCAATGCTAATTTATTTTACCTTTGCACCAATCACGGTGAAGGTCAGCCGTGGACTGAGGGTGCTGGTTTGGGTCAGCTTGTGTTTTCCTATTAGCTCCTATCTAATTGTTTGGACATTAGTGTCACTGTTCATTTACACAGACTTCCCATTGTTCTACGAATGTTTGTGGACTTCTACCCCTGTTAGCTAACCATACACTGTGGCTAAAGTATTGATTCCCAGGGATCTCTTCTTGCCTCCAGGTGAGCTAGCTGCGGCCAGTCTGTCCAATTACTCACACAAATAAAAGAATGGGAATTCCGTGGACACACACTTCTAAAGGTTATGCGGATACCCCGCCCCTGTTATGGTTTGAAAGCGGACCTCAGTACTTTCCCCAAGGCAGTTTGTGGAATGTTTTCGCAGTAGTAAACGGGGGCACACAGGAGACTCCCCTGTGCTTTCATCACTGTCAGGGATGGTTCTTCTGTTCCGCATCCAAAACAAACCTCGAAGATCTTGAGTAGTTCAAAGTGAATCAGCATGGGAGATGATGTCCATTGACTGTTATTGGACTACTGAATCATAATGGACAGTTGATGCTTTGGGGGTTGCTAAGGGAATCGTAGTGCTAATAAAGTGAACTATAGCATTCAAAAGATAGGGACCTGTAACGTCAATCAGACTCAACAAAAAACTAGCCAGTATAGCAAAATCTAAATTATCGAGAATCAATTAACAATTTATTTAAATTATGAGAAGCTTCAACATGCAGCTTCTCATCATCCCTGAAACTCGTAAGTAGTGTTGTCATAATACTAAAATTTCAAACTCAATTGATCTAATACCATGAGGATGACAAAGTATCACTATCTGCTCAGTTGAGTATCTAGTTTCAATACTAGTTTTATCATCAATTAGTATCTGATGTTTTATACTTTTAACAACTACTCTTAAATCAGTCAATTTATTGAAAGAACATACAAGTCTGATCAGAGACAAAATAGCTGGTTTAGCCTTTTCATTTGACAGTACATTAGCTACCTACAAGTTAAAGGCTACATATATTTGTTCATTTGCATTTTTGTTTGACAAACTATCCACTTTTGGAACCCAGACAGACCAATGTGGGTATTACTTAAATAATTCTAAAAAATAAATACATAGTTTCCAAAAGTAAAAAAAAAAAAAAAAAAATGCATAGCTTTATATTTTTAGTTTGTAAACTTTTTAAAAATGTAGTATGTTACTTTCCATGCCAGGCTACATGCACAATATGTAAACATGTCACTTCAGGAGTAGTAAAAAAAATGGGCCACCTCCAATACCAGACATGTTTTTCATTCTTCTATGCTAATGCTGGGAATGACAGACTGGGGAGATGCTGGCTTGATGGGAAAGAAAAGTTGAATTCCAAAACAGGATGTGCAGAGACCCCTTCGGATTGTTCCCAAAATATCCCGACACAATCTGCCGTCTTTGTGAGAACCAGATAACGGGACTCACCAGGGAGCAGTGAGTCAGTCAAAATAAAGGGCAGCATTCATAACGTGCATGTGCGCTCCACGGAGGACACTAGCATGGGTTGTGTGCAGACGTGGAGAATTAGGGATGCTCATACAATGGGCTAATATGGGCCTTATGTTTAGACTGGGAGAATTCAGGTTTTAATTAAGTTATAGAGCTAACTGAAAGATGGGAATATGAGGTACTGGGTTTGTGTTTGGTAGTGTTTAGAGATGTCATGATTTAGTTTGAATTTTAAAGGTGCACTGTGTAACTTTTTTGTGGGGTCCCAGTCCCTTGTTTGTTGCCATGATCATTGCCAAGTTGTTATTGCTTTGACTACTTTCCACAGTATGACGTTAAACTTAGGGGTGTCAAATTATCGCGTTAATTGGGATTAATTAATTACAGTCATATTTAGCGCGTTATGTTTTTTAATCGCGTTAATCTAATTTTTAATCTCTAACTTTATTGTTTCTGTATGCGAGTTGCTTTATTATAAAGTCTGTTTTTATGTGTTGTTGGGACAACAACACAAAAAAAAAAAAAAACACATTTATAATTTTTTTTTATTTCGGTAATTCCACTCATTGCCGGAAACCCACACAAAACGTGCGCAGTAAGAGCGATGTAAACGTCATGTTCACGTTGGCGGCGTCAGTCGCACAATGGATGAGGTCGAAGAGCCAGTAGAACAGAGTCAGCAGTGCACAGGTAAAAACGCATTCATGTCTTGGAAATTATTCTCCCGACGTGAAATATAAAAGAAAAAAATAACAAATATAAAATCATCTACAACTTAAATGTCACTGGTGAAAACAATCTGCATAGGTTCATGATGTCTGCACTACTGTCCTATAGTGACCTGCCACATGAGGGGACACGCACACAAACACACACAAACACACACACACGTTCATCATCGTCATTAACCTGAGAACGCGCAGACCACGTTTCTGTCCGTAGTTACTGCGTGGACACCGACGTGCTCCCGTGAGCCGCGTACGTTTTCTCGCGTACGCTGCGTAAACCGCGCTTCCTCCTGTGCGCCTCTAAACTAGAACTAATACCAAGACTAAAACAGGGACTAACCCAGTCCAGGACTAAATCAGGTCTAAACCAGGACTAAACCAGGACTATACCAGGTCTAAACCAGGTCTAAACCAGATCTAAACCAGGTCTAACCAAGGTCTAAAACCAGGACTAAACCAGAACTAAAACCAGAACTAAAACCAGGTCTAAACCAGGTCTAAACCAGGACTAAACCAGAACTAACACCAGGACTAAAACCAGGACTAACCCATTCCAGGACTAAACTAGGACTAAAGTAGGACTAAAGCAGGTCTAAACCAGGACTAAAATCAGTGATCTCATATATAAAGCATTTCTCTATCAATAATATTTTTAATATGGTTAAGGAAAGACTGGACTTTTTATTGTCTTTAAGTAGACAAAAGTTATTATGTTCAGATTTCCTCGTCTTTGCTACTTTACAGCAAACAGTTTCTTATTCATGGAGACTTGGGCTCAACAGCCAATTTGAAGAGATTTGTTAAACAATAAATGACTTTATAAAGTCACTTTTTTTTTGTTCTATATCAGTCTTTTGATCTGTCACAATAATGTAATAATGAATTTAAATGAAACTACCTCAAATTGAAGGCTTTTCTCAGCAATTTTTAGGTGAGATTAAAAAGAGATTAATTAGATTAATTAATTACAGATCATAATTAATTAATCTCTCAATTTTTTTAATCACATGACAGCACTAGTTAAACTTACCTATCATGCATTATTACTGTATGAGTGGGGTCATCTCATCACAGATCTGACTGAGACAGATTCGACTAATACCATAAAGCATTAAGTGCTTTGAGTGCCTTGAAGAAAAGCGTTATAAAACAATGAGACCATTTACTGTGGAACAAACAATCTAGGCAAAGCATTAATATATCCATGGAGACAAGGAAATGATCAACCTACCATCACTCTTAATCATAAGATGTTTGAAGATGAGACAATAAGATAATATTGTTTTTACGTATAGGGCTCATGACATGTTTTTCAGGACACTATAAAGGTCTACCAAACAGCCCGTGTTTTAGTATTGGAGAGCGTTGACAACACAAGGTTGGATTTTAGTTGGGCCAATTTCAGGGAATCCAGCCAAACAGAGCTTTAAAGAAAAAAATAGGGCAAAGAGTGAACCACCAACCAGGAAGACTACAGTACAATAGCGCCGAGGTGTCATGTGACAGAATGAGACACCCAAACTGGGAAGCACTTCAGCTGCTGCAGCGTGGGCCTTCTTGTTGTCATATAATAGTCACTGCCTAAAACATCCTCTTATCAAGATAATTTAATTTAATTTGAAACATTAAGAGGCACACTATACTCTAGAAATGACCCATTCTACTGTTGAGCTGCACACAATAGGAGCATATGTGTTATAACTGGGGCAGACCAGTTGCCAACAACCACCTGGGATTACATCACAACAAAACCCCCCTTTTGCTTGTTCCCTAAACAGAAAATGTTATCATCTAGCTTGGGTGTTACTGCAGTTGAAGCCTCCAACCGTCACCTTTTCACCCATCTTCCCTCAATGTAGCCTCTGAGTCAACAGACAACCACAGAAACTAGGCTATCTCCCACACTGATCTCAAAATCCACACAGGAAAGTGCGTATTGCTGTAACCATCTGACTGCCGTTCTTCATAACAAAGCCAGCTGATGTAATATTGCTCTGCCGTTTAACTTTAACTACCCAGAAGGTGAATGATTATGATAAAGTTGCATTGTACATGGTTGCCGCTCACGTAGCCCACCTATGTGTGTGTTTGTCTAAAAAGGGGTCAACACAGAGCAACAAAGTGCGCCCATCAGAGGAAGCAAAGCAGCACAGAACATTCAAGGGAGATATATTTAAGTGTGTGTGTCTGTGTAAGATTGTTGAATGGTAAGAATTGGGCCGATGAGCAGCTTTCTAGAGCGCGCCCTCCATTTGGAACCCCCTCACTGCTGACTGACTCCCATCTGCTGGTGGTCGGGCCCTGGTTCACCCTCCATGTCAGCATGGTAGTGCTCAAAACTGTCGTCATCTATGTCTGGGAGACCTAAGAGCTGGTGGAGACATAGAAAATAAGTTAGTGTTATCAAATAATAATTTACTGCCCAGGATAATATTTAACATGGGTTCAGAAAATCGTATTAAGTAATCTGTTTTTTGTTTGTTTGTCTTTTTGTCTTAACCCTCAGTACCAATTTTGCTCCCATTGTTTTTTCTGTCCTATCATATTAGTCCGTCGAGTATGTGTTAAAAGTTATGGCTGTGCAGATGAAAATTTTCACTTTATACTCGATAATTAACCTTTGTTATCTCTTTACTGTTTTTTTATTTTTGCATAATTATTTTATTTGGAAGAGAAATTAACAGTATTTGAGTGCCTTTTCCACATTATAATAAATAGGTTAAACATTAATCAGCTACCAGTACCCCAGTATACACACAAGTCTATAGCAAATGCCTAACTGATTATATTGGATCAGAGCATCCTGCAGCCCCTGCCTAGGAGGACATTGTGTATCTGTGATGACATGATACTAGACATATAGCAGAGGTCACCGTTATGTTTCTGGTTTAATCACCTAATTTGAGTGTGTGAGAATGGCTGATATTTTGTCTTACTTACAGGCCTAAATGACATGAAGACCTTCTCCAGCACCTCAGGCAGGGTCTTCTTCCCACAGGATGAGATGTAGTCCTGCGCCATCTGCAGGAAGGGCAGACAGTCCTCGCTCTCACTCCACACATGCTGCAGGGAGACACGTACAAGGTAAATAGAGAATCCACTTCTAAAACGTGTTTGGACTTTCTCTATATGGATCTGTCACACATTAAAAAGATGCATTATTTTACTTTTTGATTGAGCACCCACCACCTGCTTGTCTCCATGAAGATGTAATTGTTTTTTGCCTGAAATATTTCACAGTTTGGTATAAAATTTCAGGTGGCACCACCAAGCCAAGTTGCAGATCTTTTTTGGATGTATGTTTTAGAAACAAAACCTAGATGTAAAGCCATACTGTGGGAAATTCTATGCAATAACATGTCCTTGGAGTCAAGCAGATGGCAGACCCCACCAGAAAAGTTATTTACTCATTCTTACCATCATAATACCATGATATAATAATAATAATAATAATAATAATAATAATAATAATAATAATAATAATAATTAATATGGTAATCTAACTAAAGGATGCCAAGGCAATGAAGTTGNGCTTGTGGGCTGAGTCTGAGACAGAATCTTACAGCTAACCATAAGAAGGTTTCGAATAGGGTGCAGGAACTGTAACTAGATTACTGACACATGCATAGGTGACATCTAAAACCTCTTCAGGCATGCTTTGGATGAGAGAACAATGTTATGACATGGTAGAAACCTTCAAAGTTGGTTTAGCTTAATACCCCCTCTTTAAACATTCAATCAGTGTATAGGGTTCAACTTCGTGTTAATGCAGCATTTGAAATACTTCCAATTCAAAAGGTATATTTTGTTCATAATTATTAATTACAATGTCAGCGTATGGCCCATTTTTTTTTATAATTCTCAAACCCATGAATAGATAGTGTGTCATTTGTTAGACACCCAAAGGTTTGTGGTTCAACTTCAGCCCTATCTGTGGCATAGTGTAGGATTGAATCCTGGAGCAAGACACTTCATACCACTTACCATTCCTCTCTGTTTTTCTGTCTTTGATTTGTGGTGTTAAGACAGGCGAATTTGGCACAGAAAGGCTGCCACATGTTAGATGTTTGTGTAATCCCTCAGTTGTCTTCAATCAAAAAAACTTTTATCCAGTTGACAGACTTGAATTTCTTTTTTGCTATGCCTTATGTTAGCCAAATGCCAGGGTCAGAGGTGCTCTGGCTATAGTAGTACCTTAACACCATCAGAGTTATTTGAGCGAATGAACAGTCAACCAATGTAAAAAGCTTTGTGAGGTACAATATACTATGCTGGTTATGATGAAAGATCCTAGCAAGTGTTGGCAATATGTTACAGTGGACTCTATTGCTCTAGGCTTATGTTACATGATATTTGACTTTGTTTAATGCAAAATTATAATGTAAACAATCTTTTCTTCTTCTTCTTCTCAGCTCCTGAGTAATGTAACTTTAGCATCTTTCACAGATTTTCTATGTGGCCTTCAGTACAATACTAGTAGAAACTGCACACAAAGGAACAGCCCTGACAGTAGAAAGAAGCTGTTGTTAGGGTGCCATGGTAACGGGACCCATGCGCTCATGTATACCCCCCTCTTCACCTCCCCTCGCCCCCCTGTGTGTCCCGGCCCAGACAGATCCCATACAGCACGACAGAGAGAGAGAGAGAGAAAGCTAGAAGTGGGATTTCAAAGATAATCTCTCCAGCAGATGGCAAAACATCGCGTATTCCTTTTGAAATGCACCACGTGAGGCAGGGGGCGGGTCTCGTAGTGGTGGGAGGGGTGTGTGTGGGGGGGTGCATACAGTGTTCAATTAGGAACGGGTCATGTGATACACATATGCTAATTAGAGCCAGGCACTGTAAAAACTGTTCATTTCAATGCCAAGAGACACTTTCAAAATGGAAAATGTGTTCATATTGGGAAAGAAACATTGTGTGACTGGTAAATTAGATTTTTTTTTTTTATAGTCTGATACAATTTGAAAGATTATGAAGCCATTGTTAACATTAGACTGAATAAATGGTTTTGTCTTCACATTAAGATAAGAGTGCATTTATTTATTACAATATGGAAATTACTGTGTTGCAATGCAAAGTTCAAGAATAGCAGGTGATTAGAAAATATTTGATCAAATTTAAGAAAAATAAGAATTAAAAGGCTTGATAATAGACTTAAATCTAACACAACATTGTGCCAGAGTACAGACCTGATGAAGATATAAGACTACAAACTATGTACAGTAAGTGGTTATGACTACGTCACAATTATTTAGGCCTATAATTGCACGTGATTTAGGTTGTTTATTGGTGGACTAAAGTATAGATCAATCCGTATGGGTAACTGGCAATACTGATTTATTTATTTATTTTATTTTTTTTTTTTTTTTTTGAATGGTCCAAGCTCTGACTTTAGGACCAATATGCTGAGCTGATTTTGGTAATTTTCCCCAAATGATCTAATTTGAATTTAGTACAAATTCACCCACAACATTATTTTACAAACTGGTTAAGAGAGCAGTGTAGTCACATTTTTGCAAGTATTCAATAAAGCTTTATGCATGTATTTTTCTTTTGTGCATATTAGGTACTTGGGTCCTTTGTTGGAGATTTAAGGCCAATAGCCAATCCACAAATATTGGCTCTATATATCGGTCTAGCTAAAATTTCACAGCATACAATTTTGGCTTTGCTCTGCTTTTTAATGAAGACAAAAAAAAAAAAAAAAAAAAATTGGTACTTCAGCACTATGAACTGGCTTTTGTCTGGCATCTAAAACAATGAGCTAATGCCTACTCCTCCTCCAATACTGAGTGAGGTAATGACAACTGCGCCTCCAGCTGATGCGCCTCCTGTTTTTATGGGGAAAAAATAACAGCATAACGTCACATTAAAATGCAGTGACCTGGTTAAGCCCCCGCGAACTGACTGAGGGAAGCGAAGACGCACGAAGGAGGAGGAGGAGGAGAAGACGAGGAGACTAGGAGGGGGCGTGTGAGTGTACCGCGAGGACAGACAAAGCACGCTCCCACTCCATCGCGCGCGCAGCCAGAGAAAGTGCAAAGCGGTGCAGCATGGGAACCCTCTCCAGCAGTGCCCACACGCACAGCGCATAAACGGACCGTGGACTATACTACGTACTTTTACTCCCACAATATCTTTGCTTTTTGTTTTGCTTTCACTTTTTCCTTGGGTCGCGTGAAAGCCCGTGATCGCCAGGCTGGACGGGACGGTCAGGACCCCCACCTTACGCCCTCCTCCGTCACCTCATCCCCCTTTTACGCACTGTCGGACCGATGCGCTTACTCCCACGGACACACACCACCGACTACGCCGACCACGCATACAGTGGAGCGCACGATGGTGGTCCAAGGAGCAGTGACTCCCGGGAGGACGCGCCGGCTCATGCTCAAACTGCCGGTGGGAACTCTCCGGAGGAACAGCGGAGAGAGGGTAAGTAAGCGAAGACAATACATTCACGGGGAAATTAGGCTAATCCAGGTTACTGTATTAGTTACCTGGGAGCGAGTTGCAAAGCTTTTAATCTCTGGGTAGTATTGGAGGCTACTTTTCTGTGCGCTACGGGGCTGTCAAGTCATGCGCCGTGTGCCAAAGAGCGCATTCCATTCCCATCCACTCGTGTTCACAAGGTTACCAGGAAGTGCGACTGTGGGAGAGCTGTCTTTGGAGTGCCGCTTGTCATTGTTAGAGCCAGTCTGGTGACACTGGGGCAAGCTTTGGTGTGGCTAATCCAGATGGATTAGTTTTATGTGGTAGAAGAGTTGTGTCTGCTGGGTAAACTCTGGTGAAAGATGTGGTACACTGGATATCTTATTATGGTAACAATTTCTTTTTTAATCTTGGAATAAATAGAATGAGAAAAAGTTTATATTGGATTTTTTTCTTTCAATAGTCCATCCAGTTTGCTATTGCCATTTATTACAATTCGAAATGTTGATGGCTTTGGGCTTTTTAGGAATTACAAACGAAATGAATAAATAAATAAATAAGTCTTTCTACCGAATTTAAAAATATGATAAATTAGCGTCATGGGCTGGTTATCTTATAGTACTTGGGGTGTTATTTTTGATCCGACACATGTTTTATTCAACTGCTTTATTGATGTTGATGCTGCCCATGAGGTCACTTGTAAACATGATGTAATGATTTATCTAAAAGCAGCTGGGGGTCATCTTACCCCGTGGAGTAGCAGTTGCTTGGTAACAGTGATGCTTTGATGTACATGGTCCTAACAACACTCGAGCTGAAGTGAATACACATGTTAAATGAGCTATGTTTAATGCTATATATCATTTATCTATCAATTTATCTATCTATTGATCGATGGATCTATCTAACAATCTATCCATCTAAAAAAAAAAAACTGTTAACATGGAAATCCACCGAAGACATGCATCAGCCAAAACTATGTAAAGAAAAAAAAAATAACAAAAGAAAACAAAAGTGAAACAACCCATTTTAAATACATCTGTCATGCTATAGTTACACAAAACATTGGAATGAATGCAAAGTTTGTATTTAGCATCTTAAAATCTGCATTGGTTTGACATTAGGCTCACTGAAAATCCCATGGGGGTGACAACACAATCCTGAGCTCTGTAGTTATCCACATCACAGGTTGTACTTTTAACTCAATTATTTTTATGTTCTTGTTTTCATCTTACAAAATTTGACAATAGGGTTTTTGGGTTGTTAACATTTACTACCTTTACATCTATTATAGGGAGTTCACCTGGAATGTGTTTTTGTACAAGTTCATCTTAAAGTGACAACACGCTGCAACCTGCCGCTCCGATTCACCTCTCTGTCCCCACACCTCTGCCGTTTACGCCACTAGAACAGAGAGCATTTGAAAAGCATGCATACAGCTGCAGGTATACTGTAATTGGTTCCTATTGTGTGGTTCCCCCTTTGCCATTCACCGCCAGCTCGCTTTTATGTCGCACATTCTTTGGCATGACGTGAATCAGCCTTTCCCGGACTTACAGGTTTCACAAAACACGATGCAATGTTGTTGTTGAGAGAGTGTCTTTGTACTTATTAACCGATACACATGAATTATTTAAGATTACTGTAATTTCTTTAGAACACATGAGTGAACCTTGTCTTGAGTTATAGGTTTGACAAAACTGATATGATGCTATCCCTGTACAGTAAGAGGGAGTTGACTCTTTTTGTCATTTTTGATTAGCCACAGAACCGCTAATGAACATGGTAAGTCCAAAATGATAAACATATAGAGGGATATTTATCTGGTCACCTTACCTGACCAAACGTGATCATCCAGTTAAATTTGTTTATTTCAGTGATGCATGTGAAACAAAGGAGCTCATTGGTCACCCATTATTTAGAAACAAAATGACATTTCTCTCACCTCAGATTAACAGAATCTAGTGCTTTGCTCATTGATTCTGCAGAACATTGTAATGTATTTCAGTCCCCTGTGATTTGTTTATTTGTTTTGATAGTAAGTTAAAAGGTAAAATCTCCAGTCTTTGCTTTCTTTTCACAAAATGTGTGATACTGATACTGTGTTATTTTCCCCTTCAGTACAATAGTTTTTAGAATGTTTCCTCCATATCTGGCTAGCCACGCACATGAGTTTTAAAGTAATCTTTGTTAATTCCATGTATGTATTCCACATTCTTTGGCATGACCTGCACTAGAAATGTATATGATATGAAGAGGATGCTATAGGATATATTTGATATCCATTTGATTAGTAATGCATGAATCACTGCACCATCCTTATGTGAATCAGCTTTATTCAAACTTACACATGTCTCTATTCTATGATATATTATGGATATTCTTTGAAAAGTGTGCATCTTTGTAGTTTTTCTTTCCCTTTGATTAGTCATGCACGTGAGTTACAGTAAGTCACCATAAATTTCTCATGAGGCTTATACCCTATGACAGCTGGCTTTCATTTTAATAAGCTCGTATTCCCAATATACATCAGCATAAAAATAACTGCATCACCTCTTCGTCACCTTGCATAACAGTTATAGAAAGCCAGAGTGGGAATAGTTTTCAGTGTTACACTAAATTACTTCTACTATTCAATAGGTCAACAATGTCACTGCCAATACTTTTACTACAAATTCTGCTGGTCACTAGGTTTACTCTCTCATTACTTCTACTACTTTATATACTATTACTAGTTATAGCAGAAGTAAAAGTACTAGAAATTCATGATTGAGCTTATTTTTCAATGCATTTTATTGGCACTATAATTCTGCTATTACTACAAATACAGCTGTAGTGTTCTATCGCTATTTCTACTTGTACTCTGAATACTGTTTACGTCTACTAGGACTCTGAATACTATTACTATCTCCCTTTATTACTTTTACTCTGACTACTGCTTATACAAATAAGTTGTCATGTACTGTTATACATTGCATTATGTTGAAAAATAAACGGATTTTTCTATCAAATTGATTTAAAGATGCACTTTGTAGGTTTTTCTGTTGGGGATAGACTGTTGCACGCTCCACCAGAAAAGTTACTTAGTGCACCCCTTACATAAGAAATTGAGACTGAATGATTGTCTGTGTACATCACAAGCCAACCACAGTCCAGGATGTACCCCACCTTAGCTAGTAGCTAGATTTGCTAGGTAGCTAGATTTCTGATTAAACTCCTTGCGTTGTAACAAAGCATTGATGCGTTCTAATTGCACCTGATTGGGAGAAACATCAGCTCCTCTGTGCAGAAGTAATTGCACGGCTTGATTGTGGCTGTTCATAGGATTTCAGTGGGAGGTCTCACTCTCCCTTGATTACACTCTCTAGTCTCTGAGCCAGCTGTGCCCGGGCTGAGTGAGGAGAGGGGATAATGTGCACTCATTTACATAGACACAAGCACAGTATTTCACTGTTGGACAAGAAAATGGCTAAAAATTATGTTGAAACATTTTTAAGACTTGGTTTTAGGTGTGTGGTTGGATATTACCCTTAGGTTTAGGTTGTCAGTGTGCAGGCAGTTATTTAATATTTAGTTAAGTTATTTTTGATTTTGATTTTGATACTAAAGAATAGACTTGATACTCAATACTGATTCTGATACCACGATGATAATAAAAAACACTCTGTATTTAGTCAATAATAATATTTTTCAACAATATATGATAGTACTTTCTTTTATATTATTTTGTGGTCTTTTTTCTGCGTAATCCCTCAGTTGTCCTGGTAGGCGCTAGAGAGGTCCATGATGGCCATGGACCTCATATATTAGTCTATTCTATGTGGTCTTATACTTCAGATACAACTCAAGCTCATTCTAATTGTTTAGGAAAGGTTAATTTCTGTCTTGTGAATGTGATTTTTTCATATTGATACTTTTCAAATGAGTATCTAGTTTTGATACTTTTACAACCCTAGACTGAGGACAGTTTATCTAAAACTTCAGCTAGGAAATTGGGGTCAGGAGTACCTAGCTGGAGAATTTACATGTAGAACAGGTTTGAAGTTCTGTATTTGTAGCCCTTCATAACTGAAAACATGACATTTAGTTCACACAAGTTTCTTCAAATCTCACTAGAAAAGAATGTTGGAATATTTTCAAAGCACAGACAAGCAGCTGTTTCCGGGCTTAGACAGATTTGGCGACTTATTGATGTTGATTTGAGTTCCATTGCAGTTAACTGTTGAATCTATCAAGCTATTAAAATCAGATAATTATTCACAAAAATGCAGATGTCATTTGCTAATGGACTTGGCCAAATAAGTGTGCTGTAAAAAAAACAGTCTTGCAGCTGTACGTTTGGAATTTGGACTAAACTTGAACTAAAATGGGACCAAACCACGTCTACATCAAGAATAAATTGGACTCAAACCAGGACGAGAAAAATAAATGTGCTATAAAATACTGGCTGAATCAATAGACCACAGAAACCACACATCCTATCATACTTCTGTACAATACAGTGTCTTAAAACAACTTGAGACTGTTGATCAATTTGTCAAACTAAAGATATCAATGTCAATTTTAATGAACAAAATTCTGGCAACCACCACCATCAGTTACTGTAGGATGTGCCAATTTTGAGTGAATGGAAGACAGGATTTTTAACAGGAGCCAAAGTCAACTCTGATGTTCCTTAGATAGCTAGACATTTCAGATCCATTTAAGATCAGTGGTTTTCAAACTGTGGTACATGTTTTACCAATGCGGTTGGTACTCCTTTTAGCTATGAGGTTAAGCTGTGAGGTCTTCTACGGTTCTAATATTTTGCCTAATCTATCCATGTTTTGGTCCTACTTTGAGTATTTCTTTTAGATCTTGAATGTCCTACTATACTACTATTGAACTTCTATAAACATTTGAGAACCACTAGCTATTACGTTCTATCTTCCCAATCAAACACATCACGCCTCAGTCATTCCAAATTTGTATGCGCTGTCCTTCTCAATGTAAACAGTTGGCCTACCCAGCTCTTTTCACAGTTTTTCACCACTCACAGGGCGGAGGCAAGCCACCATACCTGAAGACAAAAGCTTGTCTTTAAATGAAAAAACCATTACAGTGTGCTGGCAGGTGAACAAAGAGTAGTTTCAACCCCAAAGGCCGCCATCTAGTAGGTTACAACATCACTGTGTCCCATTCTCCCAGGCACCCAATGCTTTCACTTACGAATGTCCCTCCTGTTTCAACATGTCAGTTTGGATAACTCATTTCATTTTGGCATTATCTACTTGTTACGCAACTCTAGCCCGCAGGGAAAGACAGCATTTTTTTTTGTAGCAATACTAGCATAGCATTGTACGCCTATAAGTAGCTGACAGTGCAGAGACTCGTAGTGTGGGGATGTTTATTTATTGCTACAAGCTTAGATCCAGTTGAAGGAATTTGCAAACTTGGAGATTTCTTATCCTCGAGGATTTTCGCAAGTGTCACAGGGGCGAAGCATATCACCACAGGCCAAATGCGTCTTTCTATTTAAAAAATCACAGTGTTCAGCAAGTCATTCGGTGGGAGAGGTTTGTCAAATTGGCTTTTAGATAACAAATAGGGTGTCAGTCGTGTAACGTAGATGAATGGGTAATGTCTTATGTCGTCTATCACATGTAATACAGTATCTAAAAGCAGAGATGTCATCCTGCTGGGGCAGCGGCGATGCCATGTTTGAACAAAAAATATCTCGTTAAATGCTGAACAGTGGGAAAATGGGGGGCCAAATTGATTCCTGTCGTAGTGTCAGAATCACATTTGTTGTGGCGGATGATGTCATTACAGATGGGCTGATATAAGTGAGCTCTTCCTGGAAGACAAAGAAAAGAAAAAGCAGCGCTTGCACTATGGATATACCATATAAAGGACATTATACAAAGATGGAAAGAACCAAGTTAAATCCATATCCAAATATTATAAAGTGATATGCGCTACTATGCTGTTTAACCACAGGCAGATATGGTGTGAATCAGGAACACAATACTATAAAAAAAATTAGCAAGTGTCAGCTCTGTATGATGTTGATGACAAAAAAGTCTTACATCTCCAGAAATTGTACCTGATAAATGTTAATGGTGTTAATGCCTCACTGATTTTTTGTTTTGTTCTGTTTTGATTAATATGAGCAAGTTCACAAAACAAAATTTACTGAAAACTAAATCGATTTACATTTTTATATTAAAATCACTCAAAGTAAGTGATTGCCTTTGCGGGGAAAACTGTTACCAAGCTGTACACCAACATACAGACAAGCATGTTGATGCTAGGTCTTATAGGCTATCCCTTTAAATATATATTTTTAAATATCTGGAAAAAATAATTTCATTATTTCTTTGACCAAGAGTGAAACCACTTGAATCAGAGAAATAAAACATGATCTGTTAGCACTGATGCTGCTATGTGGAGGCAGTTTGAGCAACAAAATGATCAGTGCAAGTCATAAAGGGGTAGATTCTTGGGGGTGTGGGTGTGACTCTTTTGAGCTCCCAACATGGAAAAAGCCTAAATATGCAGTATCATACTCAAACATGCTCAAACACAGGTATGTGTTAACAAAACTGGACACTCGCAACAGTTGGTTTAGCATAATACATGCCTTTAAAGACTCTTTGTTAACTTCTATTCCATCCTAGGGCTATGACTTTCTGTCTTGTTATGACAGTTCCATGTAATTATTTTGAGTTATCACAACATTTGCAAAAGTGAAAGAAAACCCATCAATAGCTTAAACCAACCGGGTTTTAAAGGTATAATACTTTAAGTCCGGCAGCTGCTGTTGACATCTAAGTGGAAGACATCTTTTTTGGGGATGTTTTGACGAAGATTACCCCAGGCTGAATTAGGATTATCCCCCATCTTTGTTATCCCAATATCCCTCTAAGCTTCTCAGTGCTTTTTCTTACTGTGAAATTACTAAACAACAAACAAACAAAAGCCTGCTGAAAATGGCTTTAAGTGCGCATTGGCTAGAGACGACTACACCAGCGTCTTATAGAGACTGAATGGGTCTCCAAGGAAACTTAGTGTTGTTGTTCTTCGGGGGTGCGCAGAGGGGGGAGTTTGGGGGGGTGGAAAGTTCACATGGACAGCGTCGACAAAGGTAGAAACAACACATCCATCCGAGCAGTATAGGGACTGAGCAAGACAATGGAGAGGCAGTAATTTGGAGCTATGGGTGTTGCGGGTGTTAGCGGCGGAATGCTAATCGTTAGACAGGGGAGGGGCTATGGTTTCAGGGGTTGAGGGAGATGGTAAATAGAAAAAACAGAATCCCCAGAGGAAAACAAGATAGAGAAGAAATAATGGGCTTACAGTATCGTGCCGTAGTATTGTTGGTTTAATCAGTTGTTGTTTGTTCGTACATAACCCTTGAGTCATAATAATATTGGGTTAGATTTATAATGCACTTAGATAAAATTACATTAGTTTATTCACTCCCCAGCCACCCCAGTGGTCCACTGATACTTCTGATGGCATAAATGCCCTGGGGCATACTGACAAAGTCATGACTGCCATTTTTGTGCCACCAGGACAACAAACTTTTTTTTTTTTTTTTGGTATTAAACCATTTCAATAAACTAACCACCCCAATACCCCCCACATCTCAGTATCAATATGTCTTTATATTATCTTATTTTAATACTAGTTTCAGTATAGATTAGAATCCAGGAATCATTACTACATCTATCTGGTATTTGAACAAAGACAACATAAAAGTTTAATCTGGGACATGCTTTACAATTACAGGATGATTTATAGTCCTAAACCCCTGAAATGAAGAGTGGTTTGTGCATCAGACTTGCCTGGAGGTACGTGTCCACCAATGCTAATTTATTTTACCTTTGCACCAATCACGGTGAAGGTCAGCCGTGGACTGAGGGTGCTGGTTTGGGTCAGCTTGTGTTTTCCTATTAGCTCCTATCTAATTGTTTGGACATTAGTGTCACTGTTCATTTACACAGACTTCCCATTGTTCTACGAATGTTTGTGGACTTCTACCCCTGTTAGCTAACCATACACTGTGGCTAAAGTATTGATTCCCAGGGATCTCTTCTTGCCTCCAGGTGAGCTAGCTGCGGCCAGTCTGTCCAATTACTCACACAAATAAAAGAATGGGAATTCCGTGGACACACACTTCTAAAGGTTATGCGGATACCCCGCCCCTGTTATGGTTTGAAAGCGGACCTCAGTACTTTCCCCAAGGCAGTTTGTGGAATGTTTTCGCAGTAGTAAACGGGGGCACACAGGAGACTCCCCTGTGCTTTCATCACTGTCAGGGATGGTTCTTCTGTTCCGCATCCAAAACAAACCTCGAAGATCTTGAGTAGTTCAAAGTGAATCAGCATGGGAGATGATGTCCATTGACTGTTATTGGACTACTGAATCATAATGGACAGTTGATGCTTTGGGGGTTGCTAAGGGAATCGTAGTGCTAATAAAGTGAACTATAGCATTCAAAAGATAGGGACCTGTAACGTCAATCAGACTCAACAAAAAACTAGCCAGTATAGCAAAATCTAAATTATCGAGAATCAATTAACAATTTATTTAAATTATGAGAAGCTTCAACATGCAGCTTCTCATCCCTGAAACTCGTAAGTAGTGTTGTCATAATACTAAAATTTCAAACTCAATTGATCTAATACCATGAGGATGACAAAGTATCACTATCTGCTCAGTTGAGTATCTAGTTTCAATACTAGTTTTATCATCAATTAGTATCTGATGTTTTATACTTTTAACAACTACTCTTAAATCAGTCAATTTATTGAAAGAACATACAAGTCTGATCAGAGACAAAATAGCTGGTTTAGCCTTTTCATTTGACAGTACATTAGCTACCTACAAGTTAAAGGCTACATATATTTGTTCATTTGCATTTTTGTTTGACAAACTATCCACTTTTGGAACCCAGACAGACCAATGTGGGTATTACTTAAATAATTCTAAAAAATAAATACATAGTTTCCAAAAGTAAAAAAAAAAAAAAAAAAATGCATAGCTTTATATTTTTAGTTTGTAAACTTTTTAAAAATGTAGTATGTTACTTTCCATGCCAGGCTACATGCACAATATGTAAACATGTCACTTCAGGAGTAGTAAAAAAAATGGGCCACCTCCAATACCAGACATGTTTTTCATTCTTCTATGCTAATGCTGGGAATGACAGACTGGGGAGATGCTGGCTTGATGGGAAAGAAAAGTTGAATTCCAAAACAGGATGTGCAGAGACCCCTTCGGATTGTTCCCAAAATATCCCGACACAATCTGCCGTCTTTGTGAGAACCAGATAACGGGACTCACCAGGGAGCAGTGAGTCAGTCAAAATAAAGGGCAGCATTCATAACGTGCATGTGCGCTCCACGGAGGACACTAGCATGGGTTGTGTGCAGACGTGGAGAATTAGGGATGCTCATACAATGGGCTAATATGGGCCTTATGTTTAGACTGGGAGAATTCAGGTTTTAATTAAGTTATAGAGCTAACTGAAAGATGGGAATATGAGGTACTGGGTTTGTGTTTGGTAGTGTTTAGAGATGTCATGATTTAGTTTGAATTTTAAAGGTGCACTGTGTAACTTTTTTGTGGGGTCCCAGTCCCTTGTTTGTTGCCATGATCATTGCCAAGTTGTTATTGCTTTGACTACTTTCCACAGTATGACATTAAACTTAGGGGTGTCAAATTATCGCGTTAATTGGGATTAATTAATTACAGTCATATTTAGCGCGTTATGTTTTTTAATCGCGTTAATCTAATTTTTAATCTCTAACTTTATTGTTTCTGTATGCGAGTTGCTTTATTATAAAGTCTGTTTTTATGTGTTGTTGGGACAACAACACAAAAAAAAAAAACACATTTATAATTTTTTTTATTTCGGTAATTCCACTCATTGCCGGAAACCCACACAAAACGTGCGCAGTAAGAGCGATGTAAACGTCATGTTCACGTTGGCGGCGTCAGTCGCACAATGGACGAGGTCGAAGAGCCAGTAGAACAGAGTCAGCAGTGCACAGGTAAAAACGCATTCATGTCTTGGAAATTATTCTCCCGACGTGAAATATAAAAGAAAAAAATAACAAATATAAAATCATCTACAACTTAAATGTCACTGGTGAAAACAATCTGCATAGGTTCATGATGTCTGCACTACTGTCCTATAGTGACCTGCCACATGAGGGGACACGCACACAAACACACACAAACACACACACACGTTCATCATCGTCATTAACCTGAGAACGCGCAGACCACGTTTCTGTCCGTAGTTACTGCGTGGACACCGACGTGCTCCCGTGAGCCGCGTACGTTTTCTCGCGTACGCTGCGTAAACCGCGCTTCCTCCTGTGCGCCTCTAAACTAGAACTAATACCAAGACTAAAACAGGGACTAACCCAGTCCAGGACTAAATCAGGTCTAAACCAGGACTAAACCAGGACTATACCAGGTCTAAACCAGGTCTAAACCAGATCTAAACCAGGTCTAACCAAGGTCTAAAACCAGGACTAAACCAGAACTAAAACCAGAACTAAAACCAGGTCTAAACCAGGTCTAAACCAGGACTAAACCAGAACTAACACCAGGACTAAAACCAGGACTAACCCATTCCAGGACTAAACTAGGACTAAAGTAGGACTAAAGCAGGTCTAAACCAGGACTAAAATCAGTGATCTCATATATATAAAGCATTTCTCTATCAATAATATTTTTAATATGGTTAAGGAAAGACTGGACTTTTTATTGTCTTTAAGTAGACAAAAGTTATTATGTTCAGATTTCCTCGTCTTTGCTACTTTACAGCAAACAGTTTCTTATTCATGGAGACTTGGGCTCAACAGCCAATTTGAAGAGATTTGTTAAACAATAAATGACTTTATAAAGTCACTTTTTTTTGTTCTATATCAGTCTTTTGATCTGTCACAATAATGTAATAATGAATTTAAATGAAACTACCTCAAATTGAAGGCTTTTCTCAGCAATTTTTAGGTGAGATTAAAAAGAGATTAATTAGATTAATTAATTACAGATCATAATTAATTAATCTCTCAATTTTTTTAATCACATGACAGCACTAGTTAAACTTACCTATCATGCATTATTACTGTATGAGTGGGGTCATCTCATCACAGATCTGACTGAGACAGATTCGACTAATACCATAAAGCATTAAGTGCTTTGAGTGCCTTGAAGAAAAGCGTTATAAAACAATGAGACCATTTACTGTGGAACAAACAATCTAGGCAAAGCATTAATATATCCATGGAGACAAGGAAATGATCAACCTACCATCACTCTTAATCATAAGATGTTTGAAGATGAGACAATAAGATAATATTGTTTTTTTACGTATAATAATGACTCAAAGAGTAAAGAAATAGGATGAATTATTCAATTTGGTTTTAATTCAGACAGTTGGTTTACTTATAAAAAATAAAAAAAAATGATGGTGCCATATCTAAATTTCCTTATTAGAAATATAGTTAGACCATTAAGCTCTTCTTCTGTCAGCCACTTCTACTTCTACCTTAAAAACCAATACCCCGTACTACTGCTTGTTCTTTGTTCCTTCGCTACTGCGAGTACAAATCATCCTAAAAACGGCCGTGAAACAAAACCACTTGGAACGTTTTTGTGTGAAACTGTGTGGGCTGTGGAAATGACAAAGTAGATCAGGAGGTTAGCGGCACACTGGAGTGAACAAGGTTTTTTAACTTTAACTGGCTTGTGCATTCCCGTGGGCGCGCTGCAGTCTCGTAGTGATCCTCATTAATATTTATCCGCCAGGCAAAGTGCGCGCAATGATTAGCTCCAGATCCAACTAGCAAGTACGCTACCAGCTATTAGATGTTTGTAGATGTTCTCCATGGTGGATACCCCTTTGTTGAGTTGCATATCGCGGCATATAAACCACGAACTAGGTCAGACCCTGTTCCTCAAGAGAGCCTCCAGTCCCCACACTTCAAAGGTTGCATCCATCTTAAGGGGATTCTAACACCCTGCACAATTTCATATTAATTATTTCTGGTATTAATTTGGAGTGGAGGTTTAAAGCTCTTGACATTTGTGGAAGCAGTGTGGTGGTGACATGCAAGAGAAATTGAAGGCTTGCGTGATGGGTTGAGTGTGTAAACGTCTTACTCAGGATGAAATTGAGAATACTTTGGGGGTCCAAATTGGATTAACGCACCTGGATAATGGAATTTCATGGGCAGGCGATCGGATCATGGATACTTGGAAATAAAGCTAGCGTTAATCCAAGGTAAAGGATTATAATACTAATCGTTATAATACTCCCTACAACAGAAGCATATCCAGACTGGGTTAGACTGGAATGAACAACACTATCACAGTGTCTTGAGGGTTTATGTCTCTTGGTCCTGATACCAACATCAGTATCCAATAGGATTCTGACATTGCCCAATAGAATTCTGAAAGGGAATTTTTTTTTTTTTTTTTTTTTTTTTTTTTGCCTTAATGAAATTTTATAGGATTCTTGTATGGTTTGTAAAATCTGATAGGACTTTTTGACTAGGGTTATCACTATAATAAAACCCCTGTAAAAAATAGTGTGGTATCAGTATTGGTACTTGGTATTGGCAAGTTCTCAAAATGAAGTACTTGTACTTGTACTCATTTTGGAAAAAGTGATATCAGTTCCTCCTTATGTCCTGCTTTTGTTGAACATGGCTGCCCCCACTGTATGAGTGTAGAAATTACTACTATATAATAAAATCTTTTTTTTAACTTTTATTGTTGCAGCTTTGTGAAAGAATTTGATAATATGGGTAAAATGTCTTGCTCAGTGACACAACAGCAGAACCCTCCCCCACACTGTTTAAACTACCAGTTCTCCAGTTGGTAGGCAAACCTGTAATTGCTCCAATATATCTTTAAAACTGAAAACACTTCATTAACCTCATTTTTCAACACCTTTACACTCTATCCTACTATATGCATTTAGCTTTAAGTTAGCACAGCATCAATATTCCATTTGAAAGCAGCATGCAGTGACGAGTATTTAATATTCTTGAGCATCCACACTCAGATCCATAAACATTTTACTGCAATTCTTGTAACATTGACTAGCCAAGACATATAATTCCTTGACCACCTTATTTTAGCATCAATATGTTACCATTGATTTTTTTCTACCTTTAATACCATTACACTAAAGCTAACTGATTGAATTCCCACTCTGGTCTGTCAGGTGTGATCACAGGGGCCCAGGTGCACAAGTTACACCATAAAACAATCATTCCAATAAATCTACAGTTTTCCAATATGGCATCTGCCCTCTATTCAATGCTCTAGTGCCCTGGCTTCAAATGTTGTTGACCTATTTCCCTCAACCTCCACTCGCTCCTACTCCTCCAGACTGTATCCTGCTCCATTCCATCACATGCTTCAGTTAAGATCAGAAGCCAAAGAATGACAGGATCATCCACTTGAAAGATACAACTATAGAACAAAATAAAATTGAAAAGTTGGGAAGTTAAAAGAGATGTATAATGCGAAATTGACTTGAACCAATTTGTAACAGGTTTCCCTTCATCAAGAATTGATCCCCATTTGATTGAGGCTTCAGTGAGTGTTCAGAAATTCTCACAGATGTAGAGCTTGGGTCATACATGTAGAGTTCAAATCAGATATCAATAAAATGCTGCTATGAGTGGTGCGGTCTCTCAACTGTAGATTTGAGGGAAATAAGACCTACAAGACACTGCATGTGAATAGGAACAAAATCTTCAGTTTAGAGATATCAATTTAAAACTTCCTCTGTTGTTTACTTTCATGTATTCATATAAAATAGTTATGTGCAAAAATTTGTAAAATTGCACATATTTGGGACACAAAAATCTAAAAAATTGATAGAGCCAGCTTTTACATTTCTAGTTTGTTGACATTATATACAAAAATGTATTTACAAAGGTAATGATTTTACAGTTTTGTTTTTTTTCCATCTGAACAGTCACATATATGTTGGGACAGCAAGCTGACCAAAAACAACTACACATTGCCACACACATGATTTATGTATTAGTTTAATTCTGAACAACCAAAAAAACATGGTGACTTCTTTAACCTTGACATATTTAGAAAACAGAATTCATAATCATCTCTTCAGCCTCAAAACCCACTTTGTACTGTCAAGCACTAGATGTTTAGACCTATTTATAATCGCTAATATCTGCATGGAGAAAATGTATTTTTACACCCAGTCGCCGTGGCAACAAGTGACCAGCTGACACGGTCTATTTACATGATTGGACGAGGGTGACCTTTTCCCAGGATTCATAGCGGCTTTGCAAACACATTAGAGTCATGGGAACCGCGCAGGATTTTATGGCATGCTAACAGCTAACTTTCTTCTCTCAAACGCAACAAATATTGACATCGCTCGTAAATTACAATCTTGAGATATGGGATCCATTTTGGAAAGAAAATAAAATAGTCTGCGACAAAGTTACAAATTCCACATGTCTATCTCAAGACAGCTAAGACAGCATGCATCTTAGTGATATAGTACTCTCCATAATATTGGTATGCCCCCCGATAATGGAACTAACTTTGAGTTGTAGTTTTGAGATTTTTTTTTATAGATTTTTTTTACCTCAGACCCAACTTCTACTTACACTTACAAGACAACATTTTCCTGGCTGATTTATAACATATTTACTTAATTTAACAAACAGTAAATCAAACTTTTCCAAGTTATTCCTCACTTTCCTTATGCATTCTGAGCATCCTAATTATTCACCATGATGATTTTATAAATGCTTTTCACACCTTTCCAGAGTGAGTTTTTTCCATTTTAGTAATACTAATAACAACTAGCCTGCTAACCATGCACCTCCTGATTATACAATTAGACAATTAGACAATAAAACACTTTATAATTGAACACAGCAGACTTATTTTGACCTAAAGAGCTGCTTAAACAATACATCTCAGGCTCTTTATTTTAAAACGTCGTATAAATAGTTTATTTTATTTATTTATTTAAAGAAACAGGGACAGTGCACAATATACATTAATCTTAACAGGAGACATGCATTGTACCAGGTTGTGGCACTAGTGCTATTTTCTACCTATAGTTTCTGGGCAGGCTGACGTTATAGTTCATAAAATCAAACATACAATAGATTAATCTGTTTTTGCTCATATTTGACAAGGGTACCAATAGTAATGGATTGCAATGTAATCCTTTGCGATATCCATATCCAAAGAGCAGATATGAAAGTATATATGAAAGCCTAGCCCTCTCTGTGACTTGAGGTCAAAAGGTCAGACTCCTCTATAGTCAGTTAGGTCAAGACACTTACTGTAGTCCAGACCTATTGAGTTCCTATTGATTCCTATTGGAAACAACACACAGGTCGAATGGAGAAATCGTGTAGTATTATATTTTTAACAGTGCGCTTCAAAATAGCAACAAATTTACTCAATACAACTCATGTTTTTGAAGCCAATCTGGTTTTAATGTGATGACCTCGTGAATGGGGAGTTTATATGGCTTCCACGTGGCCATTGTACCACATGTTTAAAATGTAGGCCAACAAAAGAAAGCATTGTGAATAATAGTAGTACATTAATATTTAAACACAGTGTAATTAGCTGCATGCATATTTAGGGCTGGAATATTGTGCATGGTTAATGTGGCGGAAGAAAGTAGTGAATTAATTGCTTAAATTTGCAAGCTCCAAGTAGACAGATGCAGTAGTAGAATAGGGCCAGATAGTTACAATAATAATATAAGTGTAATTTTAATTTATGTGATTAAAATGCAATAAGTGTATAGGAATTTAAATTGGCTTCTTTCTTGTTCCTCATGTGGTAATCTTATGAAATTGATTAATGTGGTTGAAGTATCTTGCAAAGAGACACAACAGTCAGGATTTGAACCACCTACCCCCCAGATTATGGTTGAACACTTAACCCACTGCACTGTTGAACCATTTAGTCAAATTTATACCCAAATTAAGATTTTTTGTTACTTTTGACCTCCCCTCTAAATTCTGAAATATGTTAAAGAGAACATTTGGCTATAGTTATAATTGATGATATCTGTGGATCATTATGTTATTATTTGGACATTTTAAATCACAATATTGATTTAAAATTACTTGAGAGTACATGAGAATAAATCATTCAAATACAACTTCGAGTGGGTAAATGAGAAGGGAAAACAACTCTAACATGGCTTAAAGCTCTGAAAAGTTGATTTTGCAGAATAGATCCACTTTAAATTTTCCAATTTTCCGCAGGTGTCTGACTTCTAAGTTCGCCCTCTCTTTGAAAATATGAACTGGCTGCTGTCTACTCCACCCTCTCTCTCCCCCTCCTTCTCTCACTCCTTCCCTCTCTCCCTCTCTCTCTCACATCCCTTTTCAAACAACCACTAGCTCAGATCGCCACCAAGACAACTGCTCCTGCACCTCCTTCTAACCTTATCTGTTTTTTGGGACTTTAACTATTTAATCTGCTTTTTTGACTAAAACATAGAATCCAGGCCTTATCTCTTCCTAATTATTTCATATTTGCACGTTGAGGATTGTAATGGTTATTATCAAATCCCCTTGGATACCTGGAATACCTTACCTATGCATTTTTTCGTAAGTAGGCTCATTTGTTGTCAGTGATGGAGGCGATGCTCTTTGGGTTAGATGAAGTGGTATGCACTCGACAGGGGCTCTTGTGGACCCTGACATCCACAGCTCTGAAGAGGCTCCGGGGCCCCTCCACCATGCACCTGCCGGGGCCCCTGAGCCTGCTGCACTACCACAGAGGGCTGTCCCGGCCTATATACCAGGTACGATTTCAGTGTACTTTCGATATGGATGATAGACAGATGGATAGAAAGATGCGGCTTTTATTTTTATTTTATTCAGGTACTAGAAATTGTTGGAATTTTATTTAGATTTTTTTCATGTTCCACATATTGTATGAATCTTATTTAAATTTTTTTTCATGTAATTTGAATTTTATTTTTATTTTATGTAATATGCCTATTTCGGGGTTGGACATTGTGTTGCCAGACATCAAAAAAGGGAAGAAATCTGCTATAGTTATTCTAAAACTTGTTGCTCAGTAGCATGTGATAATTTGCTGTTCAGGTGACTATTTACCATATTACCCATTGCATAAATTTATATCGGACTTAGACAATAGTTTTGAATGTGGCTGTGTTGAAATACTCTGCTATATAACCATTTTACTTGTTCATTTTGATAAAGGTTTTTACACTGTGCTCTTCCCATTTACCATTTGAAAGATATAGGACACTGTTTTGAACATATAGCTGGATTTCCTAGTTAGATGCTCTAGAATCAACAAGAATATAATAGATTTTTCAGACTTTTAAGCTATTGCTGGCTTTCAGATTACATCACAAAATTCTATAGGCCAGTCATTAAAATGCAGATCTTTCTTGTAATACTCTGAGTTCTTGGATCTAGTCACTAGAAATGATCAGGTTCAACATACGTGCTTTTACCTTTTTGGATATTGGATACTGGAAAACTAGCACTTGCCCCCTGTCTGACAGTATGACATCATCACATTTTTTTTATTGGAAATCACCGTGAATTCTTTTGTTGAACAAAGTCTAATTAAACATCATTAGTGCTATAAAATACTAAATGTTGTGTTGCTTTCTAGCAGTGATTCAGCAGAAATGGTTGATCAGTATGCTCCCTCTCTGTTTGTCCTCATACTCTGTTCTTTCATAGACTCATTGGTATTCAGTGCAAGTGTTTGGAGCCCTGTGTGCAGCTGGCCGGGCCATTCTCCCCAAACTAACCACTCTACCAACACCTGACAGAGAATCACCAAGAAATTCGAGATGAAGTTGAATTTTAATGTTAGGAATATTGTGCAATGAAACTTCACAATCTTTTTGATGATTTTTCACATTTATTGACACCATGACCAACAGTGAAATCCTTATTCACAAGGCAAAAACATCTTCATGAACACTAACATGGGGCTGACCCTCAAATAACTTACTTAGGTCACATAAATAGCCAGATAAAATAACATTTTGCATTTGGTTTGCATTTGATTTACTTTTTGGAGAATATTGAATTACAATTTCTTATTTTTGCTTCTTAAATTGTCACCTTTTTTATATTGTGACCTGAATAATAACAGTTATTGATTAAAGGCACTGTACATGATATTTAAAGTACATTTTAAATTTTGCAGAGGTCCAAAGTTACTTACCTAACAATTTCAAGCAGCCTAATTATTCACTGTGATGACTTTATAAGCACTTTTACCAACTTTCAGAGACCAGAGCATAACAACTAGCAAGCACACTTCCAGGTGTTTGGATGATAAAAACGCTTTATAAATAGATACAGTCTCATTTTGACCCTAAGAGCTGCTTTACAGTATATCTGTACTGGGGCAAGACAAATGTTACTTTATTATGTTGGGAAAAATGCATACAGCACTTTCCTATTCATAACTGTATAGTTGTATAGCAGCGTGTGTGTTTTCCTGTCTTTCTCTGGCCTCTCAGTCCTCAAGAGTAGAATGTTGTTGTTACTTTTGTCTTGGAAAGACTACAGCAGCTGTGTTCCTGGTGAGAGCATCCTCAAACAGCGCTATAGGACAATCAAAGGAAACCAGCATAATACCAGCTCAGAGCAGAGACGTCTCTATAGGGCTAGACTGACAAACTTATGACTGCTATTGGAACTTTCTGTGTGGACCAAGAGTGAGCATCTATTGTGCAGAGAAGAAAAATACATAAAAAATCTACCTTGACCTGAATTCTTAGTATTTTTTCTTTGTTTTTTGTACCATATCTTTAATACCTTAAAGGTGCATTGTGTAACTTCTTTCGTTGGAGGGTCTATCACCTGTCTATGGATATGTCATTGTCCTACCTGTAATGTTCCACAGTATGGCATTAAACAGTTCTACCTTACATTTATTACATTACAGGAGGTTGTATTGCTTAAAACTACCTAGATAAATAGGCATTCTGACTGTGAGCAAAACAGAGCTGACCTGCAACTTGGTCTGGTTTGGTCTCCATAAAGATAGAAAGGTTTAATAACATACTGTGAAACATTTCAGACAACAATGCGCATTCTGTAACAGAAAAGTTACAGAATGCACCTTTAAATCTAATCCAAATTATTCAGTTTATAAGCAGAGACCCACATTTCAGAGACCAGAGTGGTAAAGCTAGTAAATAGCATGCTAACTGTACACATCCTGATTATCAGACAATATTAGACATATTTTAACCTCAAGAGCTGCTTGTATACAGTGTTTCTCTACTTTGACAATGCACATTTTGCTTAGATAAATTCCTCAATTTTATAAGTAAGTTCAAATAAGACTATACTGTATAACATATTCACTCAAATTAATCTGATGAGACAATGTAGTCAGGGGACACTGTTTTTACTGTAATTATTAAATATTGCTTTCATATTGATACAGCTAATTTGCACTATGTAATTTTACTGATCTGCCACCTGCTTTTTTGCATGACAATGTTGGTTAGTGAGAGGAATCTTGCCTTGGTTTAGTCTCATTGCATTGTCTCTGTTAATAAATATGATGTATGTGAGCTATGTCTGCGTCCTTTAAAATATGTATGGAATTTTCTATGCTAATGTGTTGCTAAGAAACAGACTGGAATATGCTTTTATTTGCTATAGAGCAGCTTGCAGCCTCTAGCTCCCTCTGTCCAGTTGGTAGAGTGGTACAGCCCAAACTCACATGTAACTCGACAGTACTCTCACAATTCATCACCAAGTTGTACCAATGTTATAGTCAATGCTTAGAAATTCAGTTTTCAAAATCTCTTCTCAAGAATTTGAGTAGTTTTCCTAATATTGTGTTATTCCAGTAAAAATACTCAAAAATATTAGTTAATAATGCTTTTTAGTATGTAGAGGTATGTAGGAGCAAAATAGGAGTCGTCATAGAAGTACAAAGACTTTTTTGTTAGATTGTTACATCCCATGGCTCAAGAGACTGGTAGAGACTGGCACAGAGTCACAGAGAGTTACAAAAAGTCATCACTTATTTTACAGATTTTCCATAATTTTGAATTATACCAAAATAAATGTGCATTCTGGGTTCACTGGTCCAGTTCTATGGAGCCAAGGACACCAGGCCCATGATTTCCAGACCCGCCCTGTAACAGGACGGGAGGGGACATTGCAATTAGCTATTGTTGTTAGCACAGTTACAGCAAAACTCTGTCTTCAGAAAGTTGAGAAAAGCGTGGTGCAAAATTAGGATGCTAGGAATGTGTTAGGACCACTGCAAACTTAAAAAAAAATAAAAATGTTGTTGCTGGTCACCCGAATACCAATCAGTTATCTGTGAACTCTGGTTATAACACATTTTTTACACATTCTTTATTTATTTAATTTGCAAGTTTAAAACCAAATTTGCAATTTTTTTTGAACAAATGACATTAACTTGACAGACATTTCTGCTGTCTTCCCCATTTGTGTATACAGACACACACGCGGTAGACTGATATATGACAGGATACTGGCAAAGCACATTACCATGCTGCTTTACATTCCTGTCATCCACTTTTAATGGGAGGAAATCCTGGAGAACCAGCGGAGGTCCCAACGTAGCTGCTAATGCTAACACAGCTGCTTCTCCAAGTGTTTACCTGTTTCACTCAGTACGCACACATTGGAAGTGACAGCTTATTAAACCTGAATCCATCCTCTGCCTTGTACATAATTTCAGACTTGAGAAGATAAACAGTCTGTCTAAGTGGAGCGAGTTTGTTTACCTCGGCAACATTCACGATACAAGATGACAGAGTGGAGCCAAAGGGGATCAGACGGTTTCAAGCTAACATCTTTTAGCAATGTGTCACAGTGGGTTTGTACTGCTGATGCTTACGTGCAGGTGAGACTGCAGACTTTCCATTTTAATACAGTCTAGTGTTTTTAATATTTGAAACAGAGTCAAAGTCAGGGAATCCAACCTGGAAACTTACTGCTTTGAGGTGAAACTTATTACCACTTTGCGTTGTGCAGTCAACAAGAAAAAAAAAAAACTTTAATTAAAATTAAAAAAAGGAAAACTCGAGAAACATTTTGAAATAAAGTAGTAGTATAAAATTTAGCTGTTTTAGGACACTCAGTGATTTTGGGTAAAGATTTTGACTCTTTTGGAGGGTGCTTGATAATGTATAGAACACAATTCAGAGTGACACATATTGTTAAGGTCTTCTACTTGTTTGTCCTCACTGAGATGTTAATGCAGGATGCAGTAATGTAGTACAGTAACAGTAATCACATCTGAGTACATCATCCACCTGTAGATAATATTGACAACAGTATTGTCAAACAATATATCGCAAACTTAACTTTATCCGCTATTGTTTATTCACGTCATCTGTAGCACTGCTTTGTGGACTTCACTACATGTACAAAGGACCAGACTTTTTCCTTGGACATGGGAATCTACTTTAAGCAATCAAATCCTTCTGCTCCTGGAAACATTCCCATTATTTTCCATATTGGCTTCAGGATATATTTTGACCATTGTCCAGACTAGGTATCCCCCTAAATCCGTCTTCCTTGCAGTCTCCTGAACTCTTGACTTCCTACTTGAATATTTTGATTGCGATCCTTGTGTTGGCAGCCATCTTTGTTCCCGTTGCCAAAGTCTGCATTTAAAACTCTTTCCCATGAACTGAGAGCGAGTGCATTAGCCATGGGAGGGGAGAGAGGGAGCAGGGGACCTCCAGTTTTTTCCATTGTTTATTGTGGTAGTCGTTTTATTTTCTGAACTTGCTGTAGGCATGTTTGGCTTTGGTATTAGCAGGCTGAGTTTTATTGGTTGTAGCTGTTAGCTTCGTCTCCCATGGGACTGATTTGCATAAACATTTCCACGCTAGAATTCCCAGGTTTGTGGAATGTGAAAAAAATTTGCAAAATGTAAGTAGTATCGTCAGTTGAAATCCTGATACTGATTTGAGTAATTTGGGTGAGATTAAGTTTAGTCTAGGACTCAACTTCTTTCATGGGAATCTTTAAACTGGTTTTCATGTTTTGTTGTTTGCTTATTTTGAGGTAAATTGTTTTCCAGTGTACATTTGGGAAATTTAAAGATGCAGCACCTGATTTTAGCTTACTGAAAAATAGAGCTAGTTAGTTTTAAATGCCTTGCAGTGGTCCGAAGCACTCTTACTGTATGCATTTTAAATGTGACAGTAAATTTAGCAATAATTCACATGCTAGCAGTGCACTTTCTGATTGTCGTGCAATGAAACTCTTTCTAATTAGATGCAGACAGTACATAGCAGTCTTGACCTCAAGAGCTGATTATTCAATTTATCTGTACTGGGGTAAGACAAATTTTGCACAAATACATGGAAAAAATATCATGTACAAGCTCTTTAATTTGTGAAATTTCAAAATTGATTAACATTACAAGCACACAAATAGCACCAGCACAAAAAAACATTATTGAGTATTTTATTTATAATAGAATTTGAACTTAAGTGAACTTAAATGCATAGGCAAATTGTCAAAATATGTCAAAATAGTTCTAGTAATGAAATAAAAAATACTACTCAAAACAATAGAAGGATCCAGAATTCAAACTATGTTTTAGATTTATTTTTTGGCCGTGTAAGTAAAGAGGGAGTGTGAAAGAGAGAGAGAGATTCTAAGAGAGAAAGAGAGAGAGATAGATAAAGAGAGAGAGAGAGAGAAATTAACAGGAAAAGGGAGGTCAGGTCTCTGGAGTCAGAATTTGAAAGAAAAGTTCCTATAAAATTCCAGCTGTGGGAACAAACCAACTTGCCAGATGTGAGGAAAATATTTAAATGGACCGAATTATGTGGAATTAATTTTTTCTTTCTTTCTTTTTCTTATTTTAATTTATCAGTTGTCATTAAAGATCTTCATGGCAAATCAGTGAACTCGGAAACTGGGCAATAAATTTAGTCTGCTCTACTTAAATGTCCACATAGGTAATGGTATAAAATATAAGATTTTAGAATAGTAGGGCAGCACAATTTCGGGGGAAAATACTGCAGTTTCTTTTCTAAAATTATGCATCAATGGGCATTCTATTACCTAAGTAATTGTAGTGTTTATGATTTTATTATTGCGCCTACTGAAATTGCAATATATTGTGCAGCCCTATAGCATAGTAAAACCTTGTGATCTTCTAAACCATTTATTTTCAAATAGTGTGACCAACCAAGGAACACTAGTGTGCCTTGAGGGATTGCCAGGTATGTCTTGAAAAAATATCCATTTTGACTTAACTATTTCACAACATTATTTAATTCAATAATTGGCCATTTTGGAGTGTTCTGATTAAACTTCTGAACCAGAAAAGGCATGAAATTACACACATTATTTATATTTTTTGCTCAAATCTGACTAATTTGGTGTCTACCGCAGCATCTTTTCAACAGCAACATTTTGCTACGACTCAAGAAAGGTTGAAAATCAGGTTGAATGTTTTAATTCCACTAGCTAAATCCTACAAAGTTGTCATTGCATTTTTGTTACCAATTTCAACACATTCCATCACTGACGCCATAACACTTTTCACACATATTCAGCCTCATCAGACATGTTCCAATAAGCTTCTTAGCTCATTCCGAATCCCATTTCTCTGTTAATGAGAAAATGCTGCATATCCCGGTTGTTGATGGGAGGCTAGTCACTTGATTAATGACAGCGTAAGCTTAGGGGATATCATGTTTTTATCCCTATAGACTAAAACTTTCTAAAAAAGAAAACAGCAAAAATTTGCAGCAAACTCTCATAGCAGAAAATGTCATTGTGGCAGTTTTTACTTTAGAATGTTTTGAATGCTTGGATTAAATATCTGGGACCCTCTGCTGGTGACAGTGAGTAATGCTTTTGAAAAGACATATTAGCAGCATGGCTAATTTGACGCTAAAAGTGCAATGATGGAGTATGAAACATGCAACAGTGCATCCTGGTTTCAGTGTTCAAAGATGAAACCAGTTGTTTATGTCCCATTCTTCAAGTCAAAATAAAGCCACTGGGTGCTATTTGCATCTAATTCTAAAGCATCTTATTGTCTGGTAATCAGGAAGTACTTATTCTAAGCTTTTTGTTGTTGTTGTTGTTAGCTCTGGTCTCTGAAAGTTGTGAAAAGCACTTATAAATTTATCGCAGTGAATAATTAGGATCTTTGGAATGTATAAGGTAAGTGAAGAATAACTTTGGGCCCCTGCAAACCATTTAAAATGAACTAGTTCTGTTTAGCATATTTTTAAGACAGCGGAAATTAGATACAGTGCCATACTGTGGAACATTCCAGGCAAACATTAACATCACTGATACAAGCAGGTATCGGATCCTCTGCCAGCTACTGCTATCAGTACATCAGTTACAATATTGCACTGTAACATAGACTGTATAAAGAAAGGGACAAAATGAGTGTGATGTCACGTATAGTGTTGGCGCTGAGTTCCATAATAGGAAGAGGAATTTATTTACAGACAAAATAGTGAAATAAAAACACTGGGATCATGTAGAGTGGGTTAATAAACACACTTTAAGACCAAAATGATGAGGTTCACTGCAGCAGTTACAGAGAGAGGGCCATGTCCATTTATTTATACAGTCTATGGATGCACCCATATGTGTGTCAAAATCAGATTGTATTTGGGCTATCCATCTCTGATTATCTGGCCATGACTTAGGTCCATAAATGTGGTTCTCCCCTCTGTAAATCCATTGTGAGTGTATCCAGAGGCGGACCGTGGTGGTGGTCTTCTGGTCCTGAGAGAACAGATAGGCCTAAGTGTGGCATTAGTACTGCTGGATGAAGGGGCTTACAGTGTTTTAAATTCAGAGGTTAGGTCTGCGCATAGAATGGTAATCCGGGTAGATTAGGAGGCCGATCCCAGGGAATATCTGTGGAAATCGTGATCGGGCCTGTTACATGGCGTGTTTGTGTGGAGATTATGAAGCCAAGCTGGACTGAGCACATGTGTTTAAAGAGAAGGGGTTTAAAGTATTGGACCATTGTAGAAGAATTACATTTAGATTAAATCTGTAGGTCAATGTTTTGTCATGAGATTTAATAATTATATGGCCAGTACCTGATTTTTATTTCTTATAATGCAGGAAAATGCCTTAAAGGGACAGTCCAGAATTTTGCAGGTGCTTTGTGGAGTGGGTAAGACTGTTTTTAGTGGCAGGCTAACTGTGGCCAAATCCCATCTGTAACAGAAACCTGAAACCCATGAATAAATTTTAAAAAGATACAGGGGACAGACAATTTCATCAATGAGAATAATGACCATGTGAAAACAACTGTGAAACATGTTTTGAAACATGTTCTTCACTCTTTCAAGATGTCTTACCAAATTTCTACTGTTTTGAAACATGAAAAACAGAAGTAGTTCATTTTAAACTGTTTGCAGTGGTCCAAAGTTACTTAGCTCTTCATAGCTTTCTAATTGCTCACCATGATGACTTTAAAAGCACTTTTCATCACTTTCAGAGGCTAGAGAGATGAATTTGATGTCACTGTAATGGTCACAATAGCTAGCAAAGCTCTTTCTGGTTCATAAGGGATAAAATTAGATCAAATTAGATGCAGACAGCAGCTTTTGCAGTATACTGTATCTGTGCTGGGGCAAATCCAACTTTTACTTGTTTTTATCTATTATGTATAATAATGTTTAATCTGAATAAGAACACTGGACAATATGTAGTCAAACACCATAATATATAGATATCATATAGCATGTAACATTTTAAAGTTCATGTTTTTTGTGTTTGTGTATTTTTTTTAAATAGTTTTTGTACTGAAACTGTATAATTGTGCCTTACCTCATGTGTAACCTTAGTAGCCGATTGATCTGCTTTCTCTGTACTGAGGCAGGTTTTCCGTCTCCCAGTTTTGGTTTTTGGGCGCTCCTTGGGGCCAAATGGCTAAATGGAGGACATTCAATACCTCTCCACTGTCGGGATTCCCTTCAGACACACACACACTCGGATGGAGAGAGAGAGTGAGGGATAAAAGAGGGAGAAAAAGAGAGAGAGGAGTGAGGGGGCGACCACAGAGCTGCCAGAGGGCTCTCCCTGCAGTCAGCTGGATCGGTTTTCATAAGTGGAGGATTTATGTGGGGAGTTGGGAAATTCAGTTCAAAGTAACACACATCCTTTTCAGATTTGTAAAAAAAGAGTTATTTGCAAAGTGAAACACGCAAAAACAAACTTACGTCAAGACTAAACAAGGACTGAACGAAAACAGGCTATATACCAGGAGTAAACAACACTAGGGCTGAAAAAATATTTGTGATGAAATTGAACTACTATACTCCTAAAAAGTTATAAAATGTGCTGAATACCTAAATTAAATCTATAGTGCAAATCTAAGGAACTAGACAGCTAGTCTAGTTAATTTGATTTTAAATTTTAATTCCACTATGAAATATGTATGACATGATCCAACTCTATTCACCGAACAATCCAGGAAATGCCATCTTTTTAAACCATTTATTTGTTTTATCAAATGAAAAAAAATTTATATACAGTCTGGACCTACAATAACTTTGACAGCCAGCTTTTGGGTCGCTACTAATGATTGTTTTGCTAATTTATTAATAAGGTGGTTGTTTTTTCAATACTGATTAGCTGTTTCTATCACAAATGTGTTTTCATTAAAGAGGGGGTATAATGTTTTGTTTTGTTTTCTACCATGTTCTAACATTGTTCCATCATTAAAAACTCATCAGAAAGTCATCGATGCATGTTTGAGTGCAGCTATCTCTTGCTTTGCTTTGCTCAGACGTCATCCATGTTCTCACATGACAATTCTTCATAAATAAACAAAAATTATACATAACTGTATATAGCAACTTGATAAACTCGATGTGATGTACAGTAGTTTCATTGGCTGGACACACTGATGTGTGTTGTGATAGTGTTCTGAAGGGCGAGGGACTTAGCACAGAGAGCAAAGGAGGGACTCTGAGCATCAAAAATGAAAATGAAACTTTCAAAACTACAAAACATGTTAGCTTTCTGTTGTTGGCAAATATAGTGATCTAAATATCTGTCAATAGCCCTTAGAAGTAAAATATCCCCTCTTTAACAACAGTAAAAACTCTCATCTCAACCTATGCTATTTTGTGTAATCCTTTAAACAATTATTCAATTACTAAATTTGTTGATGATCATTTTAATAAATTAGTTGCGGTTAACTGATAACCTATCCTTTATAATGACGTCAAAATTGTAAACCTCGTCCAGCCTCCTTCCTCTCATCTTTGTTCATTACTCACAGTGGAAGCAGTGTTTTTGTTTGCTCTCTTCCTCTCCCAGTGGGACTTCATGGAAAGCCTCGTACGTCACCTGATCTGCCTTAGCCTGCAGCGGTGAGGAGGAGGAAGAGGGGGAGCATGGTGGGGGTCTTTAAAGTCTTTATAAAAACAGCCTCATGTAGTCTTTAGAAAGCTACCGGAGTTATCATTGCACTTTTTACCTTATTTTCAGTTGACATACATTTCTACCATTCTATGTTTTACACAATTTTCCCGTGGGTACCTCTGTATTAATAAATGCTGCATGAAACTATTTTCTACTGTTATCCCAACTAACTGTATGTAAGATTTTGATTTTAAATTGAAATTCCATAAACATGACATAACTGAGTCCCCAGATATGAGGTAGACATGTTCAAATCATATATCATATTTTGGTTCTCAAAATGATTATCCAATCAAAAATTAACCTCACATGAGTCTCTCACTTGGGTTTCCAGTTTCAATGCTGTGAAGTTGGTTCAAACCTAGAAGGACTATATACCCCAGCACCGGCAGCCAACCATGTATCAGTGCTACTGCAGCCTCTGCAGCTCAGTGAGTGAGTTCTGGAGGTTCTCAGCTTTCAAATGAGGCATGGCCTGTCAATATACTGGGGATGAGAAAAATTTGCAAATTGCACCTATATATGCAAATTAAAGCACTGGCAACCCGATCCAGGTTTAGTTGGGATTATAGTACCTTTTTTTAAAAGTGTAAGCCCGCTGGCTACATATAGTTTGTTTAACACATTGAAATCAGTTGGCATACTAATGCTTTTTACAGTATCTTATCATAATTGGGATAACAGTAGGTGACAGCAAATGACGGGATCTTGAAGTTGCCATGACTACTTTTGTTTGCTTGTTAGAGTTGAGGACATGGGGAGGGGGCAGCAGTACAGGCAGGTTTAAACCATCTTTGTGATCCTCAATAATGGAGATTTTAAAGGCTAAGAAAACGTGAGTGCTTCAGATGGTGTATTATTTATTATGTAAATTGGTTCTGGCAGTGTTGCTGTAAAAGCTGCCACCGTGAGTGATGTGGTCGGGGTTGTTTTTGTAATTAGGTTACAGCCTCTTTGGGACCCCCAGGCACACAGAAAAAAAGAAAAAGAGATTTGGACGCATTTACCCCAAGACCCCTCTCACTCCTCCCTGTTGCTCAGAGCCAATGCACTGTAAAAAGAGAGAAAAGACAATTATGTAGAAATTTAAGGTGTAGTTTTCCATCGATGTATATGTATATTATAAAAAACTAACAATTGTATGTAAGTAAGTTTCTGTATTCTGAAGAACTAGTATTTACTTAATATTCAGTTTGAGACGATACTTTTAACAGTAAATGCATTTTAAAATTTCTTTTTATTATCAACTCAATCTCAGATTAAATCTTATGTTTGTAGACTTTTATAATGCTGCTTTACATGATTATCATCTTTATTATACCTATATTGTCTACTTTACAGATATGTTAAAGCCATAGTACATAGCTTTTTTCCCAAATAGACTTTAATAAATGCATATTTTTCCTCATGGATGTTTTTATGGGACTGAAAAACTTAGAAAACAAACTTATTTGACCTGGACAAGGACCTCCTCTTCCATATTTCCATGGAAATGTTGTTCCATTAGCTATAATATTTCACAATATGGCATCAAACTATCTCCATGGAGGCTTTCTATACCCAAGGAGTCATACAGATGACATGAAACCTCCAGAAAATTACATACTGTAATATGAAAAAAAAAAAAAAGTTACTGTAACTAATTGTTGTACTAATTGTTAGCAGCAGAAATGATTATTGAACATTTGAACAGTAAAAGCATCTTCATGTCCCTTTTTATTATCACCCTGATCTCTGCAAATAGATTTTATTTTACACTAAACTTATGCATGCTATAATATATTATAAATGTTTTATTGCCAGTTTGATGGTGCTTTACGTTAATACCAATAATCTAGAATCTATTTTCTACAACCTTCTTTTTACAGTACCCATATACCAGACCAGAAGCATAACATTACTCAGTGCCACACAGAAGAGATTAGAGAGCTGGTGTTTAATATGCAGCAGACTGTCTGATTAGGCCGTTTGGTATTCTGTCCGGCCTCGGGACACAGCAGAGACCAGATGCCCTCCTGCTGCCCTTCAGTTTAACATCACGCCTCCGTTCACTGTGTATTTGTTTATGACAGACTGCAGCATCAGAGAGTTCAAGGAGGAAGAGACATCCATCAAACAGAGTTAATGCATCTGTATGGAGAGGCTGTAGTGAAGGAAGCAGCGGAGCAAGTTCTCAACTATGTCTTAGAACAAAAATGTTCTGACAGGAATTTTTATATTTACAGGTCATCCAAATGATTCTAGTGAATGTGTATACAGTTTAAAAACACAGTGGAGCAGGTCCTGTATTACCATGTGACATTGCAAGGTGGAACAGTGTTTACAGTTCGAGAAAAAAAACTCAGTTTAAATGTGCAGGATTTGGTTGTTAAATGTGTGAATGAAATAAAAAACAACTCCAGGTAGGTTTTTGATGGAGGAAACAACATTAATAACATAGATCAGAAAATAGTGCAATAGGCCCTTTAANTGTAGTTTTTGAAAGTTTAATTTTCATTTTTGATGCTCAGAGTCCATCCTTTGCTCTCTGTGCTAAGTCCCTGCCCTTCAGAAACTATCACAACACAATCAGTGTGTCCAGCCAATGAAACTACTGTACATCACATCGAGTTTATCAAGTTGCTATATACAGTTATGTATAATTTTTGTTTATTTATGAAGAATTGTCATGTGAGAACATGGATGACGTCTGAGCAAAGCAAAGCAAGAGATAGCTGCACTCAAACATGCATCGATGACTTTCTGATGAGTTTTTAATGATGGAACAATGTTAGAACATGGTAGAAAACAAAACAAAACATTATACCCCCTCTTTAATGAAAACACATTTGTGATAGAAACAGCTAATCAGTATTGAAAAACAACCACCTTATTAATAAATTAGCAAAACAATCATTAGTAGCGACCCAAAAGCTGGCTGTCAAAGTTATTGTAGGTCAGACTGTATATACATTTTTTTTCATTTGATAAAACAAATAATGGTTAAAAAGATGGCATTTCCTGGATTGTTCGGTGAATAGAGTTGGATCATGTCATACATATTTCATAGTGGAATTAAAATTTAAAATCAAATTAACTAGACTAGCTGTCTAGTTCCTTAGATTTGCACTATAGATTTAATTTAGGTATTCAGCACATTTTATAACTTTTTAGGAGTATAGTAGTTCAATTTCATCACAAATATTTTTTCAGCCCTAGTGTTGTTTACTCCTGGTATATAGCCTGTTTTCGTTCAGTCCTTGTTTAGTCTTGACGTAAGTTTGTTTTTGCGTGTTTCACTTTGCAAATAACTCTTTTTTTACAAATCTGAAAAGGATGTGTGTTACTTTGAACTGAATTTCCCAACTCCCCACATAAATCCTCCACTTATGAAAACCGATCCAGCTGACTGCAGGGAGAGCCCTCTGGCAGCTCTGTGGTCGCCCCCTCACTCCTCTCTCTCTTTTTCTCCCTCTTTTATCCCTCACTCTCTCTCTCCATCCGAGTGTGTGTGTGTCTGAAGGGAATCCCGACAGTGGAGAGGTATTGAATGTCCTCCATTTAGCCATTTGGCCCCAAGGAGCGCCCAAAACCAAAACTGGGAGACGGAAAAACCTGCCTCAGTACAGAGAAAGCAGATCAATCGGCTACTAAGGTTACACATGAGGTAAGGCACAATTATACAGTTTCAGTACAAAAACTATTTAAAAAAAATACACAAACACAAAAAACATGAACTTTAAAATGTTACATGCTATATGATATCTATATATTATGGTGTTTGACTACATATTGTCCAGTGTTCTTATTCAGATTAAACATTATTATACATAATAGATAAAAACAAGTAAAAGTTGGATTTGCCCCAGCACAGATACAGTATATTGCAAAAGCTGCTGTCTGCATCTAATTTGATCTAATTTTATCCCTTATGAACCAGAAAGAGCTTTGCTAGCTATTGTGACCATTACAGTGACATCAAATTCATCTCTCTAGCCTCTGAAAGTGATGAAAAGTGCTTTTAAAGTCATCATGGTGAGCAATTAGAAAGCTATGAAGAGCTAAGTAACTTTGGACCACTGCAAACAGTTTAAAATGAACTACTTCTGTTTTTCATGTTTCAAAACAGTAGAAATTTTGGTAAGACATCTTGAAAGAGTGAAGAACATGTTTCAAAACATGTTTCACAGTTGTTTTCACATGGTCATTATTCTCATTGATGAAATTGTCTGTCCCCTGTATCTTTTTAAAATTTATTCATGGGTTTCAGGTTTCTGTTACAGATGGGATTTGGCCACAGTTAGCCTGCCACTAAAAACAGTCTTACCCACTCCACAAAGCACCTGCAAAATTCTACTGTTGAAACATGAAAACAGAAGTAGTTCATTTTTAAACTGTTTGCAGTGGTCCAAAGTTACTTAGCTCTTCATAGCTTTCTAATTGCTCACCATGATGACTTTAAAAGCACTTTTCATCACTTTCAGAGGCTAGAGAGATGAATTTGATGTCACTGTAATGGTCACAATAGCTAGCAAAGCTCTTTCTGGTTCATAAGGGATAAAATTAGATCAAATTAGATGCAGACAGCAGCTTTTGCAATATACTGTATCTGTGCTGGGGCAAATCCAACTTTTACTTGTTTTTATCTATTATGTATAATAATGTTTAATCTGAATAAAACACTGGACAATATGTAGTCAAACACCATAATATATAGATATCATATAGCATGTAACATTTTAAAGTTCATGTTTTTTGTGTTTGTGTATTTTTTTAAATAGTTTTTGTACTGAAACTGTATGTATTGTGCCTTACCTTATGTGTGCTTACATGTGTAACCTTAGTAGCCGATTGATCTGCTTTCTCTGTACTGAGGCAGGTTTTCCGTCTCCCAGTTTTGGTTTTTGGGCGCTCCTTGGGGCCAAATGGCTAAATGGAGGACATTCAATACCTCTCCACTGTCGGGATTCCCTTCAGACACACACACACTCGGATGGAGAGAGAGAGTGAGGGATAAAAGAGGGAGAAAAAAGAGAGAGAGAGTGAGGGGGCGACCACAGAGCTGCCAGAGGGCTCTCCCTGCAGTCAGCTGGATCGGTTTTCATAAGTGGAGGATTTATGTGGGGAGTTGGGAAATTCAGTTCAAAGTAACACACATCCTTTTCAGATTTGTAAAAAAAAAAGAGTTATTTGCAAAGTGAAACACGCAAAAACAAACTTACGTCAAGACTAAACAAGGACTGAACGAAAACAGGCTATATACCAGGAGTAAACAACACTAGGGCTGAAAAAATATTTGTGATGAAATTGAACTACTATACTCCTAAAAAGTTATAAAATGTGCTGAATACCTAAATTAAATCTATAGTGCAAATCTAAGGAACTAGACAGCTAGTCTAGTTAATTTGATTTTAAATTTTAATTCCACTATGAAATATGTATGACATGATCCAACTCTATTCACCGAACAATCCAGGAAATGCCATCTTTTTAAACCATTTATTTGTTTTATCAAATGAAAAAAAATTTATATACAGTCTGGACCTACAATAACTTTGACAGCCAGCTTTTGGGTCGCTACTAATGATTGTTTTGCTAATTTATTAATAAGGTGGTTGTTTTTTCAATACTGATTAGCTGTTTCTATCACAAATGTGTTTTCATTAAAGAGGGGGTATAATGTTTTGTTTTGTTTTCTACCATGTTCTAACATTGTTCCATCATTAAAAACTCATCAGAAAGTCATCGATGCATGTTTGAGTGCAGCTATCTCTTGCTTTGCTTTGCTCAGACGTCATCCATGTTCTCACATGACAATTCTTCATAAATAAACAAAAATTATACATAACTGTATATAGCAACTTGATAAACTCGATGTGATGTACAGTAGTTTCATTGGCTGGACACACTGATTGTGTTGTGATAGTGTTCTGAAGGGCGAGGGACTTAGCACAGAGAGCAAAGGAGGGACTCTGAGCATCAAAAATGAAAATGAAACTTTCAAAACTACAAAACATGTTAGCTTTCTGTTGTTGGCAAATATAGTGATCTAAATATCTGTCAATAGCCCTTAGAAGTAAAAATATCCCCTCTTTAACAACAGTAAAAACTCTCATCTCAACCTATGCTATTTTGTGTAATCCTTTAAACAATTATTCAATTACTAAATTTGTTGATGATCATTTTAATAAATTAGTTGCGGTTAACTGATAACCTATCCTTTATAATGACGTCAAAATTGTAAACCTCGTCCAGCCTCCTTCCTCTCATCTTTGTTCATTACTCACAGTGGAAGCAGTGTTTTTGTTTGCTCTCTTCCTCTCCCAGTGGGACTTCATGGAAAGCCTCGTACGTCACCTGATCTGCCTTAGCCTGCAGCGGTGAGGAGGAGGAAGAGGGGGAGCATGGTGGGGGTCTTTAAAGTCTTTATAAAAACAGCCTCATGTAGTCTTTAGAAAGCTACCGGAGTTATCATTGCACTTTTTACCTTATTTTCAGTTGACATACATTTCTACCATTCTATGTTTTACACAATTTTCCCGTGGGTACCTCTGTATTAATAAATGCTGCATGAAACTATTTTCTACTGTTATCCCAACTAACTGTATGTAAGATTTTGATTTTAAATTGAAATTCCATAAACATGACATAACTGAGTCCCCAGATATGAGGTAGACATGTTCAAATCATATATCATATTTTGGTTCTCAAAATGATTATCCAATCAAAAATTAACCTCACATGAGTCTCTCACTTGGGTTTCCAGTTTCAATGCTGTGAAGTTGGTTCAAACCTAGAAGGACTATATACCCCAGCACCGGCAGCCAACCATGTATCAGTGCTACTGCAGCCTCTGCAGCTCAGTGAGTGAGTTCTGGAGGTTCTCAGCTTTCAAATGAGGCATGGCCTGTCAATATACTGGGGATGAGAAAAAGAAAAATTTGCAAATTGCACCTATATATGCAAATTAAAGCACTGGCAACCCGATCCAGGTTTAGTTGGGATTATAGTACCTTTTTTTAAAAGTGTAAGCCCGCTGGCTACATATAGTTTGTTTAACACATTGAAATCAGTTGGCATACTAATGCTTTTTACAGTATCTTATCATAATTGGGATAACAGTAGGTGACAGCAAATGACGGGATCTTGAAGTTGCCATGACTACTTTTGTTTGCTTGTTAGAGTTGAGGACATGGGGAGGGGGCAGCAGTACAGGCAGGTTTAAACCATCTTTGTGATCCTCAATAATGGAGATTTTAAAGGCTAAGAAAACGTGAGTGCTTCAGATGGTGTATTATTTATTATGTAAATTGGTTCTGGCAGTGTTGCTGTAAAAGCTGCCACCGTGAGTGATGTGGTCGGGGTTGTTTTTGTAATTAGGTTACAGCCTCTTTGGGACCCCCAGGCACACAGAAAAAAAGAAAAAGAGATTTGGACGCATTTACCCCAAGACCCCTCTCACTCCTCCCTGTTGCTCAGAGCCAATGCACTGTAAAAAGAGAGAAAAGACAATTATGTAGAAATTTAAGGTGTAGTTTTCCATCGATGTATATGTATATTATAAAAAACTAACAATTGTATGTAAGTAAGTTTCTGTATTCTGAAGAACTAGTATTTACTTAATATTCAGTTTGAGACGATACTTTTAACAGTAAATGCATTTTAAAATTTCTTTTTATTATCAACTCAATCTCAGATTAAATCTTATGTTTGTAGACTTTTATAATGCTGCTTTACATGATTATCATCTTTATTATACCTATATTGTCTACTTTACAGATATGTTAAAGCCATAGTACATAGCTTTTTTCCCAAATAGACTTTAATAAATGCATATTTTTCCTCATGGATGTTTTTATGGGACTGAAAAACTTAGAAAACAAACTTATTTGACCTGGACAAGGACCTCCTCTTCCATATTTCCATGGAAATGTTGTTCCATTAGCTATAATATTTCACAATATGGCATCAAACTATCTCCATGGAGGCTTTCTATACCCAAGGAGTCATATACAGATGAAATGAAACCTCCAGAAAATTACATACTGTAATATGAAAAAAAAAAAAAAGTTACTGTAACTAATTGTTGTACTAATTGTTAGCAGCAGAAATGATTATTGAACATTTGAACAGTAAAAGCATCTTCATGTCCCTTTTTATTATCACCCTGATCTCTGCAAATAGATTTTATTTTACACTAAACTTATGCAGTGTTTGCCTTACTTACATTCTGTGTCATGCTATAATATATTATAAATGTTTTATTATTGCCAGTTTGATGGTGCTTTACGTTAATACCAATAATCTAGAATCTATTTTCTACAACCTTCTTTTTACAGTACCCATATACCAGACCAGAAGCATAACATTACTCAGTGCCACACAGAAGAGATTAGAGAGCTGGTGTTTAATATGCAGCAGACTGTCTGATTAGGCCGTTTGGTATTCTGTCCGGCCTCGGGACACAGCAGAGACCAGATGCCCTCCTGCTGCCCTTCAGTTTAACATCACGCCTCCGTTCACTGTGTATTTGTTTATGACAGACTGCAGCATCAGAGAGTTCAAGGAGGAAGAGACATCCATCAAACAGAGTTAATGCATCTGTATGGAGAGGCTGTAGTGAAGGAAGCAGCGGAGCAAGTTCTCAACTATGTCTTAGAACAAAAATGTTCTGACAGGAATTTTTATATTTACAGGTCATCCAAATGATTCTAGTGAATGTGTATACAGTTTAAAAACACAGTGGAGCAGGTCCTGTATTACCATGTGACATTGCAAGGTGGAACAGTGTTTACAGTTCGAGAAAAAAACTCAGTTTAAATGTGCAGGATTTGGTTGTTAAATGTGTGAATGAAATAAAAAACAACTCCAGGTAGGTTTTTGATGGAGGAAACAACATTAATAACATAGATCAGAAAATAGTGCAATAGGCCCTTTAAAGGTCCTGTATTACGCAAAAATAACTTTGTTTTTGCAATTACAAACACATTTGAAAGTAGATTTCTCATCATTTCACATTCCAAAAGATTAACATTCCAGTGAACAACTTGATAACCCCAACCCAGCATGGTGTGATATGGGATTCTAATGCAGAGCCAAAGGGTGGACTCAGATTGGTGCTGTGAATAATAGATGGAGAGAGGGGTGAGTGAGTAACAGATCAGTCCCTGTGAGCCCGCCACACTTCCTCATTCAGCTCCATGATAGGCCTGGCCCATTCACATACACTCCTCAGACATTGCATCACAGCTGGAAGGCTTTATGAATGTAACTCGTGAAATTGAAAAAAATACAGTACTTTCTTTATATAGTCTAAAACAACTTTATGTTGACTGCAATGAAAGTCTTTCTATGGGTTTCACATTGATAATAAATGATAGGACAGTTGCCACAGTAAATAACAATTTAAAGCCAAATATTATGTCATTTGAAAAGGAAAATGTCCTCAAAATGCTGCATATAATAGGAAGCTGAACACTGTGAATGTATTTTGGTTCATTGTTCTTTCTGATTCTGATTATACAATTTCAGAAGAATCTCAGATTCTAAGAGGCCAGGCCAGATTTTGAGAATACCAGGTGTCAGAGTGGGGCAGTTTGGCTCCCATGCAAACTATTATTGTGTCCTTAGACAAGACACTTCACCCACATAGTTTGGTATGATGTAAGTGATGTGTGAGTGCTGATGTTGGTCAGAGGGTCTCATGGTCTGATGGGGTGGCTCTCTTTTGTCACTCTGCCCCAGGGCAGCTGTGGCTACATCAGTAGCTTATCACTACTCAGTGTGGAGTGAAAATGTATAAATTTGTGAAGTGACATTGAGCATCTAAGCGCTATATAAGACTAATTATGATTATTAAGACGTTTGACATTGCTATGAAATTTGTTAAATTATTCTAAATATATGTTTTGTTATATGTTTTTTTTTGTTTGTTTGTTTGTTGTCTTCTTTTGACAGTTTTTAGGCTGCTTTCTTGTTCTTTTTTGGAACCATCTACTTGACCCAGTTGTATGTCAATTATGAGGACTAAAAACCAATGTAGATGAAGTGGATCATCTTTAATTTTAACTATACTATCCAAACATTGTCACAACCCCAGTATAAGCTGCCCTTGTCTTGTCCCCATGCTGTGAGAATATTTGTACACACGGTGGCGCTCTCTTCAACTCTGACTGCATGTTCTTGGATGACATTCACTGCAGCCTGGTTGAGAGCTCTATGTTGTTAAATATAACTGTAGGCTCTCTCTAGGAGTGGTTTGAAGTGCACACATCAGCATTGACTGTACGTGACCCACTTCTCATTTTGAACACTGGAGTCTGGAGCACAGGAAATGATGGTTGGATGCATGACAAGCCTAAGGACAAGAATTATAGAGGATAAGATAAGAACAGTCATATGTGATGTCCTTTGATCAAGATTAGGTTTTCCATTTATTACTTTTTTATTGTTTAGCAGAATGATAAAACATGCATCTCCAGAATGGTGTAAATAGTGTTTTTCTCCATACAAAGATGCACTGTGTAACTTCTGTAGTGGGGAGTCTCCTGATTGTCTCCATGAAGATATTATTTTGTTGCCAGTTGCCCACAATGTGACATCTCTATCTTATTCACGTCAATTTTCTTGCTAAGAACATACCTTTTTCAGCAGGGATGTTTCTCCACAGATTTGACCTGTAACTTGGCCTTGTGTTGCTTGTCTTCATGGACATAGATACGCCATACGCCAAGCAAAGCAATAACATCTCCAGGGAGACAACAGAACATGCATCATCCAGTTAAGGTACTTCTGACCAATCATAACTCAGATGTGGATGTGGGTCCTTGGATGCAGCACTGTGGCGCCCATTGCTCCTGACAGTTTGTCTCATGGGACCTTGAAGGACAGGTCAAATGCAGAGGACAGATTTCCCTACTGGGACAATAAGCTGTACCTCATAAGGTAGCAGGTAAACATGGTAAGCACGCAGTATAAAGGTTTCTGGTTCAATTACCAGAGTGTGAGAAAGCTAGCAGACATGAAGAATTGTCTTAATAAACTTTAATTACATTCTGAATTATAATAATGATATGTCATTCCAGGGTGTAAGTAGCTCCCTTTTTTTTTTTTTTTCCATTTCCACTAAAAAGCCCCAATCAATAGGATTACTTTCCAAAACTGTCTCCAATTGCCGTTCATGATCCTGCATTCAAATTTCCCATGCTTTATGTAGCAAAATCCCAAATTATGGACCAAGTCTAGAGAAGGCGTTTCAAGTAGAACAAAGCGGAGTCGGACACAGAAATATCTTCCGTTTGTTTGAAGTGTCTTGGATTGTGAAAACAGCTCATAAGTGGAACCACATTTGGAGTCGCGGGTGGAGCTAGCGTGCACGACACATCACTAGCATAAACAAAAAAAGAACAGCTCTCCTGGTCCATTTCCCTGGACATTCTTGGCTGCCTTTGCATGACCCTCCCTGCTCCACTGTCAACAAAGGACACGTATTAGTTTTCCATGACGCTTTTAGTAAGGAGGGGAAGTGAAATTGAAGGATTTGCTGACGTCTACCACATGAAAACTAATGAATGAAGTTGGGGTCAAGATTTTAAAAGAAGATCTTGACCACCAAAAACCTAGGCCAGACCAAAACTAAACCAAGATTAAACTACAGCTAGAACTGGAAATACAATTAAATCAGGATTATTTTAACACAATCACATATTAAATCACAATCACTAAATATTCTGAGAATACCTGAATGACTAAAAGCTGAATTTAACCAAGACTAACCCTGGACTAAATTTGGGCGAAATCAGGATTAAGCTTGGATTTATTATTTAAAAAGACTGCAGTTCAATTCTCAAGGATTGTGTTATAACAGGTCTAGAATTAGTCTAAATCAAGGGCCAAACTGCATATACCAGGATTAAAACAGAACTAAACAAGAACCAGGACTAAGCAAGGACTAAACTTTGGATCAATTTTGACTGAACAGTAGGAATAAACCAGAATTAAACTATAGGTCTTAATCAAAACATTAATAAAATCTTAAACATTTGTAGTGAAATTACACTCAAGTAGTTCCGAGGTTCTACAGTAAATCTGTGTACCACCATTTAGAACCTTTCTTAGTTCTGCTCGATTTACATAGAGAACATTGAAAGTGATGACTAACCCACAGAGCTGCTCCATAACTCAGCAGAGAGAGTGCTGATGTCAGATGGGAGAGCTTCAGATGTGACTAGTTTAAGACTGGTGTTTGTTTAGTCTCCGTAAAGACACACACACACAGAGGAAGCACACTCCACACAGCCGCCATCTTGAATCAATTATTTTTGTTTGGGTCAGATTCTAGCAGGTTTCCAAAGAGCCCACTGACCCTGTTCCCTGGAATGACCCAACAAACTACATTTTGATCATTTTATATTATCATGGTTTTGGGAGAAATTGGAGAACTTGTGAGGTAAAACTAACGTTACGTAGCAAGATGAATTTTTGCGATACTGGGAGTTCACAAACACACAAGAATCCAGTGATACAATACCGTTTATTTCTCTGTAATGGTACTATAGGAGAATGTGAGTGAAGCTATGAGTTCAAAGTCAGGTGCAGAGCCTTTAAGTGAAAAATTCCGATGTTAAATAGAAACACCTGCATGAATACAATGGCTGTGATTTTAACAGTCCCTTCCCACCACCAAACTTCTCACCTTATAAAACCACACCTAATCCAGGAACAGACTTCCCCAGAGCAGATACCACTCCTCCACACGCCCTCTGTACGTGTGTGTGTGTGTGTGTGTGAGTGTGTGAGTGTGCGAGAGAGAGGGTCAGTGTGAGGTGAGCGCATACAGGGAACTTAAGGTGCACCAGCCGTGAAACAAGTCACTAAACCCACAGCTGTCCAGTCATGGTTTAGTTACCCCTCCTTGCTCAATCTGCCAGGCTTTATATGCACCCAGTACAAAAATATACACTTGTAGTTTTTAGGGTGTCTTATATAACTTTTCTGGTGGAGGGTCTGCATATGTTTGTCTCCATGGCATTTATTCAGTTACTGGTGTTTTTACTGCCTTGCCTCTCACTGGGAGTGGGGTAGCTTCTCTTCACAGATCTGACTGGTAATGTGGCTTTGTGGTGGCACCTGCTTGCATGTGCATGGAGACAGGCAGGCATATATGCTCACATGATGTCAATGTAAAGAACTTATCTCAAGAGCTCAAAGCACCAATTACTAACTATTCTTCTTTTACCTTTTCCATGTTTTTAAAGTCCATATAAGTCAATATAAAGTCCAAGTTTTCATTTTACTGTTCAAATGGTCTTCACTATCCTACACTATAATAGCCTTAATTAAACTGCTTCTCTCCAGCATTTGTCCTCTTACCCTCCTGGAACTACCCTCTTGGAACCCAACTGCGCTGCATTTTTCTGTGTGTTCACCTAGCTTGGCCTTTGCATCTTTTCCACAGGGTTCTATTGATAGTAAATCGTGGAAGCTACAAATAAAATGAGCTATAGTGGTCCAAGGGAGGAGCGCATAGCACATGTATTTAAGCCAAAAGGATAGAGTCATCTGGACATGTTTAAGTTGGACAGGCCAGTTTCCGGTGTCTGGAACAGGCCAAATATATCCGCAGTGAGAATCATTCAAGGAACAACTGAGAAAGAGGCAAAGCTAGCATTTTCACAAACTAAATATGTACCTTGATAACAAGTTAGAAGTGGGTAGTACTCAGTTACATGTACTCAGATACATTTACTTAAGAATTTTTGAAAGAAATTGTACTTTTCAGAGAACTTTTCTAGCAGCATACGTTTACTTTTACTTAAGTAGTATCAGTAAAAGTATCAGTACAAAGTTTTGGTTACTCTTCCCACAGAGTAAGTCTACAAGATGAGACGAAAGCTTTACACTGACACTGAACATTTGTGTTTTTTCACCGCTCCTTCAGATATAATGCTGTTTTTCACATTTTTGAGATTTTGTGCACTATTAAACTTTTGTCCTCCCAATTACATTCAGTTTAAATTATAAATCAGATGTTAGGTCCAGACAAATACTATTACTTGAGTTGTAGTTTTCTCAAATACTTTTTTACTGTTAGTTGAGTAATTTCTTGGACTGCTACTTTGTACTTCTACTTAAGTCATATTATTTTGAAGCAATGCTATTACTTGAGTACAATTTTTGGCTACTCTGCCCACCTTTGGTTAAAGTACTGTAATGTTTTCTATATTGCTTGATGTCATAAACTGGGGTGTGCCAAATGAATGGTTCCAATTATAATTTGCTTTGCTTGCCATATTACTGATGCAGTAAAAGTTTGTTAATTTACCCCAGCTGGTAATTGAAAATAAACAGTGCCGCACTTGGATATACTGGTGTAAGCATAAGGAAGGGCATCTCGGCTAAAATGAGTACCAAACGTATAAAGTTCTAGCATCAATGTATTGCAGTAGTTATATTGCAAAGTGACTAGAGGGGTTTTCAGTTGGAATTCAGCCTCAGTGTATTATGTTGTGCTTCTAGGCAAGAAACTTCACATCTGTTACTTTAGGTGCATTAATATGCTTGCAAAACATAGGCCATAAGAATTTGAATTTGTTCCTAAAATAATCAGTAGACCAAGATAAATGCTGGCGAGAGTGATGACAATAGCAACAATAATACTAGTATTTTTGGTAGTTCTTATCCAGAATTTTTAAAAAGTGTGTCCTGTGGTGCCGCTAGACAAGACACTCCACCCTCATCACCCACTTCACTTCATGCTTGATTGTGAAAATAACCATGCCATTGGGAGTGGTTAGACGGGAAAAATAAAATTTGAAAAAAAAAAAACTTCTCTACCTCTTCTCTCCCCTATGTTGGCTAAGTTAGAGTTAGAAGCCTCAAAAACTACATCATCAGCTCACGTCCCCTTTAAGATTTCAAACCATAACAGTCCCACACTAGCTTGCCGTTGCAGACACCTCATGTTGTTTGAAATAACACTCTCTCTCTCCTCAGTCATGATTCACTCAGGCTGGGGTTAGGCTCTGCTCTGTGCTATGAGCCTGAGTCAGCCCAGCCTCACTTCCTGTCTGTTCTCTGCACATCCAAACTCTGCGTCCTGTCCCACTGCAACGGTCAGTCTGGAATGAGACACATTTTGTCCTAAAATGGGCTCCTGTCTTCAACTTCTCAACTGGAGCTTGGCCAGAACTACAGCTGTTAACGGACATGTTAAACAGGACTGAAATGGATAAAAAAAACATACTTACTTACTAACCTGAAAGGAAGCTGTGTATAGGATAAAACAAATAGCATGCTAACAGCACACTTTCTGATTCTTCTCAGACATTGAAAGACTAATCTGGAGAAGAGTGATCCTGCCTTAATTTAAATGTTTTGCTGTAGGGCACAACAATATCTCTTGTGTGTTTTAAGGGTACACTATGTAACTTTTGAAGGAAGGTGTGCCACCTGCTTGTCACCATGGCAATGTAATACTTTGCCTGGAATGTTAAATATGGCATTAAAACTCTCCATGAAAACAAGCATGTGATGCTACCAGGCCAAGTTACAGGTCAGATCTGTGGAAAGGCATCCCCAATATAAAACCTGTTCTGACATAAAGTGGATTTAATGCCATGCTGTGGGATATTGGAAGCAATAACATTTCTCAGAAGAAATGCTGACCTTCCACCAGAAAAGTTACATAATGTACCCTTACAGTCCATACACTTTAATACATTTCAAATGTGGCATATTGGTCAGTGCTGTTGCCTTATAGTAAAAAGATCCTGGGTTCAGTTCCTGGAGTATGTGGAAAATATGTTGAAGGACTTTACTTTGCAAAGTTTGGTCACAGATGAATCTTCCTGACTTCAGATGGGTGTGACTGACAGGTGGATTAGCCAATCTGGGACACATATGGTCTGTACAAATCAAAACAAACATGGATGTTTATGAGGAAAAAAGAAAGGAAAAAATATCACAAGGGACCAAAAAAATTGTGTATTTCTTGAATTTCTTACAATTTATTGTACAACACGATACAATTTCCTAAAATGGCAATTGCTAGTTCTAAAAGCTAAACTAACTAAACCTAAAATTCTATGCAAAAGTGACAAAACAATCTTGATAAAGCATAAATATTTAGTGGTAGGAAGAGTGAAGGAGCTTAGCCAAACTGTCAATAAGACTTCCTTTTTAATAAGGAAGGTGAGAGCGGGGTTGGTTTTATTACCCTATTACAAAGCGGACAAAAGCTAATGTTATGAAAACACAGGAGCAGAGGGGAGACATTGTAGGCTCGTAAAATGGAGTATATTTTGTCAGTTGGCACAAATGTTTAAAACATTTCATTAAAACAAAACATAAGAATCAAGGTGTTTATAGCTCACATCATGTGGGCAGATTAAAAATGGTACAGCTTTCACGGTGGAGTTTGCGTGTTCTTCCTTTGTGATTTTGGGTGGTCATCTCAGACCCATGAACTCAAAAGAAGTACAGGAGGCTAATTCTCCATCCAGGTACTCCCAAGCTTAAAGCTTTCTGGTTTAAAGGTTCTGTTCCTGAAATGAAAAACAGAATTAGTTCAGTTTGCAGTGGTCCAAAGGTATGCCTCCTTACTTTATGCAGTTCTGGGCATCATAATTATTCACCACAGTGGTTTATAAACACTTTTCACAAGGCTTTTCAGAGGCCAGAGGGTAGTTTTGCCATCACAGTCATTCTAATTAACAATAACTAGCATGCTAACAATGCACTTCTTGATTCTTAGGAAGTAAAATGCTTTATAATTAGATGCAAACTATACACAGTGGTCTCATTTTGACCCTAAGAGCTGCTTTTACAATATATATGAACTGGGCAAGACACATTTTGCTCAACTACATGGACGATGTGTACAGCCCCTTTAAGATCAGGAGAAAAGTCTTCATCAAGCAAGCAATGATGCTGAAGGACACGACAAATGAAATTTCAGTAGTTGGTATATAAACTTTTTTTGGATAAGTAATATATGGCATACTAAACCACTTTTTTAAAAATATAATTTTATGTTTTTCAAAATGTTTAAAGGCAAGAATGTTTACATATGCCACACCTCAGCTTATGACAGATGGAGCTCATTCAAAAAGCCAAGCCTGGATTGACTTTTCCCCAGTAATGACAGCGGCCATGTTTGTTTACACAGATCGTCATGGAAATCCCACATAATACTCTCTTTCCCTTTAAGATTTAGATAAGCGCATTCTGTATTTTTGAATATTAGTTTTTATCCATTTATTATTGCAGACATCCCAGTCTCTGATGTCATGCAAGCCTTTTTGAGGAGACATGGAAGCTATTTCATGACTGTATTTAAGCAATAGGCATATAAATATAAGGAACAGAACTAACAAGAAATATGAAATATAAAGCCACAGTATGTAACTTTTGAGCTAAAAAACAGCAAATACCATGTTTTTCCCTTTTAATTTTGGTTGTTTATTGCTCTGAAAAGCATCTTTAATCGAAGTGGGCTTGAATCTCTGCAAACCTGACTCTACTTGGCCTGGATTATTGGCAATGGCAATGCTGTTCCTTTGGCTATAATATTCCACATTATGGCGTAAAATTTATGTATCTCTATGGAGAAGGTTCTGAAATATGGACTTAACTTGTGTCAAAAAATCTGGTTCAGTATTGAATCCACTTTTACACCTATTTTGGTCTTGGGCATGGCTTAATCCTGGTTTACTTTTATAGTTTAATTTATTTTAAATTATAAGCCTATGTTTGATCACAACATCTCCATTCACAGTAATAACCCATTGTAGGCAGTGTGGGGAATCTTGTAACCTTACGTTCGCCCTACAACCATTACGCATAATTTACTATAACAAGACTACAATTTATTTTTATATTGTGCAACATTAGTGGGCTATTTTACCCGTGCACTCGTTGAAATAGGTCTGTAATTTCTCATGATGGCTACTGCAGAAAAAAAATCCCCTCCTCTCCTCTCCTCTCCTCCTCTCCCGTGTCCCTGCCCCCACAACTCGCCTCCATTATTGCCCGTGTTTTCTAAAGCGAACTCCGGTGACAGCCAAGAAACATAGCCCCCGAGTGTGCGAGGCAGGGCATGCGAGGATTGCACTACTCATTCTGCAACAGCCCGCTCCCCTAGCTAGCCGCGTACCCCCCCTGCTTTACGCTCGATGGTACGGTCCCTCCCTCTAGCTGCGTCCGTGCGCCAGCCTCCCTCACCGGGTTAGAGGCACTGGCGGTCCCCGGGAGAAGGAAGCGCTCGCTCGGCTTTGGAGAGGAGGAGAAGGGGGGTGATGAGAGCGAGTGGAGCGAGTGGGCGTAAAGGCAAAACACTCCTCCTTCCAGTCGGCGGTGTTCTCTCTCTCTGGCAGTCCCGGTTTTACGCTAGCTTTTTTGGGGGACACGAGATAGAGAGCTTCGTTGGATTGAGATTGGATGTACAGCGCGCCACGGCTACAACTATTACCGCTAACTAATGCCAAATAACATGGATGCTTGCGTTTATGTTGCTGCGCCTGGAAGATTGGCGGTTTCCCACGGATTTTTGCCATTGTGGAATTTATTATAAGCCTATTTTGGTTCGTGACGTGACGCGTAAATCTGCAAGGTAAACGTGGATAACGAACACACGCTATCTTACACGTTTTTCCTCTATTTTGTTGCTACTTTGCATCGCATTCTCAGCTCCATTGCTTCTTCTTTACAGTAGGATCTTGTTACATTCTTCCTCTAGCTATCCCTCTGTCTTTTAATCCCCCGCTGCCGCTGAGCAAGGCACCAGGCAGGATGTGGGTTATATTGCCGGCGTTATTCAAGCCTGACAAGTAATGTGCGTGATATGTGAGGACTGGCGGTCGGTTTCCTGTGTGAATCATGTTGTAGGCTTCAGTCCGGGATGATGCAGCAAAACACATGTGCTCCACTCAGTCCTGTATCCACGCTGGAGAGGGTAGGGTGGGTGAAGGAGATCCTATGGTTTGATTTTTGGAATGAAATCCAGATGTTGGTATCTGGTTTAGTTCTGGTTTAATCTGGGTATGAGAATTCTATGGATAAAGTACCGATGGTTTTGTCCAGGTTTGGGGTTAGACCTGTTATAGTCCTTGTCTGATCTAGTCTTTGTTTAGTCCTCGCTTAGTCCATCTCCTGCAGCTCAGGTGTAATAGCATACTGGTTTGAAGGTGCACTAAGTAAGTTTTATAATATAGTGTCTGCCACCTGCTTGTCTCCATGAAGATTGCTTTCCTTGGAATGTTCTGTAGTATGACTTTAAAGTCATTTATCTCCTTGGAGACAAGTGGAGACCACATTACCAGGTGAGGTTACAGGTCTGATCTCTGGAGAGGTGAACCCCGCTTATAGTTAATGAATGATCAATGACAGCAAGCAGTTGGCAACTTGGTGTACTCTTCAACAGAAAAATTACATTGTGCAGCTTTAATCGGAGTAAAATAGCTTACTGACTATGTTCTGGTTTAGTCACAGTTTCAACTAACAGCTATAACTAATAGGCTAATGGATCATGTCATAGTGACCTGGATCATGTCATAGTGACCTGATTTAAGTCCAATATTTAGCCAATCTTTAGAAATGGTTTATACCAGTTTTGGCCCCTCCTTTATTTATTCTTTCTTTATCCCTGCTTTATTCCCGTACTGCTTCACTATGGTAACAATACTGCACACTAGGCAAATTCAAAAGAAAAAAAGTGACAGTGACAGCCCTGATCGAAGCCTTGAGTCATGATATAGATGAAAATGTGAGAATACACCTTTATAACTACTGAAAAACCTTACTACTGCTGGCTTGTTTAAGGTTAAGGTACAGTGTTTGAGGTTCATATGTTAATTAGATCAAACATATTTTTAATTTCATATATTGCTTGTGACATGGATTCAACATCAGCAATGCATTTCTGTATAAACATTTCAGCTGCAAAAGTTTGTATAATTTGAACCCTGCTCTAGTAATGATCCCCTATGCTCCCATCTTTTGTCATTTGTTTTGTTTGTCTCACCTGTGTTATTACAGTATTGACGTACTTTGCTTGCAAGGACACTGCAGATGTTTATTGTTTTAAAATGTATAAATTGTCCTTTATGAACGTATATAAGCCATTATTAAAGTTTTCATATTTAGCTTTGGATAGTAGAAAAGAAAGGGCTGAAAGGTGGACACAGTATATGAAACTCAGACTACCATTCAGATGTCATTTTCAATTATTTCAGTTCAGGGTGTTAACCTTGTGGTTCTCTGTTGCCCTCCTTTTGAGTACTTTTCTATAACTGCAATGTCAGCCCTCTACAATACTGTAAGAGCCAGTAGCGTTGTCACAATAGTAAGCAGAATTATAATAAAAAAGCAGTCTTTCTTTAGAAAATAGAATGTGATTTTTGACATCATAGTACTTTCTTTTATATTACCATGTGGTCTTATATCTGTGTAATACCTCATTCGTCCAGGTAGTTTGTGGTCCATAGTGGTTCATGGGCGTATACTACAGTAAACTTATATCTATATATCTTATATCGGTCTTATACTTGTTCTGATACTGCTCAATATCATTCTAAAACCATTCAGGAAAGGTTCACTTCTATTCTATGAAGGTAACTTTTTTAGTATCAGTACTTGCTCAACTTAATATTTAGTTTCGATACTAGTTTGAGCATCGATTAGTATCTCATTTTCCACACCGTAGTAGCCCGTATAACATTCACGAACAAAATAAATACGGTAGTTACAAAATGTACAATCTCTATTTTTGTCATCCCATTCTAATGTCCCCAACAGTTATTAATAGTGACTTTATTACATCTGGTTTCCCGGTCGGTTGCAGCTCCGAGGTTTGTGCCCAAACCACACTATTTGAACTCAAAAATAAGCGTGTGGATGTGTCTGCCAGACTGCGCTTCTGAAATAGGCTTCCAGGCATGGATTTGTTACCATGACATTAAGAAACGCCATGTACCCTGTGGCTGAAAACTGATGTGTGTGTTTACTTGCCACTGTCCCTTCTTATAGTATAGTTTGTACTGAGAAGGTGGCAGGTTCCATTCCTGGAATGTGTGGGGATTTGAATTTGCATGTTCTCTCTGTGTGGTTTTAGGGTAGCATGGTATGAAAATGGAATTGAAGGCTGCAGTTATTTAGATTATGTCCTCCACAAAGAACTAAATATCTTGTCTTTCTATTGAAAATCTTTATACCTATAGTTTAGATCACTATAAACATGTTCTGAAGTACATGGGATTCTTGTATTTCTTTATCAGTTCATATTTCAGTCTTTCAGTCCATACATATACACAGAGAAAGTTGGCTGGCTATGATCTTCTGACTCAAGATTTGATGGAGTTTTGACAGGTTGCACAGTGGCATTGAAGAGTGGGTCAAATGCAGTATTATAATGTAGATTTTGTTCAAATAGAATCCCATATTGCAAACTAGTTATAGCTTGGTAGAAGACCCTGGTTTGTTGGTAGTTTGTCCTCATATATAGCAACATAACAAGTCAATTGTGTGTATGTGTATATGTATCGGTTGGTTACGATACGACAAGATTAATGACAATTGAAAAACATTGAATGGTTTTATTGAGAGCTGGCTTTATTGAACAGATTAGCATAAAAGTCTGGGGGTATTGTCTCGCATGTACGTGGAAATGCATTAGTTCCTTGTTATAGAGATAGTTGTCCATGCAAAGTTCACATTTTTAAACTCATTCAGGAGCATTAACATTTGAGAGAAGGAATATGAGCTAATACAATAATCCCCTGCATTTCAGAATATGCTTGTAGAGGTCTAAACTACAGGGTAACGGTTTTACTCAGAATAAGACGAGATATTGTGGCGATTGCAGAGAAAATAATGCTACTTAAATCATGTGATTTGCAAATTGAGTTTTGATTTGATTGTGCAGCCATATTTCTGAGTCATATAAAAGTACATGGAAAAGTGTTTGTCCTCTGAGACGAAAGTTGGCAGTTCGAATCCTGCCCTTGACAAGAGTTGAGCAGTCAGATCCACTGGCGCAAGTGTGTGCCAGTGGATCTGGCACTAATGTATGAATGTGTGTATGAATGGGTGAGTGGTTCCTTGATTTAAAGCGCTTTGAGTGCCTTGAAGGTGGAAAAGTGCTATATAAAAATGTGAAAATTTACTATTTACATTTACCCCACAGAACTCCCTGTATCTTGCAAATAAGAGTGTGTAGCCAAGATTATGATTGAAGTGCAATTTTCTTACTTCACTGGCAAATATTTCTGCTTAAAATAGTCTAAATAATGTAGCTAAAAATACCTTAAACATTCATATAACCCAAGTCTAAAGATATCTAATCCTGCAGTGTTCCAAAAGTATCCTTAGCCATTGGAAACATCTCTCCTACTTGTTGCTTGCACAGGTGTGGTGAATGTAGACCACCAAACCACAGGAGATCAGTGCGTGGGCGGCTACAGAGCTACCCTTTAATAAAGGGCCTCCAAACCACATGCACATGCTGGCTACAACCATGATGCTAGCTCCCCCTTTTCCATCTCCACAGCCCCACGTTAAAAATCCCACCCTGCCCTGACACCTGAACGCAACTTGGCGAGAGTGATGAGAAAGCCCGGCTAAGTTTCACCTCGGCTAACACGCCCTTACCAGATTGCAGCAGCCTGAGGAGGCCAATTTGACAATTTGATATGTAAGCTGAGAGTTGTGTGTTTGGTTTGCTTGGTGACCACTTTGTTTTCAAATTCTGTGCCAAAATAACTTGGATTGTCAGTTGTCACCATTAAATAGAAATGGTAAGCTAAATTTTGTCCCAGCATTTTCACTATAATTTGGGGTGGGCAGTATGCAAAAAAAACAAAACAAAACAAAAAAAACTGTACTGTTGTTAAAAGATAACTGTAGCTATTTGAGTTCACACTTCACTGTGATTGGTTAAATCCTCCTGTCATTCACTAAGAGTATGACGAGGGATGATCTATAGGAGGAGTGGGTGGAGAAATGTGTGTTTTAAGTATTGGACTGCATGTATGAAGGACAGTGGATCGTGATTTAATTTCAAAATAGCACCAATAGACCACAGTTTGAATGTTATTACTATATAGCCCAGTGACCCTGCCATAACTTTAGTCTAAGAATTCTGTTTAGTTTTTGGATAGTTTTCAGTTGTCAAATTGTTTCTAATAAAGTTGATTTACTAAATATAACAGTACATAAAAAACTTGTTTTAAAGAATTCAGTATTTCATCACATTGCCCTGCGTCATGGACCTTCTCCAATGTATATATACTGGTGTTGTCACAATACTAAAATTTCAAACTCGATTTCAACACTAAGGAATTTACACAGTACTCAATACCAATTATGATACCACAATGATAAAAAAAAAATAAAACATACTTCTTTTTAGTAATATAACATAATTTTCATATCCAAACTTATAGCACTTTCTTTATCTGAGCATTAGGTCTTGTATTTGTTCTGATGACACTAAGATCTAGTTTTGATACTAGTTTTAGGATGAATTAGTGTATTAAGTAAATTTTGCTTAGCGGTTTTGTACAAATACATTGGTTAAAGATCTAATATAATGTATCTTCCATCTGTGTATGTAGAAGTATTATTAGTAAAAAGTTAAAGATGTGTTTCGGATGCTGCCCTTCCTCAGTGCTGAGTCTTGGATGCGTTTTCCTTTCTTGCAGATGTGAGGAAGTGAGGGAAGGCCCACAGCAGCTCCTTAGGGTCCACGCTTCCTGTTTCTAATGCACAGAAAAGCACCTGTTAACCAATGTAAACAACATGCAGGGAAGGAATGTGTACTGTCTGAAGTACTTTATGATATGATGTTAAATTGTGATTTAAATAGAGGAGGCAATATTGCAGTGCCCATATTTCATTTGATGGCTTTAGTAGGTTAATATTTTCTGAGTAAATATTAGCTTTATGTGTCCCCAACCTTCACTGGCACAATCACAGTTTTATACAGATAAAATGGGAGTTTTGCTCAATGACACATTGATTGGACTAGGAACCAGAGTTGTAAAAAGTATTGAAAATCAAATACTAATCAATACTAAAACCAGTATTGAAACTAGATATTCATTTGAGCTGGTATCGATACTAAAAAGTCACATTCACTGGACAGAAATTAGCCTTTCCTGAATAGCTTTAGAATGATCTTGAGCTGTATCATAGCAAGTATAAGAGCACATAGACTTAGTATACACCTTTGGACCACTATGGAACCTACCTGGACGAGTGAGGGATTACACAGACATAAGGCCACGTCGTAATATAAAGAAAGCACTGCAATTTAATGTTCACATTATGTTGTCTAAATAAAGAGTGTTTCTTTTTTTTTTATTATGATAGTGGTAATGGAATCAGTTGAAAATGAGAGTTAATTGTTACTGACTCTATGCCTTAGTATCAAAATCGAGACAACTCTCCTAGCAACTTTTGGATCAACAGCTCGTTAGCATTGTGAAAAAATATTCCCAGATACTAATCAATACTAAAAGAAGTATTCAAACTAAGAGTAGTTTTAGAATTATCATGGTCTATAGCAGAACAGCTATAAGATCACTAACATTAAGCAAACCACAATTATTTTGAGTAGACAATACATTATAAAAGATTGGTTTTATTATTGTAGTCAAACATTTTCTTTGAAATTGAAATCAAGTTGGAAAATTTAAAATCACAACACTAGCCTATTCTGAGGTGTGTCACCATTGGGTTTTAAAAATATGTTTAAGTAAAATAAATACAAATATTTGAATGTTGTAATAACAAGACTTTTTATAGGTACTGCAGCACTAAAAATAACTGCTCTGACTTTGTGCCATATTGAAACATTAGACAACTACTCCCCCGATCCAGATGCTATGCAAATCGTTTTTATTACCCATCAACAAACTCAGTGGAGCTTTATTCTCATATCCTTATGTTATGACTGGTGTGTGCTCGAGCTCTGCACCTGCCTCTGTGTTTACGTCTGAGTTTGAGCGGTGTTTTGGGAGCTGTCCAGGCACTTTGTTATGTACTGTGCTATAGTCCTCTGTTTGAATGTGGATTTCCTGCTATGAAGAATGCTAGACACGACAAAGAGGTCTATTATTGTGTGGTGTCATTTTGTAAAGTTCCACTGACGAAACATTATGGAGCTCTTTGGTATCATAAGTAACTGAACATTGATTTTGTTTGGGCAGTTAGTATCTCTACTTGGAAAATTACACTTGAAAGTAGTCAAGTTTAATCGATCAGTTCACGCAAATCTGATTACCAAAGTTAATTTGAAAAATCCATTCATAAACTGACGCGTGTCCTCTGGTGTTTTGGTCTTAAGTTGTCTAATTATTTTAATTCTCTTTTTTTTTTTTCTTAATGGTTCCCAACCTGGGGATAGAGGTTCCCAGTGGATGTAGGAAAAAATTAATCAAGGCAATCTGTTGGCCTATCAAATTAATTTATCTAGGCCTGTGTCCTCAATATAAAATAAATGTTTATGATTTCGCAGGTAGCTTATATTCAGATTTTCAGGTCCACGAATGCCAATGGGTGTTATTATTGGTATTTGATCTGAAAAACGTTGAAGACCACTGCCAAAATAATCCAAGAATAGCGGAGAGTGGCAAAATGTATTGACTCACACATTTCACACATTTGTAAAGATCTAAAGAAAGTTTTATTACTTCACAGAGCCATTTTATAACTTACATAATTAGAGTCTTCCATAACTGCTAATTGTCACAGAGTTTCTATTTTATTTCTAATATTTTTGCCACCTGCTTACCCAACCATCTAAGGACTTATTTGGTTGTGTCCCTCAGGTATACAGTATGGGGCCATTTTTGTTTTCCCTGGTGGAATGCAAAGTCTCTGGGAGGCTCAGAATTTGCATGATGTTGTAATAATTTTGTTGAGCCAGCAAGTTTGTGTGATGTGATTGTGCAGAGGGCTGAAAGATATAACAAAAAAAAAATGATATTGGCTGATAACTGTTCAATTCAGTTTTGTCTTATTAAAAATGACAAAAATGCCTTTCAGTATAAATTCCCTGAACAGAGACAGAAAACACAAGGCGGACCTTTAGCATCACCTTTCAGATTTGTCTGTAGATCTCTCCATTAAAAAGACCCAGCCAAATTTTAAATTACTGACTCTTGATTTAAGGTGCACTGTGTAACTTTTTGGTTGGGGGTCCATCACATGCTTGTTTATATGAATATGTCATTTCTTTGCCTGGAATGTTCTACAGTATGACATTAAACAACTCTACCTTACATGTATTCAATTACAGGTGGTTGTATTGCTCAAAAATATCTAGTAAAACTAGGTATTCTGACTGTGAGCAATGTTGCCTCTCCAAAGATCTGACATGTAACTTGCTCTGGTTTGGTCTACATGAAGATAAAAAAGGTTTAATACCATACTGTGAAACTTCCCAGACAAAGCAATAACATCTCCGTGGAGAAAAAAACATTTGACATTCCACAATCTTTGTTGTGCTTCTTATGATTGTTTGATCGGAAAAATATATGTGGTGTAATAGTATAATGTTAACAAAATCTAACCTGTGCTATTCCATTGTGTTACAGATGACAGAGGGGCGGCGATGTCAAGTTCACCTTTTGGATGACAGAAAGCTAGAGCTACTTGTACAGGTAAGACATGGACCACCTTTATGTTTCTTTTTAAACAGGAGACAAATTGATAGACTATGGTGCCTAGATCGTGACAAAAATGCATGTCACTGGTGGTAAAGAGTAGGAGATGGACAGGCGGAGGAGGGCGATGGTTCTGATTCTGTGGTGGAGATGTAAATTAATGGAGCTGTACTTGCGGTAAGAAAGAGGAGAGAAAGAGATAATTTAAGTGCCTGAGAGGTGATTGGTTGAGAGGTCAAGGTATCTGGCTGTGATTGGGTAGTGATAAGAGCGGTCTTCCTGGTTGAACTTATGGCTCAATTCCATTCACATCATGACTCTTGTGGCTGCCTTAAGAGTACATTACTGCTGACCTGATGAAGCATGTCCAGGAGCAGTGACCATATACTCCTCCTCCCCCTCTCCTCCATCTCCTCACACTGTAGTAAAAAGCCTCACTGCACTGACTCTGCTCTGTTCTCCTTACATCCAAATACAGAGCTTGCATGTAATGATGTTCACAATAGAGTCCATATTACCTGGTGCGATTAAAACTAAAATTCCACAAAGGGTGTGTACTGATTTTGAGTGTTTGTTGTTTTGTTTTTTACATTGAAATCACTTTATGTATATTTATTCTGATGTATTATGCAAAATTAATTTCTACCATGTTGTTCCCTCATCAAAAACATGCCTGAATCCATCCATCCATGTTTGTATTTTAGCAATCTCTCCCGCGCACTAGTCAACCCCTCCTTGTGGTTAGCATTACTGTTCTGTCCAAAACTCAGCCCACAAGTGTACGTCATCTATGCTCCCACACAGCAATTTTCCTTAATTATACAAAAGTGTGATACAAAACAAAACACTACAACTTCACCAAACTTATGCAATGTGCTGTTGTTTCATTAGCGGATGCATGCTGATTTTGTTGTGATAGTGCTCTGAAGCATGGTGAGCAAATGGAGGGGAAACTCAGAGCTGTACCTTGTCACCTTGTTTTTGGTGAATATAACATTTTCAAAATAATAAAAGGTAACATGGTGATTTAATTATGTATGTCTTAACAACTGTTAACATGTAATACCGCCACTTTAACAAAATATTGCATTTAAGAATGTGTTGTCAGCTATATTATCGTGACACTTTTAATATTGCAAAGTGAAATCATAAGTCAAATAATATGACTTGTCACTAAAGTAATTCCCCTAAATGACAGGGGCCAAATGGGGGTGTGTGATCGGAGCATGTTGGACCTGTCTGCTGACTCCTGATTTCATTACCCTGTTACAACTCATCCTGTCCAACAAACTTTTCAATTTCAAAACTTAGTGACCTTCCACTACTCTTTTCTGTTATTACTTTTTACACACTGAAGAAGTTGTAGTTTTTAGTCTTTAGTCTTAAGGTTGTATACCACAGTTTTCACATAAAAGTCAAAAGTATTGAAAATTAGATAGTAATCAATACTAAAACTAGTACTGAAACTAGATATTCATTTGAGCACATATCGATACTAAAAAAGTCACATACACAGAACAGAAATGAACCTTTCCTGAACAGATTTAGAATGATCTTGAGATACAACAAATATCAGGGCACAGAGACTGGTGTATGTCCAATACACACTATGGAAACTTTCTGGATGACTGAGGGATTACTCAGATATAAGACCACATGGTAATATAAAAGAAGGTACTATGATTATTTAATGCTGAAAATCACATTCAGTGATTTAAAAAAGAGTGTTTTTTTTTATTATCATAGTAGTATCGTAATCTATATTGAGTATTGAGTATTCCTTAGTATTGAAATTGAGTTTGAAATTTTACAATTGTAGATGCTGTTATAATAATTGAATGTTAACATATCCCTCTGTCTTACTTTAGCCTTCTTTTACTCTAAGAGGGAGTTAATGGATGGATGTTAGGCCATATAACGTTACATAAATAGAACCTAAGCAAATGTTTATGGCTGCTATAACAGTAAAAATCAAATGACTCATCTCCTCTTTATTAATGCAGTCCTTTAGGCAGGTATATCAAGATATATTATGTTTTTATAGCCACTAAACTATATTACCAAGTGGGCTACTACTTTGCTAGACAGTCCTTGAGAAAAAAGAAGTTTATGTATACCAATCAAAAAAGACTAGCTTTGTATAGGAAATGAAATACTAATTGATACTTAAACTAGTATTGAAACTTGATGCTCATTTGAGAAAGTATCAACACTAAAAATAGTCATATGACCGAAATTAAACTTTCGTGAATAGCTTTAGAACGATCTTGAGTTGTATCAGAACAAGAAAAAGAATAACCACTACCAACGGATTATACAGATATAAGGCAACATGGTCATGTAAAAAGGTTCTATGATTTAATGTTCAAAATCACATTCAGTAGTCTTTGTTTTTTTATTATTGTAGTGGTATTGGAATTGCTTTGAGTATTGATGCCGTTCCTTGTCGAAATCGTGTTTGAAACGTTGAAACGACAACACTAATATAAACCAATCAAAACAGAGTAGCTATACCAGACAACAAAAAAGGACAGTGTTGCTTTGTTTTTCAATTTTATTTTAATACATAATTTTCTTTGTTAGCCCTGGGCAATTTCACCGATTTGAATCATAATAACAAATTTCCGCAATTATGAAAACAGGATAATTGGCACACAGCAATTAGAGTGCCATTTCTGATGCAGTGCAGCACAGCTAGAATCAGATAGCTTTTGTGGCATGTGACAACCTTTTGTTTAGATCATACCTCACAGCACAGAATAGTCTCCAGACAGATATTGACCAAAAAATTAACGCTTTATTGAAATATTTTTGAAATTCATCAGAAATGTGCTATAATATGTCTTGTTTGAGGTTCAAACTGTAAACAGAAAGAATGCACTGTGACGTATAGAACTGCAAGATTAATCACAGTTTGAATAAACGCATTAACAAAACCACAAAGAGTGCAATTTTTTATCATAATTTCTTCCACAAACAACAAACTATCCTGTTTTATTCTGCATAAAAACAGCTAACCCTCTAGTTTATGTCTGCACAAACATGAATCAAACAAATGTGATTCTTGCATTAGTTTGTCAGTTCATATTTCAGTCTTTTTGTCAAATCTTGTGGACATGTTGGGAATGTGAACCTTAAACAGAATCCTATTGTTAGAAGATGAATTGCAAATCTAATTGCAAGACTTGTCAGATTAATAGCAATACACTGCAAGTATTTACTGTTGCAGCTTTTGTACATCATGATTCCGTATATTTAAAACTATTTAAAGTAATATTTTCTTCTATGCAATATATCACAGTTTGGCTTCAGGCATATGAAATCCATTGCTTGATAAAATTTGAATCAAACAGTATGCATTCATGTAGCTAACATAAGTGAGTACATTCTAACAAGTATTTATTTATTTATTTATTCATAGGAGCTGTACTTGATTTTTAAAGAGGACTAGTTCAGTATACAGTTTGCAGTGGTCTTAAGTTATTCCTCACTTACCTTATGCATTCCGAATATCCTAATTATTCACCATGATGAGTTTATGAGCTCTTTTCACATCTCTCAGAGGCCAGAACAAAGTTTCAGCATTTTGATAACGCTAACAACAACTAGCATGCTAACCACGTACTTCCTGATTCTCTGACAATAAAACGCTTTGTAAAAAGTTGCAAATAGTCTGCAGCGGACTTATTTTTACCTCAAGGGCTGCTTATACAATATTTTTCTGTACTGGGGAAAGACATATTTTGCTCAACTACATGGGAAAAATTGGGTACTTTGCTATTCACCCTTTTACTTCTCTACTTCCTCTACGTTTGGTTTATGAAGCATGACATTCCTTACCATAACACCACAGGCCTATAAAGATGGCTGCTAACCACAAACTACTGCTCAGGGACTAAACAGATGCTAATCCCTCAAAAATATACTCCATAATGTAGCATATACCACACATCTAGAAAACACTGCCATCCTAACCCTCTTTTGGACATATATGTAGGTAGACAGATAGCAGAGAGGTTGCCAGGTCTGCTAAATGAGCTGCAAAGGAGAATTGGTTTACTTAAGCACTTGCACCTCCCTATAATTCTCACACGGTCAATTATGGGTGCTGCTGAAGAGGCACGCGCTAATAGTCTACTTGGGTAATGCTGCCTAAGCTGGTTGAGATCTGACATAAATTATAGGCAAAAAAAAAACACATTTAAAGGGTTGAAATAGGCAAATCACCAAAGCTGCTATGCTATTGGGAATAACTGCAGATAACCTGAAACAAATGTGTACGTGAAGTCTTATTCTGACTAAAAGCTGCTAGCCCTGTAGTTTGAAAGTCTACAAACATGGTCTGAAAGATATCAAATTCCTGCACTAGTTTAGCAGTTCATATTTCAGTCAGCTCCTGAACTTAAAATATGCAATTTGAATGAACTTGATATTTTAAAAAAAGTTTTCTATCTGACTATGAAGTCAGCAGCGTTCCCTTGCTTATTTATGCTAATGTTGTGTAATTCTAGTTTTCAGTTATAATAAAATCAAAACATTACATACTTGTGAAGCTGGCAAAATAAAAAAAACAGGACTAAATCAGAGCTAATTTTGAACTTTCGAAAATCATTAAAGGAATCTGCTTTATTTAACATATTCTATTCAAAATACATGCAAATGCATTTTTGTCAGATGGAGAACCTTGACATTATTGCGGTATATTGAGTTTGTTGTGATATCAATAATTACAATATCAATATTTTTGTAATATATTGTGCGGCCCTGTTATAAGCGTATACTTTTTCCATACTTTTTCACTTCACAACCATCACAGTTGTATAACATTGTATATTTTTACTACTGATTGTATTTTCTTTTTCATAACCTGACTTGTTGAAAATCCTCCTCTTCTCTATCCCTCTTCTCTTCTTAACTACAGCTCCTCTGTGTTCATTATAGCCTGTGCATGTGCATTGTGGACCAGTGTGTTTGCTGCTGTGATAATAAAGGACCACTGCTGTTTGTGTCTCATCTCAACCAAAACATGCATTAGCTCTGATACCATAACGACAGGCTGCAGAGGGGGCTAAATGTGTAGCTTTAAGAGAGGCTTCAAACGCTGCTTGGAGAATCCTGTAGTTATGCAGAGACACAACAGTAGTTATGCTTGATGCCTGGGTCATTTTAGGAATAGATATTATGCATGCATTTTTGCCAATCTGTTTTTAACTTAAAGGGTCCATATTACACCATTTTCTGGTCTCTGTCGCTGTGTTGTTTCCTCTTCAAAAATACCTGGAGTGGTATTTTGTTTCATTCACACCAATTTAACATACAAACCCTGCATGATTAGGCTTAGTTCTGAGTTTTGTCAAACTGAAAACACTCTTGTGATGTTATATGGTAATACAGTACGTTCTCCACTTAGTTTTTAATCTCCATACACCTTCACTAGAATCATTTAGATGATAACAAGAACAACACATAATTCCAGGTATGTTTTTGAGGAGGTAACAACATCCTAACATGGCTTAAATCTCACGAGAGTCAATTTTGTATAATATAGGACCTTAAGCACAAACAACTCCCCTCCTTTCAAAATTAGGTCTTGCAAAAGTACCTAATATTAGACACTGTATTATTGTGTATGGGTGCAGGGAGGTGCCTGCTTTCAGTCATGAGGTCTAGTTGAAATTGCGTGGTCTTATTGCACAGAAGTCAGGCAGTGTCTGTATTGTCATATCCCTCACATGTGCTCCGGGGCAGGCTGAGAGTGCAGGTTGAAGATGATCCCATTCCAAGTAAATAGGCCAGTACAGCTGATATGGACACCAGATTATATGTCACTGTATTGTTACTGTTGAGACTCAGCTAGAATTCACTCACTGAGCTGCAGAGACTGCACTAGCACTGATTAATGACTGGCTGCAGGTACTCGGGCAAACTTTATTGATCAGCAGGGGAAATTTCTTGGACACAATAGCTCACACATCACATTATATTACAATAACACAGAGTAAAACTATAGTTTTAACAAATGGTAATAAACTTCTAAATAAATAGCAATAAAAAAATAGCAAGAGATAGCAAGAGATTGGTATCAATAATACATAAATTATATAAATGCATGTACAGTAAGTAAAAAACAAATATCGTATTATAAATACAGTATATCACAGATAATATATGACTTAATTTTAAGTCATATTGTTGATCAAATAATAAAGGATTTACATCATAGGGACCAGATTTTTGTCTCCATATTGGATGCAGGTTCCCATGTTGTGAGTGTATGTAGATTTTAATCCCCATAGTGTGACACATATCTGCCCACTTTCACTATTCTATGCCTAAACACACAGGCACGCACACACACACACACACACACACCCTAAACACACACACACACACACTCACACACACACACACACTAGTTGTACATGAATGGTAAAGCACCGACTAGCACTGATACACATATATATTATACATGCAGCACTTTAACCTACATGTTCTGCAGAGCATCTCTCTCTCTCTCTCTCTCTCTCTCTCTCTCTCTCTCTCTCTCTCTCTCTCTCTCTCTCTCTCTCTCTCTCTCTCTCTCTCTCTCTCTCTCTCTCTCTCTCTCTCTCCCCTCCTCCTCCTGTGTCTCAGATCTAGGTCAGTGGAGATGTGAGTGCACGTGAGCCAGCAGTGCGTCCACATGACATCACCGGGCTCCTCTCTTTAAATAGCCTGGAGTAGCTTTAGCTGTGGCTGTGATCAAGTCCGAGTGTAGTGAGGAGATAGTGGTATGACCTCAGGGGAGAGCGCAGCGTGTGTGTGTGTGTGTGTGAAGGCTAAAATGACAAAAATCTCTGCATTACTGCAAAGAAAATGTACACACAATAAACATTAAATATATTGTTCCATCTATTCATATATGACAAGTCAGTAAAGTAATTAACAGGCTTAGTTAAAATGACTACTGTAGGTCTAAGATGGCTTAACTTCCTGTAGGCATGGTTTGCCTGACAGACCTGGCAGGTCACACAGACTGACCCTGCCTCCTGTCGCCCAGTGGTCTCTGAAGGAGGGTGTGCTAGGTGTGTGTGTCCTGCCACTTGGCAGTAGGACATGCAGGAGTTAATGGAAAAATAATAATTTATGCAGAAAAAAGGAAGAGGAAACAGTGTATTTATATAAAGACATATCAAACTAGTGAATCATTAATTTAATCTGCCTTCTTACATATAAATACCACCTACCCATATAAATCCTTATGATCTAAAAAGCATTAGTCAACGAATACAACATTTTAATCGACAAAGAGACCATCGACCAATTAATCGGCTAAACGACTAAACGATTACAGCCCTGGTGGTGCGTGTTTGAGTGTTGGTGGTGTCCAGAGGATCCAGTGGTGCAGACTGGCAGCCTCGCTTTCATCAGTGTGTCCCAGGGCAACTTTGTTCACAGATGTAGATTACCACGACTGAGTTTGGATTATGTCTACAGTGTAGTGCTTTGAGAGGCTTTGCCAAATCTGTAAAGCACATTACTGTTATGGACACTTTCACTGATGGAACCAACTCTACCCCGCCTTCATTCACTCACACAGAACATTACTCGGGTTGGTGGGTCAAAGCAGGACTGCTGCCTCGTGATTATTAGATAATCAACAACTGTGACAAATGTGCATCCCTAATAATTGACATCGTCCCACTCTCAACACTTCCATTTGCTGTGGCATTAAAACAGGACTAACTATACAAACTGAGTTATTCAACATGTATTTCTCATCATCTTATTTCACATCCAGAGATCTGGTGTGTAATATAGTGTCCCTTTAAGTGGCGGGCTGCCCTGTTGTTGTGTCCGCCCAGAGTCACATGAGGCTGTGGCAGAGACACACCCAGCACAGGGCAGACCTCAGGGTGGAGCCCAAACCAGCTCCATAATTCAGGGGAGCAGAGCAGCAGGCAGCCCCTCCTCTCCTGGACCCGGTCTGTACACAGACTCTGGAGGTCCTCATCTACACAGATGATGATTCTTGTATTGAAAATAGATACACATTAGAGCAGGTATCAATGCTAAAAAGTCACATTTGTACAACAAAAAAACTTTCCTGAATCCTGAATTTCCTTAATCTTGTATTTTTGTGATATATGTACTATACTTCTGACTTTTTGTACTTTATCATTATTCCATTTGGTAATAATTGAACAAGAGTTACTGTGGCCAAGTAATTTCCTTTGTGGATTAATTCAATTTGTCTAATTGTCTAATTTCATAATGAACTGAAAATCCTGTTCATTTATCATTTTGGGATCTTATAAAAGAAAACTGAGCTGAATGAGGCTGCGAGTGTATGCTACTGTTGTGTTTTGGGGCAAGGCTCTTGGTTCCAACTGGCATCTGGTTCTTTTTGGCAACTGTGTATTTTGGAAATAATAGTCTAAAATAAAATAACATATTTTCTCTTTTTCATTTTACTTTTCCAAAACTTTAAAATATTTGCAGAAATCCAACCAAGATTTAGTGTAATAGTGCATTCACATTTGGTCAGAGGCTACATCACATTCTGGACTAAAGTGGGACTGAACCAAGACCAAATCAAGCCAGACCAGGACAAGTGTGAACTCGGGATTCACAATTTTGGGGGGCATGAAAAATCTAAATGTTTAAAAAGTAGGGTTCTGTTGAGAGTTTACATTGTGTACAAAAACAGCATTAAGTTTTAAGAAATGACTGAAATCTGAACTGATAAACTAATACTGATACTGACTAATACTGACAAAGCATCTGTAAAAAAGACAGGATATTTTGTTCTTTGCAGAGGGCATTCTGTTGTCTAAGTAACTGCAGCCAACTCAAATTGCAATTTTGTTTCGATTGCCTTATCTTGTGCTGTTCTAACTCATGTTCTCATGATACTAAATTTCAATCTCAATTTTAGACAATAAGGAACAGCCTTGATACCAATTCTGATACCATGATGATGAATAACACTCTTGATTTAGACAATAGAATGTGATTTTCAACATTACATAATAGTACTTTTTTTTAATATGATTTATATGTTCTTCTATGTTCTATCTGTGTAATCCCTCAGTTCCATTGTGGTCTGTCAGTGTATACTAGTCTTAATGGTCTTATACTTGTTCTTATACCATTCTAGATCATTCTGAAGCTTAGTATTACCTGTTTAAATGAGTATTTAGTTTCAATACTAGTTTGAGTACAGGTTTGTATCTGATTTCCAATACTTTTGAAAACCCTAGTCCTAACTCACCTTAAGTAAACATTAGGGATGTAACAATAATCAAAATATTGTGAAATTGTATCGTCAAAGTTCTCACAATAATCGTGGACCCTCACAATATATTGAATTACAAATCTCTTTGCTTAAATTAAGAATTATGGTGCAGCAATAGCTAAAAAAGACAGAGGGAACTATATAGACCATGATCCTTTGCTCCATTTCAGTGTAGACTACAAGAAGAAATAACAGTTCTAAGCACTTTTAAGTCTTAGTTCTTTGGATTAAGTCTTGTCAAGGTATTTGAAGCGGAAAAAGTAGCATATTAACAGTTTTGTTAGCCTACACAAAATATCGCAATAAATATCATACTGTGAGATCTATATCATGAAAATATTGTACCGAGAGTTTTGGATATTGTTACATCCCTACTCTTGAGTCTCCCCACCACATCGTGAGCTTTCCCATGATATCGCAATAAATATTGTACCGTGAGGTTCATACCATGACAGTATTGTATCGTGAGACTTGGATATTGTTATACCCCTAGTAAACATGTGACTAGCAACCATCAAAATCAACATTTGACCTTTTGACCTGTTAGCTACATCTTTTTTGCTGCTTGTACTGCCTGTTCTTTAGTGTATTGGTTCAGCCTGGAGCCATGACACTGCAGTCAAGGTGTGGGTCAGAGAGACTGCGGGAGGGGAGGAAGGGAGGAGGAAGCGGCTGGGGAGAGGGAAAGCCACACCTGCACCGTCAGCAACTTCCACTCTCACTCCATCCATCTCTCTCTATACCCTGTTTTCACTATAGCGAATGCTTAGTCACCGCATTCAAATCGATACCCGGCTAACACATTCTCATAGCGCCTGATGTGTCTCAAGTGTGAAAGAGTGATAAAAACCTTCACCTCTTCTTATTCTCTCTCTCTTACAGCCCAAGCTCATGGCCAAGGACTTGCTGGACCTGGTGGCATCGCATTTCAACCTCAAAGAGAAGGAGTACTTTGGCATCGCATATGTAGATGAGACGTAAGTTAGCTAAGAATTATCATTAAACAACACCATTAAACCACATTGGCGGTTTTCAGATTACATCACATTCTATAGGCCAATACTATTTAATGGGCCCATGTTACACTGTCATCTGATCAATGTTATAATGTTGTTTCCTCATCACAAACATACCTGGTTGTGTTTTCTTTCATTCACACGTTTTACACACAAATGCTGCATATTTAGGCTGAGTTCTTCTCTCAGATGGAATAAACTTGTATATTGTGATGTCAAATGGTATTACAGGAACTGCTCCACTGTGTTTTTAAATTTCATACACCTTCACGAGAATCATTTGGATAATTTCAACACTGGAATTTCCAATCTTGACTAAACTAAGGGTAAAAGGCAGGTGTTAACTTGAAAACTACAGCTTCATGACATCACAAGGTGGAAGAGAGCATTTTGAGCTTTGAAGATGTAAACAGACTAATAATAAACGGTTACTGAAATATGTGGGAGTGAAACAAAACACAACTTAAGGTATGTTTTCAGGAGGTAACACACATAATATGGATACATATGGGTCACAGCTAAAATGAATATTGTTATGTTGCTGATTTGTATTCTAATATATGAAGTTGTAGTATATCGTCATTAGTAGAAGTAATCAAGTTCAACATTGTGAACTTTTGGACATACTTTTGGACATTCTTCATGAAAGTCAATCAATAGGGAAAACTGACTCTTGCTCCCCATTTGAGAGTATGACATCACCACATTGTGCAATCTGGCTAGGCTTAATAACAAAATAATACGACATGAGATTTAACAGTTAGCAGTCAAGAAAAAGAGGAAGAAGCTAGACACTGGAAGAACATGCAACTCAACATACAAAGGTCTCAGGCATCCTGGAGAATTGAACCGGGGACGTTCTTGAGTGCTAGTTACACAGGCATCTGAACCTATTGTGCTTTTCATGGACTGAAGAAGTGTAAAAGAAGTTTTTGGGGGTTTTTTTTGCAAGAAGCTGTTTTTCAAAAAAAAAAACATAAGTCCATGGAAGCAAAGACTCTACATTGCAATCTTGTTCATTTTGTTGCCAGAGAAAACAGCACTGCGCGAGTGTAAATTAAACCACTAGTTTTTACTAGGGAATGAGTTTAATAATAATAACACAGGATGGTTGACAAAATAAACACATTAATACTGAAGGTAATTCTGAAACTAATTTTAAAAAGATTGATACTAAGGTTATTGCATAACAAAACTGGACCTGTCTTAAATGGTTTTAGTATTGCTCTTCATTAGAGCTACTGTAAAATATATATATATAAAATAGACGCACAAAGCAATTTTTTCATTATTGTGGTGTCAGCATCAGCAGAGTCTTTTTTTTTGTTTTAGAATTAAATATCATGACAACACTAATACTGTTCCAATAAACCCACCACTGTTCCAGAGTGCTGTGCTCCACGGGGCCGTTTTGATGCTAAGCTAACACGACAGAGGCAGAAATAGACCAGTGCAGTTCAGCCGGTTCACTGCTGCTCTGACCATGGCTCCATTCTCTCTCAGGACAAGGCTGGTCAGCACAATACTCTATTTCACTCTGTAATGTTATGTTGTATTGGCCAAACACTGTCAATCCCAAATCACCTTAAAGAACTGTGCAAATGCAGAGAACAAGTTGTGAATGGTAAAACGTCTCCAAAATGGTGCCTATTCTAGGATTTCAACATATGGCAGTGGTACTACAAACGAATTGTTTGTCTGAACCTTTTAACATATATTTTGATATATTTTAACTACTGTAGGGAAAGGAACTGTATGGCTTTGCTTTTGAGCTGCCAGTGCCTTAACCTGCAGACAGACGACACTAGGGATGGTACAAGATCTCGTGCCAAAGGATCTCGTGAGACAAAATTGCCACAAGATTGAGCACACATGAGAAAAATTATCTTGTGAGATTTTGTGTTAACAGTTAAAGTGTTAAAGTGTTTACATTTGGATTGGACAAAGAAGTGTTATTTATTGGTAAGTTACATCTTTTATAGTTCCTAAAGAAGTACTATGGAAACAAAAATATGACATCAAAGAAAAAAAAGTGTGAGGCCAAAATTGGAAACTGAATTGTGAAATGTATATATTAGGACTTATGTTAAAATCTGGTCTTGTCTAGTTCTTGTAGACTCGTCTTGTGGAAATTGTGTCTCTTCCCATCCCTAGAGAACACATACAAGTTCTTCTCATTCCAGTGTATGTACTGTATATGGAGAGACCGTGCTCATGTGAAAGCTCAGAACCTCCAGAATTCACTCACTGATCTGCAGAGGCTAGACTAGCACTGACTAATAGTGCTGGGGTTTAGGTAGTGACCATTCAGATCATAGAGAGCATTTTTAGGTTTAAACCAACTGCATTTCAGCATTGAAACTGGCAACCCAAATGAAAGACTCATCTTAAGCTCATTCTGCTTTCTAATTGGATAATTGTTCTGAGAAAAAACACCAAATTATAACATAAACAACTTGGCTATCATGTCCAAGGTTTTTGTAATTAAGAATAAATCAGCATTACAATTGTTACCAGTAAAAGTTGATGTTTATCACATATCTTGGAAACCCAGGAGAAAAATCTTGCTTACTTTCCTTTAGTGTTTTGTAAATTCACTTTACAGTAAACAAACTATGCGGTCAAATCTACACATACTAGTAGTTTGCTCTGAACATTACACCATCTTGTGTTTTGAAATGCAAACATGACGTTCAAATGAGCTTTGTTGTGCATGGCGTTGTAGATAAACAAAGCCTGAACAGAGGGCTCGAGTGGAATGGTTTAGATTAGCTCATGCAAACCTACATTTACATACAGGGAAAAATTACCTGGTACCAAAGACCTGCTCTGTCCTCCTGTGTCTTGCTGGTTGGTACTTGCTGACCTGTGTGGACAGTGGGACAGGGCGAGTGGGGACAGAACCCGTGCTCCCAATCAAACTATGGATTAATCTCATCTATTTTTGCAACCAGCAAGCCCAATACCACACTACTGTATATACAAACTTCATGGATTTCAGTTTCATGTTATATGGTGCCATTTTAAAGATGGTTGACAAGGGTTGCACTATTGGAAAAATATATCTAATTATGAATTTTCTGACAAGCGTGATAAAATTTCCAATTTATTTTTTAATAATAGGATTTGGTTCAAAGTTCACATTTTAAATGTGTCCGGGAGACTTGACAAAAGGACTGAAATATGGACATAGACATAAGGGGACAGTAGGACAGACAGAAGGACATATTTGGACATGTTGAGCTGCTCAGGGGAGCATGCAAAGAGACCAGAGAGACCATCTGTCCCCATGCAAGTGTTATGTCAGAGAGAAGAGGAGAGAGAGGAACTACACCCAAAATAATGGTTAATACAATTTAAAGTAATTATTTTAACTTTTCAGTATTGCTTTACATTTTTTTCCCATAGTCATATAATACTGACTGGCAGACACAGTTAGCTAATTACAACATACGACACACATATAAGCTTGAGGTTAATTCATTTCCCAGATTTTGTTTTTCTGTCCTAGTCTGTGCTATTGCTGGGTTTGAGATTTACAGTGCTACTGGGCTATTACAGTGAGTTATTGGGTCTAGTCACTAATAGAAATGAATCTTAGTGGTGTCAATAGGAAATTGCTCCCCATCTAGGATCCTGACGCCATCTCATCTGAAAACCGCCAATGTACATTATTAAAATTAATCCAAAATATTTTGCAATATATGGGAGAGGAGCTCATTCCCCAACAGGCTCTTACAGTTCCCCTCAAACAGTGACAGATACAGGACAACATTCATACAAGACTCCATATAGCTGTACAACAACTCACCCTTTATGTAACAGATAATACTCCCTACTAGAGCCCGACCGATATGGATTTTGCTGTGGCCGATATGAAACCGATATAATGGCAGTTGGCGCTGCCGATAGCCGATATAATCGCCGATATATTTAGTGATGTAAAAATTCACTGTAAATGTTGAATTGTTTAAAAAACTTAGGTTTGGCTCTGGTGGATTTTAAACTGGGTTTATTTAGGTAACATTTATTGTTATTCTGCCTCTTTACATCATATTTACAGACAGTAGGTTGGCTTAATGGCATTTTTGCATCACATTCTAGACACTCTTTTTAGAGAACCGGCTCTTTTGGCTCGGCTCACTAAAAGCTGCTGGTTCTTTTGGCTCCCAAGTGGCTCTTCAGATTGTTTTGTTGCAAGCAGGACTAAAGCACGTCTAAAGCAGGACTGAATCAGGACTGAACTAGGTCTAAACCAGGACTGAAAAAGGACTAAACCGGGACTTATTTATTTTATGCTAAACTACAGTCAAATATGCTCGTTTTTGGGTTTTTTTTATCCTATGTACACGCAAATTTCTCAAAGTTTCGTTTTTAGCCGCTGCCGCTGTCAAACCACGAATCTGCACGCGGCGTGAAGAGAAAAAAGTGAGAGAAAGAGAAAACACGGCTCCCAATAAGGATCAGGCTCCCGTCGTTCGCTTCAAAGAGCCGGTTCTAAGAGTCATTTCGTTCGCGACGGACCCATAACTAGTAAAGAAAGTAGCGCTATTAGCCTTTAGCCGTAAATACGTGCGCGCCGCGGTAATTAATTATATGCGCAAATGTCATAATTCACACGTCTATTCACAGCTCATTTACATATCAGTGCAGGTCCAGTAGCAAATATACGGCCAATATAGTCACTTTAGAACAGACCAATAGAAAACAGTCCTGTTTATGTGCGGGAGCTACAGCAGCTAACCCATAACAAATGACAAAAACTAGCTTCAGAGTCGACATATTTCCAACACTCACCGCTCATACAGGCTCCTCCTCACATCACAAATCTGCACTAATAAATGTCCTTTTAATCCAGACTCAAACCGATTGTCCGTAAAAAGAATATAATCTCAGTGTTTGGATCTGTGTCTGCAGGTGTAAACAAACACACGTGAGTGACGCGACTCTGTGGTGTGTTCAGGGACAGTACGGACACACACAGACAAATGACTCCGTAGATAAATACTGATGTGGAGCCACATATTAGGACATTTATCTGTCTGTAAATTGGATTAAATGAACAGAATGTAGAGAGTCTAAGCTTTATAACGAGGTATAACATGCCCACGTGATATATCGGCCCCTATCAGCAAGCATATCGGCCGATAGCCGATATGCCTAAAGTTGCCCATATCAGCCGATAATATCGGCCAACCGATATATCGGTCGGGCTCTACTCCCTAGAACTGTACAGCAACTCACTCTTATGTCCCTTATGTAACAGATAATACTCCCTACAGAACAATGCTTATGTCCTGTCAATCATTATATAATTTTTGCACTGTCTTCTTATGACCTCTTGTATATAGCTGAGATTTTATATTACTTATTTTTCTATTTTATTTCATATTCATTTATATAATTATGCCTTATTTGACACCTGTCTTTTGCTATCTTTTTTGCTACTTATTTAGAATTTAATTTTACCATTCATATTTTTACTCTTTGTTATTATATTATATTGTGATGTGTGACCTACTGTGTCCAAATAATTCTATATCCTTACAAAAGGTTTTTGAAGGATAAGGCCATAATTTTTATGCTACTGTCAGTTTTCTTTCTAATTTGTGTATGTAACAAATGTGATTTCTCCTACGTGTTTTTCAGGACTCACTTCAGCTGGCTGCAGTTGGATCGGCGGGTTTTAGAACACGAGTTCCCTAAGAAGTCGGGTCCTATCGTCCTGTACTTCTGTGTCAGGTCAGTCCCCTCAGTCACTTCAAGTTAATATGTGTATCACTTGTTTTGCTTATTTCATTTGTATTTATTTAGCCACCACTAAAAGAGTTTAAGTGTTTTTATCATTGAAAGTTTCGGTCTGTACATAAGAAAACAAAGTACAGTTACATCAGAAGACCTAACGAACCTAATCGGAAGTTTAGTGTACAATTTTACATAGCTATTTTTACACATCATAATCCAACAACCTCTCAACCAATTTTATGTTTATGTTTTATGTTATGTTTTTCTCAACTGTCTACAGGACAATATTGAAATTGTTGTAGTGCATGTATGCAAAATTAGAATATTAGAAGAAGAAACTATTAGGTGACATTTCTGCACATTTGAGGTTAATTTTACAATCCATTCACTTTTTATAACCCTAAGATATTCTCAGGCACTTTTTTAGCACATTTTAATTGTAATATGATAATTTTTTTTTTGATTTTTACCATCTTAAATTGTGAAAAACAGAACTAGTCCATTTTAAATAATTTGCAGTGTTCCAAAGTTATTGCTTACACCTTGGAACATTCTAATTACTCACCGTAACGAGCTTTTCACAAATTTTAGACACCAGAGCGGAGTTTTGCCATCACGTAGTATTCTAATAATGCATTTCCTGATCCTCGGATAATAAAGCACTTTATAATTAGATCCAAGCAGTAATACTCAGCTGACTTATTTTTACTTTGAGAGCAGCTAGTACAATATATCTCTACTGGGACAATTTTTTTTTTAAATACACGAAAAAAAATTGGGTACAGGGCATTTAAGTAAATATAGTCCTGACTTCAAACCATCATTTTCTGTTGCCAAATGCTTTTCTTAAAGGAGGACTCTATCATAACTTGTCCATATTGAAGCAAATTAGAAACAGCAGCAGTCTCATTTTGTGCTTGTCATTCTAATTCTGAACTATTTAATATACTTTGTGTGACCCGGAGGACAATAAAACACATGGTTCTATTATTACATTTGTCCAAACCAAATTTCTCTGCCTTTCTCTCTGATAGGCTTATAAAACAGGCTTTGTACCCTCTCTTTTGTATGATTTTTACAAAAGAAAGTCATTATAAAAATCTCCTGACTCATGCAGCGCTTTCTATTGTAAGCTATGGGAGGTAGATTATGCACTGGCTGGTATACTGTACAACGGAAGCTATGGAAAGTGACGTACATAAGCTAAACTTGTACTTTGGGAGTAGTAGTAGTAGGACTTTGACATTTACTACACAATAAGGCTAAATATGTCAGGTTGTGTTTTTACTGATTGCAGATAGTCATTGTGAGCCATATTTAGGGACAATAGAATCATAGAGTACAGTTTGGGTATGATGTGTTCAAGGGGAAGTGTATTTTTGGAACATGATTTTAGTGGATAAAAATTCAAATTGTGTATTAGCAAAGCAGACAGAATATACTGTATAACAGTATATTGCAAAAAAGTGTAGTTTGAGGCCAAGATTTTTAATATGATAAAAAAATGACTTGATTTTTTATAATACCTAATAATATATATATATTTTTATAATAGCTATTTATTATAGATTCTTAAACCACCATATGTACATTTTCATGCTAAAAATAGGCTTATTATATACTTTTTTTTTTTTTTTCATCCTGACTGTGAACATCCTTGCATCTTCACAAACGTAACTCTTATTTGACCTGAGGGGGGCCTACTTGTTCCTGCTTGTTTCCATCTAAATGTTGTTCCTTTGGCTGTAATATTCCACAGTATGGCATAAAATGTATTTATCTTCATGGAGAATGTTCTGAAGTAACAGAACAAGGTTTTAACTTTCTATTTCCATGGAATCATACAGATAACATGCCACTTCCAGAAAGTTACATACTATATACTATTACTTTAATGTACAGTGGAAAATGTATTACTTTTATCACTACATAAGATTCTCTGAAGCACTTACCGATATCTTTGTCTATGCCTATAATATATTTATCATAGATGTGTAATGGTAAAAATAACAGTCATAGCAATATTTGTACTAAATAGGCTACGAAGCTCTTGGGACAATGTTAGACAGTACCTTACTATAGTCCACAGTCCCTTGTTTGCTAAAACTAAACCACTGCATATGTCCTTGTTTGTAGATCTCAAACCGTTTTGCTCACAGACCCTCCATTCCAGCCATGTTCTTGTGTGTAGCAGGTCAAGTTGAGGGTTCAAAGCCAGTATTTACATAGATTAATAGGTGTTTGGGGTGGCGTAGGTGGCGGAGATGTGATCAGGTGAACTCTGACCCCATTTGGACGGCTCCTTTTCTCCTCTGCGGTCCAATCTCTCATCTCGATCTCTCCAAATGTCAGCACCCCCGTCACCCTTCCTTCACTCCGCAACTCTGATCTGAAAACCACCAAAAAGAACAAAGCATAAAGGACACATTCTGAATATATTAGCAACATCTGCATATGAATTTTATTAAGGTTGAAATATAACTTTCAGTCAAATCAGAAATGAAATTTGAATGGTCATAGGTAATACAATGGGGTCGTATTCTGTGGAAAAGCTGCTAATTGTATAGTTTAGTTATAGATTATATAGTTTTATAGTTATAGTTCAGACGTCTACAGACGTGTGCCGAAATATATGGGATTATTGTATTAGTTTAGGTAGCAGTTCATATTTCAGTCCTCTCTGAATTTTAATTAAATTTGATTTGCAAATAGAGATGGGTTATGTTGACAAAATGGAATAACCCAATATTTTTTTAATTTGAATTTTTGCAATCTATGACATGTTGAATTGAGACTGAAAAGTAAATGGATTTTAAAATTAAACATATGTACAGAAATGTGTTTATTTTTTATTTTATTTTATTTATTTATTTGCTTTTTATAGTTTTCTGTGTACACTGTGATTTAAACCTAGATTGAAACGATAAAATCAACTCCAACATTGGTCAATTTCATATTTTCACTGTCAAAATCCAAGCGACCTGTTTATCAACTTGGCATTTTTCCAGCAGTCGTTCTACTTACCTTTGTCATGTGTACAGGTTTAAACTGCTATTGGAGCACTGGCCATGAGGTTCTCCTTTTCTGTGTAATGAAAAGCTCAGAGCGTGTATTGACAACACCTCTCCCCTGTCTGCAGCTCGATGCCTAACACGATTTAAACCCTCTGTATTGATCCCCTTACGATCGCACCCACTCAATACCAGCACACAATCATACAGCCGCCAATACGCATCATGCGCACGTGCTCAGTGGGGCCAAGGCAGGGCGAGTATTCAGCTCTGAAGGGGTTAATGTGGGAATACATGATTAATAAGAGAGGGGTGGTTAGTGATTTTTTTTTTTTTTTTTTAATATAAGGATTCATTTGGTGCTCAGATATAACAAGTCTAATTGAACTTAATGTAATATATTAAAAAAGACCTATGCTTGTGTCCACTATAGAGTTATAATCTATGACACCCATGGATTGATTATATGTTATAATTTGGGCATTTTAATATTGTAGTATTCATCTAAAACAGCTTAATTAAAAGAAACAAGTTTGCTGACTTCAGGGTTAGAAACTGTAGTGCTAGTGGGAGCTGATGTTGCTGTAAACATCATCACAACAAAGAGTCACACAGTTCTCACCCCTCCTATGGTAGCTGGAAATCTATTAACTAGTAGGATTTTTTTTATTTGTGTTAAAATTACACAACTCTGCCAAATCCCACTCATTAACAAAATAAAATTGGAGAACAAAGTAAGTATACCGCAGCGAGTGTGTACTACTGGCGGTGAAAACGGGTTGATCTGGGCAATGACTTGAAAAGAGGAGTATAAAGATTACTCAAACATGCATGAATCACTCTAAATACAACTTGGTTAAAAGAAAAAAAAAATATTTTGCAGAATACTGATAAATGTGTGGCCAGTTATATGTTTTTCCACAAAACCTAGAACCTGATTAAACTTACTAATATGTACAAATTATATTCATGTTTTTCTTACACAGCAAATGCTTAGACAGAATGGGTGATGAGTGATGAAAATCTAGCACCGTTGCCATAGCAAATAGCAATTCAAAACAAAATGTTGTATCTTTTTAATGGGCAAAAGTCCTCAAGATATCACTTATGAACAGGAAACTTAAACCAATGAAAAATGGTACAGTCTACAGTGCTGTAGTACTCCATAGGCTCCAGTGTGTGAAGTTTCTGATGCAGGCTTCCATTCACCAGAGGACACACTACAATGAGGAGCTTCCCTTTAGCTCTCTGTGTATTCACACGGCTAAATTTAGACTCTTATTATGTTAGCTGTGCCAGAAGTGGGTTACTGGGCTGCCTCCTCTCTCTCCTCCTCATCCTCTATTCCCTCTCCTCTTGTTTTGTAACTCTCTTTCCCCCTCTCTTTCTCTCTATTTTTCTTTTCACCTCTTCTCTCTTTCTTTCTATGTATCCTTTCCTTCTCTCACCCCTTTCTCTCTTTCCCCTCTTCCCCTATTTCTTTTCCCTCTTTTCTCTCTATCTCATTATATCTCTCTCTTTCTCTCTGTCTCTTCTCTTATCTCTCCTCTCCCTCCTTTTACTCTGTCTCCTCTCTTACCCCTTCTCCATGTTTTCTCTCTCTTTCTTCTATCGCCTACCTCTTCTATCTTTTTCTCTCCTCTTTTTCATTTCCTGTCACTCATTTCTCTCACTCTCTCATTTCTTGTTATGTCCTTCCTCTCCCCCCCCCCCTTTCCTTATTTCCCTCTCTCTTTTCTCTCCTCTATCTTTTCCCTTCCTTTCCCTATCCCCCTTTTCCCCTAGTTTGTATTTGTCCTTTGTATCTTTTTCTCTCTCCTCTTTTTAATTCTTATCTCTCTCACCCTCATCTCTCACCCCCTCCTCTCTCTCTCTCTCTCTCTCTCTCTAATTCCCCTCTTCTCCTATTTTTTTTCTTTCTTTTCTTTTTTGCCCCCCTTCTCTCTCTGTCTCTCCTCTCTGTCTAGTACTAGTGTGTATATGTGCTGATAATGCAGCAGGGGCAGCAGACATTGTGTGAAGTGCAGTGTGAGCAGATCTACTGTCCTGTGTGTCAATGTGAGGTTGATGCACTGTGGACTGTACCGCTCTGCCCCCTTCTGGACACCTTGGGGACTGCACACTGTTACTGGCTGTGTTTACATGCACAAAAAATCTCAGTAGTGTTGTCATGATAATTTCAAGATCAGTTTCATTACTAAGAAATAGACTCAATACTCAATAGGGATTCCGATACCAAAAAAACAAAAACAGTCTTTATTTAGACCATAGATTGAAACTTTCCACATTAAATCGTAGTACTACCTTTATATTACTGTGCTGATTTATATCTGTGTAATCTCTCAGTTGTCCAGATATGTTCTATGTGAGTAATCTGATTTCTTTCTGATTGTTCACACCTCTACAGGCTTTTGATATGTAAAACATATGTAAAATATGTGTCAGATAACACATATTACACACATAACACATAAAGATTTGAAGTTAAAATGATATTATATATATATATATATATATATATATATATATATATATATATATATATATATATATATATATATATATATATATATATATATATATAATATATATACATATATATATATATACAGCAGTTACATTTACATATGCTTTTTGTGAATGAATCCCACTAAAGTCCTTCTCTGTCTGTCTGTCTCTCAGGTTCTATATAGAGAGTATCTCCTACCTGAAGGACAATGCAACCATCGAGCTGTTTTTCCTCAACGCCAAGAACATCATTTATAAGGTAGTCACTTAGGATTAGTATTCATATTTTGTCAAAACAATGAAATAAACCTTGCAACTGGTTAACAATGATAGTTGATAGTGAAGTTGTAGTCACTGTTACTGTCAGTAGGTGGCGCATTAAACTTGGGTATGCAGAACATAAACAAATGGTGCATACTTTGTATTCCCATATAAAAGGGCCATTTTATTCTTCTTTTCATTGTTTAAGAAAAAAAAAACATTTCCTTAGAAACATATTAACATATTATAGTACGTACAATACAGAGAGATATGAGTAATATTACATTTTAATACTATTACATGTATTTAATATTGTGCTATGTCTGGTATACAATAATAAAGCACAACCTGTTTTAAAACAAAGACAGTCAGTCATACAGTATCTTCTCATTTATAACACACACACACACACACACACACACGTAAACCAGTCTCCTGTACCTGTGTTGGTAGAGCGTAGCAGACAGTGTGTTCACAGTGGGTGGTACAGGGCTGAGTGGGGTTTTCTCTGAGCAGACTTTGATCCTATGTCTGATCTCCAGGTCAATTATGATTCTATGGACCACATTCCTCACATACCTGACCTACTCCTCTGCCCACCTACCCACACACACTCACACACACCCCTCACCCCCCTCACCCTTTTCACCCCTCCAGAACAAGCGATCTCACTTATAGGGCCTATAGAAAAACATTACAGCCATAACAACTTTCATTTGAAAGTATTGTCTTTAGGTTCATGCAAAGGTAGGAACTTTCTATAAACAAGTATGGTATGAGTTAAAAATTATTAAGAGTGATTCATTAATTCAAGAGTATTTTAACATTTTGACTGTTTTCAGTTTTGTTTTCTTACCATGTGTAAGTTATAAAAAGTTATCTCAATTTTATCTCAATGTTTGTTTTTTTGTTTTTTTATTATTTTGCTGTCAGGAGAAAAAATGAAAAACAGTTCAGTTACAATAGAATAATAAAGTCTCAACAAGTAAAAAACACTCAAATAAAAAATATATATTAAGAAATTGCCTAATGTTTTTGAAATTTCTATTGCAATCTGATTTTTATGTTTGTCTAATGTTTATCTCTAACATTCTTTATTTCTTTCTTATAGGAACTCATTGAAGTAGAAAGTGAAGTCGTCTTTGAACTGGCTTCTTATATTCTACAAGTAAGGGCACATATGATATCTGTGAGCATAAATCATACAGTTGTTTTGGTCAGAATATATATTAGTTTAAAATGTCATTATCAGCCTCATGTATTCCCAAGGTTTTCTTTCAGTATTTTTGAGTGGTTTGGAGATTGCATTCCACATAGTTAATCCTTAGAGCTTTCTGTGCATTAACGTTAACAGCCTAGAGAGACCTTGACTCCCAGACTATATATCTGATCATATAAATGTGTTTTTCCTTGCTGTGTTTCAGGAGGCCAAAGGAGATTTCACTAGGTAAGCCTTATTTCCCATAGCATTTTATTTTATCTATACAAAAAAGAGGATCATGATTCAAAACTAGAGTAAAGTAAAGGTGTTGTTTGTTAATTGCTGATAGAGCTTTGTTTAAAAAAACAACATATTAAAGAGGAAAATATCAGTAAAATCATGTAATTGCCAGCATACTTGCATACACATAAGGTGAAGTCACACTAAGATCTTGCTTCCAAATGTGTTGCTGTTATCACATTTTCTTATTGGAGCTTTTTAACAGAAATACACTTCTCACAGGTTGTTGTTTAGGTGTTTAAAGTCATTATGGATATTGCAGGTATAATATAATTTAATGTTCTTAAAACATCAGTCAATTAATTGTTCTAGTCTGTAGCTCTGTAATGAAATTGATTTTCATTTAATTTGCTTCAAAGGAGCTCAACAGTTACGACCCACCCCATGGCATTATTTTTTATAGACTTTCCGGGGAAAAAAATTTAAAGTTTGAAATCTTGCTCAGGGCTAATCACCTATGTGGTAACTAATGAGCACAAGACTTTGAATTTTATTTAAAATCTGTTTCTCAAACTTTATAAACCGCAGTGTTATTACAGCATTTTGTACAATCTTGCATTTTAAATTATCTTAAAACAACCGCATTATGGATATTAGTAAGCACATAGCTGGTTAGCCTGGGCGATGTCTTTGAAATCAATATTTGTAATTTTCTAAAAAAAATGAGTGGAAAATTTACTTCTGGAATCAGACCAGGCAGTCACTGTTGAGCTTCATTATGTTAGTTACCCATTTACTTGTTACACAACTGAAACGGAGCACAATTATTGCCACCTGTAAGACCTGAAATACACAATATCATTATTACTGTAGCCTCATGAACAACATATAAACTTACATGCAATTTTTTATATTACACTTAGTTGTCTTCACACAACCTCCATTGTTATTCAAAGATAAAGCTTCCTATTTTGTCTCAGTGAATACCAGTAGAGTCCAGTACACAACCTGTCCCCTAATGCCCCCTTCCCATTGTCCACTGGCCTGATAACATACTACAGCCTCTGAGCTCATTTCCGCCTGCGAGACCAGCAAATATCCTGCTTCGACCAGGAATGTGACACTACCAAGAGACATTCCTCATTCTGACCCTCCCCCCGTCCTCCGACTTCCTTTGCGCCAAAATACTACAATATTCCACAATAGATTTACCCTCCACAGTCCTGCATGTACCTTTAAGTCTTCAACTATGGAAAATGTAATGTACTGATTTGAGGGAATGTGTACTGTTTTTACTTTAGATCAGTTTATTTGATGTGTAAAAAAAAAACATTTACGATATTCAACAATGATCAAGCATTCTTTACATTTGTTAAAAAATTTATTGTGATATACTACTATATAATCAGTCACAATTTGGTATAAAATTAACACCATAAACTGCAAATATCAATAAAATATTTGACATTTTAGCAATTTTAGCAAAGTTATTTGCAGGGGGCTAGATAAATAAAACTGAATTTAAAGGATTAAGATTAAGATCATTTTGTCCATGTTTGTGAGCTCTAAGTAACTAGAGAGCTATTTTACTACTACAACTACAGTACTGCATTTAAGTATGATCCTACAAACATTATTTTGTAATTGCCTCATAAATTTTTTTATATTTCAATACATTTTAGCTAGTTTGTGACAATTTTAGAAGTACCAGTAGCACCTTTATGAGTAGTAACGGAAACAGTAGTAGTAGTAGTAGTAGTAGTAATGTTGCTCGTGGTATTAATGTTTATAGCAATAGTTGTGGTTGTAGAAAAAAAAAAAGTTGAGTAAGGTTTACTGTACTGTAACTGAAGAGTGCCATTACACATTTATTCATCTAGTCCAAGTTTATCTGTATAGCACATTTTATTTAAAAATTTCCAAAGAGCTGCACATGATAGCAATGTAAAACTAACATTTAACATATTTCAAACAAATAAATGAAAACTGTACATAGAAGATCAAAAGATTTAAAACAATTCCACATTTTTTCTGTCTCCACATGTTTTAAAGAACTACAAACGTTCCTATTTTCTGCTCCTCTTGCATGTTTATTTTTCCCTTTCAGCCCACCGCGTTTCTGTTAAATAATAGTAACTGTCTATTTATACATGACACACATTGCCTGTTCCAGCTCATTCACCTACAGCAGAGAAGTCCAGTCTGTTTTTGCACTTATGAGTCTGAGCATGACTTGTGGTTTGTTGTTTCCAGTAATGATGCAACACGGGCGGACCTGAAAAAGCTCCCTGCCCTGCCCACCCAGGCCCTCAAGGAGCACCCCTCTCTAGCATACTGGTGAGGAGCCTTCATCACTCAGTACCTTTACATACATGCCAGGAAAAACAGATAAGTGGCCTAGTCCAATTTAAACCCATGTATCAAAATGCACATGAATTTGGGAACTACAGTTGTGGTGTCGTGAATCGAATCTCAAAGATCCCAATAACACATCTGGAGAATCTGATATGCACTCAGATAGCTGTTGCATATAACCATGCAGTCCATTTTATATTGGGTGCAGGTTAGGAGAGGCATTCAACTGCACAGGGTAAGAAACAGCTAGGAATATATTTGGATTTGTATGTACTCCGTTCCATTTGGACTAGCATGTGTTTCTTCATTGTTTTGGTGCAGTATAGAAGGATAACATGGTATTACACTTATATACACTTATATACACTTATACACATATCTCCATGGAGCCATGCAGGTACCTCCAGGCCAAGTTACAGATCAGATCTGTGGAGCGATGACGTTGGGTATTTTCCTTCTTTTTTTTTTTTTTTAAACATGCTACCTCCCTATTGTTACAACAGTGCTTACACAAGTTCAAGTATTATTTATTCACTGTAAGGCACTGGTGTATTTCATCAATTGAAATTGACAGAAGATTTCCATAAGTGGCAAGAATGAAGTTGCAGTAAGGTTTCTATAAATGCCCTGACTAGCATGTAGTGTGATCCTACTTGTCATATTTCACACTATATTCTTAGTGTGAAATAACTGTTATTTGGCTGCCATGAGAAAGTACAACAGATTATGGTTTATGTATTGCTATTATTATTCCGCCAAAACAAAACAACTTTCCCAGAGATTTATATCTCTGGGAGTTGTTTTGTTTTGGCAGAAAGGTATATTATTTTAGTCTGAAATGGCTCATATTTCACCAGTATTGTTACGTCCCTATTTCACATGTATTTAACTCCCTACAGTGAGGACCGAGTCATCGAGCATTATAAGAAGCTGAATGGACAGTCCAGGGGGCAGGCCATAGTAAAGTAAGTACATGTGTGATGTGACATTATAATAGGAAGGATCTGGTCCTATTACTTACATGTCTGTGTGCTCCTCACAGTTACATGAGTATCGTGGAGTCCCTGCCCACATATGGAGTACATTACTATGCTGTAAAGGTGTGGCTTATTTCTGCTTTTTCAATTACATATTCAAAGTTCTACCTCCTGTCCTATGGATTTGGGGATTTATTTTGTATGATCGGGGGATTTGTTTTGTATGATTAGGTAAGACTACACTGTACAAATCCATTTAAATGATGAGTTAGTTAAAGTTAAAATTATGGTAAAATGTAAAATGTAATTGTGCACTTAAAAGTACACTTATCAGAGACACACTATGCAGAATATATAAGCTTTTTTACCTTATCATTGGTCCCTCATCATTAGCTTAGCCATTGTTTAATCAATTGATTCATGCATGTTCAAGTAACTCTGAACAGTATTTTCCTGCTATTCAGAAGAAAATCGTTGTTTTCGTCTACTCCCTATCTCCACCCACTATGACTAAATGGGGGAAAAAAACTTAATATATGCTTGAAAGTCATAATAATTGCAGTAATTCTTTGTGACAATATTTTTTATAGTTACATTATGTATTGTTGACAGTTTTGTTGTTGTTGAATCAGGACAAGCAAGGCATCCCATGGTGGCTGGGCTTAAGCTATAAGGGCATCTTCCAGTATGACTACCAGGACAAAGTTAAACCCAGGAAGGTAAGAATCTGCTCTCAGTCTGGAGTTTCATTCAAAACGTTTGTTATTTTATTGTTTTTTAGCTGTATGAATTACCTGTTCTTAAAATTACTAGCTTTACTAGAGGTAGAAAGTGGAACCAAGATCACAGAATTTACACTCTGCATCTTCAGTTGAAACCAGTACAGGCTTCTATGAGTTTCCATCAAAGGGTGATGAAATATTAGCAGTATTCCCATAGCAATTGACATTTCAAAACAAACTTATTTCTTTATATCTTTTGAATACTGAAAAGTGCTCACAACTGTGCCAATACATGGGTTTCAGGATGACGAAAACATAGTATATCTTTTGAAATGTATAAAGTCCTCAAAATATATAGAAATATATTTATAGAAAGCTGAAACCCATGAATATACAAGAAAAAAAAAATCCAGGAATACCCATGCTGCTAATTTCTCATCTCAAAATGTTTCAGTGTTCATTTTTTCCAGTAGAGAGCAGCATGACAGATAATCCAGCATTCTCTAAAACTAAACTAAAACTAAAATACTACTGAAGGTGCTTTACAAGGACATAATTTCTTCACTACATTATTTCAAATTAGAAAACATCAAATACTTATTATTTAGGTATTTTAATTATTATTGAAGTATTTTTAAACATCATAAAAATCCTATATTTGGAAAACAAGAATGCAAGATGACTTTCCTTGTTTCCCATGTAAACTGAACAGACCAGTCCATGTGCAGGTGTCTCTGTATTGGAATGTGTAGCGTTGCGGTGGCATGCATGTAAACCCCATACTTTCAGTCCTTGCTCCCTAAAGTTCATTTCCACTGACCTGTGACCCCCTGATGTATGACCTCTGCCTGTGTGTAAAGTTGTGCGCTGTGGCATTTGGACTTGTCTTAAAGAGTGTTTATAGACTGCATCCCTTGGCACTTGCACATCCATAACCTTGGTGCCAGTAAAAGAGCAGAATGTTCTTTAAACTCAACTTCCTGGTGCTCACTTCCTGTCAGGCTGTAGACTTCCTGTTTGTAAGCACAGTGCTCAGAGTGGGACTGGATAAGTGTAATCCAGAACATCTATAGTACAAGGTCAGATGGCACTCTAGTTTTTGTAGTTGGAATTGTGGCTTTATTGGACACATTTTAAAGATGCTGTGCCTGATTTTACAGTCTCAAAAACATGAAAAAAACAGAAATGGTTTATTTTAAATGGTTTGCGGCAGTCCAAAGGTATTCCTCACTTACCTTACCTGTAATTATTAAGTTTTATTGATGTTTGCTCACTTACTCAAAACTTGTCAGTTCCATCCTTGTTATTGGCAATCCATACTTTTATTGTAAGAACTTTGGAAATGACAGAATCTTAATCTAAAATAAAACGACAGAATCTTAAACCAAAATTTTATCAGTTGCACTAACACTAGTGACTAACCAAGCATATCTCAACCTATGTGTCATTGATCTGGCTTTTATTAGCTCTAATCCCCATGTTCCTCTCTCACTTCATTCAGACAAGGCCTGCAGTTTTCTTAGATGTTTTAGTTTGGCCAGAGGAAGCAGCTCACCTTGCAGTAATCAGCCGGTGTCCTGTTAGTCACAAAGAAAAAGGAAGACAGTTTGAAGATTATAAAATGATTCAGGGTCACTTTGAGTCATCATTTGTATGTCATCTGTATTAGTCATTAAGGTGGAGACAAAATGCTAAAGATTAGACATCTTGGAACATTTAACAAATTTGTCTTTCTTGTAAAATGTTTTATAGCAAGTTTCAAGTAAACAAAGATACAATACATTTGTTTGGGTAACTTTTTGAATGAATTGTACAGTTGAGATGATTCATTTTACTCCCTGAAATTTGGAAATTATTATATTTTCAGCTATTGCTTTGGCCAAATAGGTTGCCTCATTATTAAAAGGCATCTGATTTTAACCAATAAGTTACATGTTATATGTTTTTAAAGGGGTATTTTTTTTATTAACTGGGATGGTTAGATTATTTTGTTTTACTAAAGCATTAAAGGTAAGCATGTAACTTTCTGGAGGTGTTAAAACCATACATGGAGATAGATATGCTTTATACCTCCCACCTCTAGGCAAAATAAGAGTCAGGTTTGTGGAGATGCAAGCCCACTCACAGCAACACTTGTTTCTATTTTTTGGCTAATTGTGGCTTTTACAGAAATTTAATATTTACGAAACTCAACTTTCACTTCATTATTTCCATGACAACTTTATTTTAAAACCCTAAATTACTATTATTAATTCACATAGTAGTTTTGGGTGGCCATAGTAGCTAGGTGTGTCACATGGTTAAGTAGTGTATTAAAAGTCCAAGGCTGCTCCATGCTGTTTAAATGTAGTCCTCACTCAGTCGTAGTGTTCAAATACCTCCCCTCTGCTCCAGACCACATGCTCATTTGTGGCGTGGGCTTTACAGGGAAGCCACACAGGATTTTAATGGCTTGTTAGTGGCTTTCAGAGCCACATTATTGGGACTGTGTTGTTGACTGACTAACTTAAAGTAGACATGACGCTAAATTGACTTTGAGATTTTACACATCAAAATAATACTTTGGAAATTTTCAGTTTCATTCATGCATTTTGTAATATTTTGTATTTGATGAGGTCGTCTTCTGAGCAGACATAAACACTTGGTTTCAACTTACACAAGTAATTTGAACCAGGTGAGTGTACAGTCATCTTCACCATTACAGGTTTGATCATTCCAGTGCTTACATTTCTGTCTTTCAATATTAAACATGTATCTGTTCACATCATGTATTTTTATAATATTTGAATTAAGACTGTCTTAGCTCTAAAGCCACAACATGTACATTTTAGCCAAACAAGAGATAGGCATTTTAGTTTTGGTTGTTTACTGCACTGAAACATATCATTTTACTGTGAGTGGGGTTGCATCTCCACAAACCTGACTCTTGTTTGGTCTGGAGGAAGGACTTCTTCTGCTTGTTTCCATGGAAATGTTGTTCCTTTGGGATTCCTGAGGGATTACACAAACTTCCTTTGGTTATAATATTCCACAGTATGGCATATTACCTTTCTGTCTTCATGGAGAATGTTCCAAAATATCGTTTTAACTTTCCATGGAATCATGCAGGTGTCATGTTATTGCCATAAAGTTACACACTCGACTTTCTGGACATAGTGTTATCACAATAATGGACATGGCTGAGGCAATATTATGTATGTGTTAGAATATCTCCGTTCATAAAACCAAACCCAAAAACTTACATGTAGACCTCCAAATGTCATTGTTTGATATTTCTCTACCTTAATCATTGTTGGAGCACAAACAACAGGAAGTCCCCCTGGCGCAGCTCCGTGACTGGGCTGGCGTAGTGCAGGCCTCCACCCAAAAGTCAAAACAATGCTGTCTGCTCCCCCATGCCCAAATCCAGCACTTTCACTGATATAGTGTTTTATTCTTACCACAGTCCCCAGAGCCCTCCCACCCTCTGTCTGCGACACATGTGACCTTTTTAGATGTGTGCTAAGACTTATGGGAAATTATTGCGGCAATCTATTTAAAGTTGGTGTATTTTGGGTCCGTATGTCCAGTCGTTTAGCAGAGTAAACAAAACACACTGCCGGTGGTAAGGAGAAGATGGAGAGGCTGAGGAGGTTGATGGTACTGCTGCTGTGGTTGAGATGAGACGAAGGATGGGTCTTTAGCAGAGATGAATGGACATACCTTTGCCTATGTGTATATACTTTTTAATTACAATAATAAAAAAAAATACCAATTGCTGATTGAAAATGAAAGGTTATGTACACTTTTTTCAATGCAATAATATAAAATTAGTTTTGCCCCAGTACAGATATATTTTAAAAAGCAGCTCTTATGGGTCAAAATATTTGGTCTAATTATAGTGTTTTATCCTCTGCCAACTAGGAAGTAAAGTCCTGTTAGCATGCTAGTTGTTTTTAGTAGACATCAGAAAATTGTGCTTATAAACTGAATAATTAGGATCCTAAGAAAATATGTTTTACAAGACAGCACATTTAACAGTGAAAGAGAGTTGCAGACTGTATACATTTTCAAACAAAGGAGATATTTCTGAATTTGCTTAATTTTGACTTTTGTACTTGAATCTCAATCAAGATTCACCTTTGTGATATGGCATAATTTAGGGCATGATGGACTGTACTATTGAAAATAAGAAAATGTATGAAAATGTCAGTTTTCAGCAGTAGTTCCTTGTCTATGTCCGGTTTCAATTTAAACTCAAGCTTCATTTGTAGGTCATAGATTATGATTTGAACTGTCTGTACAGGTGGACAGCTTCAGTGGTCCCGTGCCTGAATGTAGTTAAGCAGAATCAGCTTTACAATCTCCTACTCCTTATCTAGCCCGCTTGATATTTTTAGCACCACGCTACATTAGCATTTCACACCCCATTGAGAATACGTACGCCACGGCTAGCAGCTTTGATAGCAGCCCTCTCATTTGTCTTAGCCTGTCACACAAACAAACGTAGTCGGAGCAGTATTTTTAGTCATCTCCAGCTGATGTGTTGGAAATAGCACTTACTCCTTTTTTAGTTAGAATGCATAGGCTAGGCATGGTACAATACTGACATACTAAAATACTGCTCATGCCATTCCTGTAATATGAGCTGGCGGCACTTAAACACCGAAGGACACATTGATAGAATTTCTTGTCTGTAATTGAACCATTCACACACAGACTAGAATATATCTTCAAAGAGATATTATGAATCACCACCAAACCTTCACTCACTCACAACATTTATTCTAGGCAATGTGGGGAGGTGTCTTTCTCTGTTGTTTTAATGTCCGTGTACATTTACTAGACTGAGTGTACATTTACTAGACTGTTAGCATCTTTTTGGCAATAGCCTGGCTGCTATTTTTACCTTCAAAACAATATACTTTGCTATAAGAATTCAAGCATTCTCTATAAAATTTGAAGCACATTTCCATACATATGCATAATTAGGATAAGAAAATACATACATGTTCCAGTGTAAGCTATATAATATTTGTTTATTTGAGAAGGAAAAGCATCTAGCTGTTAGCATCATGTTGACAAATGAGTTTTTGATTGGGATCACACCTCATAGAATTTTCAAATAGATGTTTAGCCAATGTAGATTTCAGTATGCTAAAAAGGATTACTAGCCTTCTTGTTTATTCATATGGTTTTTGTTTATATTTACCACTCGTGGAACAGTAGTGTATGGGGTTGTTCCGCTAAGCTTTTGTTTACGTTGAGCTTGGTTTTGCCTAATGTACGTCAAAGAGTTTTCCACTACTGCAACAAACATGGTGGATTTCCATGATAAACGACATTTTTGATGTTCTGTTCTAAGCTATTTAGCCTTTTTGCTAGTTTTCCCTTCAACGCAACATTTTTTGCTCTCAAGAATTTAATAAAAATAAAAATGTAAGCACTTTTTCCATACATATACATTATTTTAGGCTATCCAGTGTTCTTCCAAAGTAGGCTATACAATTACAATCACAGCATTACAGCTAGAGAAATTAAATTGAACACATGTTTTATTACAATATGTGAAAGACATTGTTGCCTTTACTTTTTACAACGTATAACTACCATAGACTATATATTTCCCATTTGCAATTTCATACTATCACAATCTTACACCATTCTAAACTCAACTCAAGCGTACTTCAAATAGCCCACCCCATAAAAACAAAAACTTTCTTCTTCTTGACCCTTCCTACACCCACACCTCCAGACCACAGCGGCCCGAGCAGGAAGCATGTCCCCCCAGGAAAGAGGAGGGGTCACCGGGTAGGGGAGGCACCGGGCTGACCCCCCCCTACTCTCCTCTCTCCTCTCCTCTCTACATTCTCCTTTCTCTCAGTGCCTAACAAAGCTACGACAGGAAACCTAACTTTTACACACATGGACACAGATGGTCAACACCCAACGCTAGCTCACTACTTTTCCTTTAAGCCCGGGTGGAATTTCACTAGCTAAATCGCCGGGAAAAACTTAGCTTGCTTTTGGGATTTGTTAAGTTGATGATTCGTGAAAAGGACAGTTTAAAAAAACGGAAATTCTATCTTTTTTGCTCACTCATCTGAAACCGTTTAAAGCAAATCGTGGATGGGAGCAGCGGCTGAGTGCATTTGATTGGAGAGTTCTGCAGATTTAAGAATTTGTGTGTCTCTCAGGTGTTTCAATGGCGGCAGTTGGAGAACCTCTACTTCAGAGAAAAGAAGTTTTCTGTGGAAGTTCATGACCCCAGGAGGTACGTTCACACTTCATCACAATTATAATCGTGTGTGTGTGGTGGGTTTTTATTTGAGACCAGTTTTAGTCTTGGTTTAGTCCAGCTTTACTTTAGATTAGAGTTGTCAAAAGTATAAAACTAGTCTCAAAACTAGATACTAATTTGAGCAGGTATCAATACTAAAAATGTCACATTCACAGGACAAAAACTAACTTTTTCTGAACAGAATGATCTTGAGCTTTATCAGAATAATGGAACCTACCTGGGTGATTACACAGGGATTTCAATTTGTTTTTGTAATAAAAAAAAAAAAGAAAGTGCTATAATTTTATGTAGAAAATCACATTCTATTGTCTAAATAAGTGCATTTAAGATTATCATTGTGGTATCGGAAGTGATGTTGAATATTGAATCTATTCCTTAAATCCAGTTTGAAATTTCAATATGGTGACTGTACTACTTTAAATGTTGTTTATGTCCTGCTGTGGAAACTGAAGTTCTGTGGTGGTACAGGGTTAGAAAGCTTAGAAATCACCGTCGAGAATCTTTCCCACACGGCCAGTTTGTGTTGCAATTAGAGTTGTTAAAAAGTTGATACCCTGATGCTAATTGAGGCTAAAATTAGTATTAAAACTTGATACTTATTTGAATATGTATCAAGAAAACTCAAATAAATAAAACAAAATTTGACCAGTTTTAGAATGCTGAGCAATATTAAAATTTCAAACTCAATTTTGAAGTAGGAAGGAATAGATTTGATACTTGATACTGAGTCCGATACCACAATGAAATAAAAAAGAAAAAAAGAATAAAAAAACACCCTCTCTTTAAACAATAGAATTTGGTTTTCTGCATTAAATCATACTTTCTGTTACATTACCATGCATCTGCGTAATCTCTCTGTCACCCAAGTAGGTTCCTCAGTGGTCCATGGGTGTATACTAGTATGTGGTCTTATACTTATTTTGATACAGCTCAAAATCATTCTAATGCTATTCAAGAAAGGTTTATGTCTATCCTGTGAATGTGACTTTTTTAGCATTGATTCCTGCTCAAATGAATGTCTAGTTTCAGTACTAGTTTTAGTATCAATTAGTATCAGATTTTTGATACTTTTGACAACCCTACTTATGACTCATGTCTGGATTCACAAGCAGCCACCTCACAGTTTTACAGAAATTGTTGCTTGTCAAACAGATAAACAGACTAGATAGATAAATTGTGCCTTTCCAATGGGACATATTATTAGCATGTCCCAGTGAAGCCTAAAATAAGCTACCTCCAGGAATAACACATGTTAACTGCCCCTAAGGATCTATGGATCACTGACTTGTCTCATGTTGTTTTAGCTTTAGCCATACGTCAGTGTTTTCTGTAGGAAGAAAGAGTGACAGGGACAAAGCATAGAGCAGCAGTGTTTTCTCCAAAGGAAGCTGTCATCCTGTTAGTGGGAAGGTTGCCACAGCGACAGATGTAAACAATGGGAACTTCGTGTGTGGCGAGTGTAAAGTGTGCTATCAGCCTGAGCCGCAGCAGTTGTTTCATTTACAAAGTGGTGATGGGGAGAGCTCAACAGTGCTAGTGGCAAAAGTGGTCATGTTTTGAAATCATGTGGGTCTTATGATGTTGGCATTGGTCTCTTCTTATGGCTTAAATTGTGATGTCAGGAGATCAGGAGAGTTGGTGATGATTCTACTGCTGCGGTGGTGATGGAGGTTTTGGCACATTTCTAAAATGGCAGGAAGTTGCGTAAATTGGTGCAAATTCTTAAATATCCAAGATATGAAATATTGGCAACAAGTTAAATTAAAACAACTGGACATACTTCCTGAAGTACATTTCACGTTAATGATTTTCATACACTTTTTGAAAACTTTAAATAGAAAAAAATAAAAGCATGGCGGAGATTAGCCTCAGCTAAATGTCTTTTAACTTTGCCATTTAGTTTAATTGAAAATCATTATTCATTTCATTATAAATCTAATTATGTGTATTAAGCCCATTAGTTAGCACAAAGTTTGAAAATGTACTTTTCATGCAGTATTTACCTGCAAATGATATCCTATACATTGACGTATCTGTAGTAAATGCCTAATTTTACTAATGTGGTTCCTCAGTCGTGCGTCGGTGACCCGCAGAACGTTCGGCCACAGTGGCATCGCGGTGCACACCTGGTACGCCTGCCCCGCCCTCATCAAGTCTATCTGGGCCATGGCCATCAGCCAGCACCAGTTCTATTTGGACCGCAAGCAGAGCAAGGTTAGTGTGGGAAAACCTCACTCGTGTGTCCTGTTAAAGGGGCACTATGTCACTTTTCTGGTGTAGTATGTGCCACCTGCTTGTCTCCATGAGAATGCTATTGTCTGAACTATTCCACAGTATTGCAATAAGCATTTCTATATTGCCTTTATCTCATTATGGATGCTATTACCTCTCAAAATACCTTAAAAACAGGCATTCTTACTGTGAGCTGGGTCTCCTCTCCACAGATCTGACCTGTAACTTGGTCTGGTGGCATCATCTGCTTGTCTCCATGGAGATAGGACAGTGGAACAAACAATAACATCTTCATGGAGACAAATCAGCTAATGGACCCTTGTAGAAAAGTTAGATAGAGCACCTTTTACTTCTAACATGCTTTGTTTTTTGGCATGAAGATTATTTTACACCTATTTGTCCCAGTTTCTACACCAAACAATGACATATAAATTACAAGATAATCCCACTATAACTTGATTTGTGTTTATATTTTCACAGTCTAAAATCCACGCAGCACGCAGTTTGAGTGAAATCGCCATAGACCTCACAGAAACCGGAACACTGAAGACGTCCAAACTGGCCAACATGGGCAGTAAGGGCAAGATCATCAGCGGCAGCAGTGGGAGCCTGCTCTCCTCAGGTCAGTCCTTTCAGATACACAAGTACACTACTTCAATACATTCACACATTTATTAATATTCTGTGGCCTGTAACAAACCAGCCACATAGGGATTTGGTACATGGAGATGTCTTGGGACTCAATGGCAATAAGAAATGAAGTAGATATCTTTTGGTCGGTGGTTCAATCAGAGATACACAAAACCGTTTTGGAACTTTTTCGGTTCCAATACCGATTCTGTTAATAGCTTTATAAAAAATAAAATAGGACAGAACTGATTAAAATGTCTTATGTAGCTGTTATTATTCTGTTATACAGAACAACTTTGTGTAAATAAAAATTTAAACATTATGAGACTTTGTGGGCCGACTATGATCAGAATCGTATTCGTCATCGTATTTGTCCGCTGCTCCATTGTCCATTCCAGTTAGCCAAATTTATAAAGACATATAGATTATAAAAAGCCTGAAGTAGCTTAATACAAATTGAAACCATGTAAAATTGTTTTAAAATTATGCTATTTTATTTTAATATTTGTGTTTGCATTATAGACATTGATAGTCATTGATTAATAATTATATAATGTTCCCACACACATACTTGTACATGACCAGTCCCTCCCCAGACCAGACCAGAACCCAGACTCTAAATTTAGCGAGGGGAGGAATGAAAAGGGCAAAGGTGTGTGGATTACTCACTGGCATTTAAACAAGTCTTATCTCAACAATAACAATACGTCTGGGATTTCTGTGTGAACTACAGGGGGTACATGCCATTTAGGAATGTGACAGCTGTGTGAAGGAAGGCTGAAAATGGGCTCAGTGAAGACAATTAAGATGAAAACCAAAAAATTATGTTTCTTAAGATGAATCAGTTTGTGTAAAACATTTTCTTAGACTAATATGGCGCCTCAAGCAAATGTGTTTTAGATTAAAACTGTAGTTCCTGTCAAATCACCTTTATGCGTGTAACTATTTATGTATCTATGTATTTATTTTTGCAAATCATGAAAGCTTACATAATGGCGGCAACACGGTTTTGATAGAAACAAAAGAACTCTTAACAGATAAATTTGTTCCTTGGGAGATAATGAACTCGCTAGCTTTGTCCTTGTCTTCTTTCAGTCTTGATTTTATCTTTCTTACAATAAAAGCTATTTTCTGTCACACTGTGTTACATGTAGAACAATGCAGACTGGAAAATATGTAAGAGGGAGTGCGTTTTCCCTGTCACACATATTACAAACACAGCCGTCTCCATCGTGGGTCTTTGAATGCGCGTCACTCACTTTGTCCTAAACTGGCTTCACAAATCTGGCCCTCACATGTACACTTCAACTGCTTATCTGAACAGGCCATGCACTTCCCTATAAACATCCTGAGAAAGCTGCATATGTTCTGTCTGTGCTGTACTACTGTCACTCACTCATCCTTGTGTATGTGTCTCAGGCTCCCAGGAGTCGGACAGCTCGCAGACAGCTAAGAAGGACATGCTAGCAGCTTTGAGGGCCCGACAGGAGGCGCTAGAGGAGACGCTGAAGCAGAGGATAGAAGAGCTTAAGAGCATCTGCATCAGGGAGGCGGTAAGCTGAAGTATTATGTAACACTGGGTCACAACCATTTTGATTTATAGATTCATTTATAGATTCACAAATACTGGGAAGAATACTTTCACTGTTTACCACTCATATTAGTTGTTACAACGACAGTAATAATGTGAACTCAAGATTAAATATATAGTACACACAATCATTCTGCTTTCTAATTGGATAATTGTCTTGAGAACCAAAACACTACATTAATATAAATGACTTGGAAATCATGTGCAATGTTTTTGTAATTAAGAATAAATCAGCATTACAATTGTTATCAGTAAGAGCAATATTTGATTTGAACATGTTTACCTTTTAAATATGGTTTATTTAACTTCCCTGCTCTTCTGAACTGCTGCAGGAGCTGACAGGGAAGCTTCCTAAAGAGTACCCCCTGGATCCTGGAGAGGAGCCGCCCACAATCCGTCGTAAGATCGGGACTGCCTTCAAACTGGACGAGCAGAAGATTCTACCCAAAGGAGAGGTGAGAAAAACTACTGTATTCACAAGAGTCAATTTTGTTCCATATAGGACCTTTATATTTAACTCTATGTCTAGTTTATTGTGTTTAATATCCAGGTAATTTTAGACCAGGTTTAGCCCTAGCTTAGACCTGGTATAGTCCTGTTAGGGTCTTGATTTGGATCTGGTAGTACTTAGAATGCCATATATTATCTTGATACTTTGTGTGAAGAGGTGATTGTTCTGGCTCTCAATAATATGGCATTAAACCTACCTTGTATTTATTTAATCACAGACATTTTAGTGCATGCATTCTTACTGTCAGCATGACCACCTTTCCACAGATCTGACCTGCAAATTGGCTTGTCTTGATGGAGGTGTAGAAGTTCAATACCAATGTGAAACATTCCAGACAAAAACCATGGAGAGAAGCAAGTGGCAAACTGTCCACCAGAAAAGTTCCATAGTGCACATTTAACCTTAAGACAAAACAACCAAACATGTACCTTTGTTTTCCTGCTCTATCGTACCATCAGACTAGACTGTATTTTGAAATGCACCTAAATATAGATCTGTGCACAGTGCCAGCAGGAAGTGGTGATAGTGGCTGTGCACATGTGTGAGGCTGAGGTTTAGCTCTGACTGAACACAATCCAGAAGACAATTTAACCCCAAAAAAGTGCAGTGTAAGCAGAAAGTCATACACCTCTAAGTCTGCAGCTCCTAAAGACCACCACACAGTAAAACACAGGAAACCAATGCCAAAGAAATGTTTAGTGGGAGAGATTCCAGAGAGCTGACAAGTACTGAAATGTACCAACACAAGTGAATGCATCTTAGTTTTGCCTGGTAGAAAAAGAATTGAAAGCACTGTACCTGATTTTTACTGTCTTAAAAACTCATTTCAAGTGGGTTGCAACTCTTAGAGATGTGTTTTTTTCCCTGCCGTAAAGCTGAAACTTTAAAACAACTACTAGCATGCTAATGTGCACTTCCTGATTATTCAACACTTACATGCTTTCTATTTAGATGGAGACAGCTGACTTATTTTGACCTCAAGAGTTGTTTATACAATATATCTGTCTAATTTTGCATTTTAATGCGTGCAATTTGGGGTGCTTAAATAACCAAAGTGTATCTTTAAAGGTGCACTATATAACTTTTGTGGTCGAGGGTCTGCCAACTGCTTCTCTTGCCTCCAGATGTTATTGCATTGCCTAGAATGTTCCACAATATGGCATTATACCATATATATCTATTACCATGGACACCAAGCTGGTTATGCTACGAGGTCAAGTAACAGGTCAGATCTGTGGCGAAATATCCCCATTTACAGTACTGTTTTTAAAGTATTTTTGAGCAATAAAAGCTCTCATAATTGGATATATGCTAGGTATCTATATTAATGCCATACTGCAGCACATTCCAGGCTTAGAAATAACATGTCAAAACAAGTAGGTCCAGAATTACTGTGGATGTGTTCATTCTAAAGAACCTATAGTTTAAAATCAGTTGTTTTTATCTGGTTGATGATTAATACAATATGTCTGTATTTCCTGGTCCTATCCACATAAAAAGAAGTGTAAAACTTTCTCTGCTGTAGAAGTTTGTAGATCCCATAATGTGTCTTGATAGAGAGAAGTGTCCTGCAGGCAGATGAATGACTTCCGCAGTGTGTTTACTCTGGCAGCGCAGTGTGTGTGTGTGCCTGTGTGTGTGTGTGCCTGTGTGTGTGTGTGTGTGTGTGTGTGTGTGTGTGTGTGTGTGTGTGTGTGTGTGTGTGTGTGTGTGTGTGTGTGTGCGTGCGTGCGTGCGTGCGTGCGTGTGTGCGTATGTGTGTGAGGACATGGGAAAGTTACAGTGCGTCTGTCAAACTAGCTGATTTGTTTGTGGATTTTAAATACTGAACCTCACAGTAGTGACTGTTAAGAATGTAACACAGCAATGTCTATTGTGATCATAATGAGTGTTCTCTAAAAATGCTCTTCAAGTATAAGCTTTAGTGAAACATTAATACAAAAAGTGATGACTTCACCAATTTTCTTTAAGATTGTTAAAGGGGCACTATGCAACTTTTCTGGTGGTGGGTCCACCACCTGCTTGTTTCTATGGTAAAGTTATGGCTTTGTCTAAAGAATGTCTTTAAGAACATGCATATTTACTGTGAACGGGCTTGTCTCTGAATCTGACCTGTAACCTGGCCTAGTGGTATTACCTGCTTGTCTCCAAGCAGAAAATAAGTTTAATGCCACACTGTGGAACATTAGAGACAAAGCAATAACTGCTCCATGGTGACAAGAAGGTGGAAGACCATCCACCAGAAAACCACACCTGCACCTTACGTAAGAATGACATATTTACTGAAGTCAAATCACAGTTTGGTCGTGCTGTAGAAAGACAACAATTGTATCTTAACTTTAACCTGCTTGTGCTATTAACTTTATGCTATTGTAACTTTACTTATCTTCTGAAGGTGAATAAAACACGTTGGTCCTCTACAAGCACACTGAAATGTATATGATTTATGTATTTTCTGCAGTGTGATTAAATCCCAAAAATCTAAAGTAGATTTTCTTTCAAATTAGTTACAAAGTCATATTGCTACACTTTTGCCCATTTTTCTTAGTACAGATATTTTCAGATTCCAGTAATATTTCATGCATGTTTTGTTTGTGCCAGGAGGAGGAGCTGGAACGTCTGGAGAGGGAGTTTGCAATCCAGTCTCAGATCACAGAGGCGGCACGGCGCTTGGCCAGTGACCCTCATGTGAGCAGTAAGAAGCTGAAGAAGCAGAGGAAGACGTCCTACCTGAACGCCCTCAAGAAGCTCCAGGAGATTGAAAACTCCATCAACGAGTACAGGGTCCGCTCGGGCAAGAAGCCAACACAGAGGGCATCACTCATCATAGAAGGTACTACACACTACAGCAAAATTACCTTAGCGTTTATCTGGAACTGCATATGTTGAGAGACTGCTTGACATATTCATTGATTTAGTAATTTTGGCATAATTAAAATTTAAGCGGGTAAATGCAAAAGGAGAAAAAGAAAATGAAAAGTTTAAAGTTAATAGTTTATAGGTGGAACAGGTCTCTGTCCCACTTTTTGATAATGATGGTAATAATGGATCAGATTGGATAGCATCTTTGAATCACCCTAAGAGCTATGCAGTGTATTAACACTCTCCACTCTGTGGTGGTAAACTACTATTGTAGCCACCGCTGCCTTGGGGCAGACTAACAGAAGTGAGGCTGCCAATCTGTGCCACTGGGCCCTCTGAACACCACTTTAATACTATGTAATGTGGGTGAAGTGTGCTCTAACCGCTGAGTCACTGTGATATATTGCATATGGCGAAATTTGTGTTCAGTTTTTAAAACAGTGGATCAAAAATAAAGCAAAACAAAAAAAATATTAAGATGCAATTTAAATGTATCTACAGTTTTTAATTTCAGTGTTTCTTTTTCTTCTACAGAAGCCAATATCGGTTCAGAAGACAGTTCATTATCGGATGCACTTGTCCTGGATGATGGTGAGAATATTTATCTCTTTGGTTCATGTGCTTCAAAAATGCTGCGTAGTTAGGGAAAACAAGTACATGGAAATCTACTCGTTACCGGAAGAGATTGCTTGAGAAGCGAAGGGGGCTGTGATTAGTTTTTTGGGTTTTTTTTGTCTTTAGTTAAATTTTCGTTTACACTTCATTGTACTTAAATCAAATCTCAAAAAAACTAATCTTGTCTTGCTTCCAGATGATCCTCAGGTCACGGGCACCCCTAACTTCTCCCCTCTGGCGTCACCTCACAAGGGCCTGCCCCCCCGGCCGCCCTCCCATAGCCGCCCCCCTCCCCCACAGTCCCTGGACGGGCTTAGGCACCTGCACTACACCCGCTCCGACTACGACAAGTCTCCCATCAAACCCAAGATGTGGAGTGAGTCGTCCCTGGATGAGCCCTACGAGAAGATCAAGAAGCGCTCCTCACACTCCAGGTAGGTTTGCACTAGTGTTCAAAGTGATGCTAGAATAAGCAGTTAGTACACATAAAGAGCTTGTATTTGTGTCCTAGAATTTCCTACAGTTTGGTCCACAAATTTTGAATATTGAACTTGTCAATAGGCATAATAAGCAAAGACATATTTTTGAACGTTTTAATTTGTGGTTTATATGGTATTTTTAATCAGTGGTAGATGGAAAGGGGGAAGACTTAACCGTTTGGAGAGAGAAATCACTACTTTTATTTCATCAAAATGGCACAAAAATATAAATCTTTTGATTTCTGATTATTTGCAGAGCCTGTTTATTGCAACTTTTTATAAACTCAATTCACTCATTCCATCAACTTTCCCTCTACCATATCCGACAGGTCATATTCTATGGAACATGGATCGCGGTTTCAGAGACCATGTCTTCAGTTTTCTGTTGTCCATCCTCATCATGTTCATATTTCCTTTTATTTTGCTGTGTTGTTCCAGTCATAGACGTTTCCCCAGCTCAGGCAGTGCAGAGGGGGGCAGTAGCTCTTTGCAGAACAGCCCTGTCAGAGCCCTGCCCACCTGGAACTGTCAGTCCAGCACCCCCTCCACCCCCGACATGAAAGCCCGGACCCCCCATTATGTACATTCCACAAGGTCAGTCCTGCTCCAACAGTCAACATGGCCTCCATGGTGATCCTGATTTATTTCATGTCATGGTCATGTAGGAACTGCACAGTGCCCTGTAAGACTGCAATGAAAAAAAATCTTCTCCTAGCAACTAATCTTTAGTTTTGTTCCTCATGACTTCCAGGTCGGTGGACATCAGCCCCACCCGTCTGCACAGCCTCGCTCAGCACTTTAGAAACCGCAGCTCCAGTTTGGAGTCCCAGGGCAAACTTCTCACGTCAGACAGTGAGGGCCACCCGCACACCCTGGGCACCCTGGGAAGCCCCGACTTCTTCCTGGGACCACCCCGTACCTCCAACGGCTCCGACCCTCTGGACGATTGCTCGTCCTGCACCAGCCAGAGCAGCTCGGAGCACTACTACCCCTCTGGACCTCTGGGGCCCGGGGGCAACGCCAACTACTCCACCCTGGGAGAGGACTCACCGTCCAAGGCCCGTCAGAGGCAGAGGCAAAGGCACAGGTCAGGCTCAAAGATACGCTCAAATAGTTTTTATTATGGTTAGTCTGTTTATGTCTGCTATAGGAGTAGCTGAAGTAAAAGTATAGTAGGCGTACTTAACTATTATTGTATTAGTATTGTTCAGAATAAAGTGCCTATTACTAAAGTCAATTTAAGCCAAAAAAAAAACCCTCATTGTTTTATCTAACTACATCTATATCTAACTCTATGTAGACCAACTTGACTGTTTATCCTCCCTCAGGTCTGCAGGTCAGCTGGGCTCCTCTAACTCCGGCTCTATGCCTAACCTGGCGGCTAAGAATGGCACAGGGGGAGGCTCAGGTGGAGGAGGCACAGGAGGTGGACACCACGGCGTGTACCTACACAGTCAGAGCCAGCCCTCCTCACAGTACCGCATCAAGGAGTACCCTCTGTATGTGGAGGGCAGCCCCAACCCCGTGGTGGTACGCAGCCTGGAGAGCGACCAGGAGGGCCACTACAGTGTCAAAGCCCAGTTCAAGACCTCCAGCTCATACACGGCCGGAGGACTGTACAAAGAGGCCTGGGGAGGGGGGGATGAGGGGGGAGAGGGGGGCCGGCTCACACCCTCGCGCTCACAGATTGTACGGACTCCATCGTTAGGGAGGGAGGGGGGAGGAGGGGGGAGCAGGGCGGCTGTATCGGAGGAGCTGAGGTGCTGGTACCAGAGGTCCTCGGGCAGCCTGAAGGAAAGGAGCCACTCCAGCTCCACCTCTGAGCAGAGCACCCCAGGCCACGGCAGAGGCAGCAGGGTGGGCTCGCTCGCCAAGGGATCACCAGGTCAGTGTCAACTATATGTCAATTACATGTCAAACTAGAAAATCAACTAGAAAGTGAATTAATCATAGTTTTACACAATGACAAAAAATGCAAACAAAAGTTTTTTCATAAAATTAGTAGTCTAACGTGTCATAGGCACTTCAATCCAATCAATCCAAGGCATAAGCGTTATTTGTAAATTTCTAGGAACTAGTGATTTTGTTTTTATCATCTTGTGAAAGAGTATACAAAGGCTGCTTTCACACATGCACACAAAACACACAATTGGGACTAAACTGGGACTAAACGCAGAACTTGACCAAACCCAGCCCACATCAGGTCTAAACAGCATATTTATTCTTGCCTCCCACAGACTTCAAAGCATTGTTGGCTATTAGCAGTCAATGCTAATTTCTTGAGACACTATATAATGCATAATAGAATAATCGTATAACCGCTCATTCCTGTTATTGCTCAAGTCAGTCACTAGTTTTCTTTCCATACACAATACTTGTCCAAATTGCTGGGTGACAGATAGTGTTGTCTCAATACAAAAATTTCAAACTTGATTTCAATACTAAGAAATAGACTTGATACTTTGATCACTGTGCTACTGTATCTCCTCATCAGCCAAAATGTCTGCAGCACTTGTACAATGTCCTCTTGTCTGTTGCCTATTCCTCTGTGTTAAAGACCCAGCTTACTGTGTGTTCTCCTCGTAGTGGCCTCCCCTCACAGCCAGCGGAGTCTGACCCCATCCAGTGAGCATGCAGCTACCCCCACTCCCCCCTGTAGCCCCCAGCACATCCTCAACTGGCAGAGCGGGTAAGACGCACCCCCAGATACTGCACTGGACCTCAGCTCTAACCTAACCCCTAACTACTATCACTGCACTGAGTCTGTCTCTAAGTCTGTTCACTAACCTCACTGTTCTGGATGACTTTTTGGGTTGAAACTTGTTAAGTCACTTTGATTCACTGCTCACGACTTTTCTTCTAAAATGCTTAAAGGTGCAGTGTGTAGTTTTAACTGTGTAGATTCAACACGTAATACTTATACTCAACAGACTATAGTAGTAATCAGATGAGATAGTTGTAGCATTCTGTAATTCGATAGTAACTGTGATTGACTTAGAGGGGGTAATAGCTGCTTGATAGAAGCGCTTACCAACTAATCTGAGTAAATCCTTGTTAGCTGACTGTTGTTTTGTCCTTGGGCAAGACACTTCAACCATCTAGCATTTGTGAATCTGATGTTTGCTTATGTGGTGGTTTTTGGAGCTCTGCAGCCGAAATGGCACCATGTCCCGATTAGTTAATCCCAAGTCGTTTCTCAAATGGTCTTATAATAATTCTCATATAGATTTCAGAAACAGTTACATTTTGTAACATTCAGTTTTTTTCATCGATACATGTTCAAATGAATATGAGTTTGAGACTAGTTTTAGCTTCAGCTAGTGTCTGCATATGATTTATTTTGACAACCTTACAGTGAATGGATATCAAAATAGGAGTGGATGATTAATAGGCTCACATAGTGTACACTTACAGTTCTGAAGCTTATGAAGCACACTATATTACCAAACAATCTAAAAAAGTCTCACACTGCCCTTTAAGCCTGTTGCTCTGACTGTTTGTGTGTGCGCACTAACTCCTCGTGTGTGTCCTGTCCTCTCTCTGCTTCAGAGGCACAGCAGACTGCTCTCCTTCTGACGCCCCACAGCCTGGCTCTGACGCATAGAGGTACTGTTACCTGCTCCACTAGTGCACCCGCCTCCGCTAGTGCTAATGCTAGCAGAGGAGGTGACACTAGCACTACTGTCACCTGCCTCCGTTACTGCTAATGCTAGTGCTAATAATAGTGTTACTGTCCCCTACTGTTGCTAATGTTAATGCCAGTGGGCCTGCCTCCTCTAGTGCCCTGCCTCCTCTAGTGCGCCTGCCTCCTCTAGTGCGCCTGCCGTCACTAAAGCTCCTGCCTCCTCTAGTGCGCCTGCCGTCACTAAAGCGCCCGCCTCCGCTAGTGCTCCTGCCTCCGCTAGTGCGACTGTCATCTGCCGACGCTAGTGCCAACAGTAGCTACTGTCACCTACTGCTATTAGTACTGCACCTGCCTGGGCTAGTGCGGCTACTATCTGCTAGAATCACAAATACGACAATAATATACATGTACACTGCAAAAATAACCTCAAAAGTTGAAGTGACTTGAATCTTTATTGATTATTTGGATTCAAAAGTTTTAAATTAAATGTAACTATGCAGTCACAATAACTTGCATTCTTGCTGAGTTGGCCTGCCTTTCCAGACATTTGACCTGTAACCTGTCCTGGTCCTGCATCTCCTGCTTGATGCCTTAGAGATAGACTGTGGAACATTTTCATGGAGACAAAAAGGTGGCAGCCCATCTACCAGAAAGGTTACATATAAATCTAATCAAAACTATCCTGATTATAATTAACATTCAAATACTTTAAACTCATTTAGATATTCCTTTTTGTTTTTGTCTTTTAAAAAAAATTCCAAATCTAAAACAGGAGATGTGGTTTTATTTCGCAGACATTATAACCGAGCCTAGCTTCCCTCTGTGAGCACTGTGAGGAGCGGGCAGGTACAGGAGAAGGTATAAATCGTGCTGTGCGTTTTTATGGCCCTGTCACGTGTTATCCAGCGGGGGGCGACACTGATGGAGGAGCACATTATTCTTCTGTGGGGCTGGTCTGTGCATGTCCTCTGCTGTGCTCTGTTTCACGGGGCTCACATTCACTTTACTAAAGAAGCACCCACATGTCTCCAAGTCTGTGTCTATACTTAACTTTTATATGGAAATATGTATCACCAATAATTAACATATCATACTGATGCAACATGCTCCCAGTGGACACTTGATCTGGAATGTTGGTGTCTCACATTAGAATTTTAAAATAAGTAACTTTGTGTTTAGTTAAAGGTGCATTGTGTAACTTTTCTGGTGGAGGGTCCATGAAATGTTTTTTTTCTATGGAGATGCTTTGTCTGGAATGTTTCACAGTATGGCATTAAACCTTTATATGTTCATGGAGAGCTGACCAAATAAAGTTACTAGTCAGATCTGGGGAGAGGCGACCTCACTCACAGTGCAAATGCCTGGTTTTCTAGGTATTTTTGAGCAGTAAAACCACCTGTAAATGCATACATATAAGGTAGAGCTGTGGAACATTCCAGGCAGAGCAATGACATATCTGTAGAAACAACCAGCTGACAGACGCCCAACCAAAAAGTTACATAGTGCATCTTTAAGTCTCTAATGCATGGCTGTCTCCCGCAGGTCGTTCAGTGACTGCTGTTTCCTCGGCAGCCCCCTGTGCTCCGAGCTGGCAGACGTGCAGTGGTACGGACGCGACAAGGCCAAGCCCGGGACCCTGGTCTGAGTCCTCCTTCTAGAGCCCTACGCGGTCTAACCCATACGGACATTCCTACAACTGTACCCCCCATACGCCCCCTACAGGCCCCTCATAGCACCATCCACAACCAGGACCCTCACCCAGGACCCCCCACCCAGGACCTCCGGGAAGGGCTTTCACAGACTGGGAGCTCTGGGGGCATAGCACACACGCGACTGGGCAAAAAACACAGGGAGGTTTGAAATGGAGAGCACAGAACATGTTGAACAAAAGCAGCAAAAACTGTTTCAGGATCACACTGCAAAAATACAATATGTCTGCACGAGTTGCCGTGGCTGCAGTTTAGAATGTGGGTCTGGGTTTGAGTCGTTTGGACAAGTGTAGATTCATTTACTTTGTGATGTAGATTCTTCCCCTGGTTTTAAAGGTGCACTAACATTTCTGTTTGAGGGTCTGCCACCTGTTTGTCTCCATGGAGCTACTTTGCCAAGAATGTTACCAAGAATGAATGGCATTAAACATAACAATCTTGCTTTTATTCAATTACAGGTGTGTTTTTTTATTGCTAACAAAATGAGAAACATACATTCTTTCTGTGAACGGACCTAACTTTGCCTGTTAACGATAATTGCTTGTCTCCATGGAAAACTTGAATGCCATACTTGGGAACATTCAAAGCAACTAGAAGCAGGTGGTGGAAAACTTAGAGTACCTTTAAGATATTTCAGTATGATCTTCATAATGTTCACATTGAAGTAAAATGATTATACTTTGTCCATTTTAAATCAAATATAATTCCGTTACATTTTTTTTTTATTTGCAGTTTTTTTCTTTCCTGTACTTACATTTAAATACTTAAATGAGTCCAAACTGCCCAAACCAAGACTACCATTCCAAATTCAAGTGGCTTTAACTCACTAGCAGACATAGTTTTTGCGGTGCACATGTCCCCTGTCACTGCACTGCCCTGTCAGTCTTCACCTGCTGGATTTGAGCCACCACAATCCTGTCCCTCTTTTCACACGTCCAAACCCATTTTATATTTATGAAAAAGAGAGAAAGATCTATATGAATTATGGATACTACGCCACTCCTGTCAGAAGAACCCACAACCAAAGACAAGTCGGAGAAGTGACATTGTTGCAAAGGATTCTGGGACATTTTCGAGACATGGACTATAGCAATAACAACTATATGGACTATGAATTATCCCCCTATGAAAAAATACAACTTTTTCCAGGCCATATTGTTATGAACTTGTCAAATTATCAAAAAGTGTTCAAAATTTTGGGATTATGTCAAGATACTGTGGCACAATTGTCACGCAAAGACTATAAAAAAAATATAAATATTGTTTAAAAAATTGTTTATTTTCATCCCCAAATTTTTAAATCTATTGTTTAAATATGAATTCCTCATCTTCATCATTTGTGCTATTTATCATGCCATCATTTGTACTTGTTCCTTTTTAATATAGATATTATTTATAATGGTGAACTGTATGTTTTTTTTATTAGTGCCAAATATGCTGGTGCTTCAACTTAAAATACTGACTTCATGACAAAAACTAATTATTTTAAGTTCACTGAAATAGAAAAGTACTGATTGCAATTAACCCATTTAGCTTGTGGCTTTTATACATTTACTTCATTAACTTAAAGCACAACATTAATACAGTCCAAAAGGGCCTAGTTTTGAAATTGCAAAATTACATTGGACAATTTTCAGTAGCTTGGTCATAATTTAGATTTTTTGTTTTGTTAAAAGATTTGAAAGCAGTAAATCCAGCAAGATCATTTGGGAAGAAATAGTTGAAATATAAAAAAGAACAAAAAATGGAAAAGAACCATAACAGTGCAGAATTTCCGAAATTTAGTTGGAAATTTGTGACATTTGGTGCCATTACGAGATAGAGCCAAAGAAACAAACTCCAGTCGCAATGGAAAGGGTACAAAAATGAGATTCATGGATTTTGTACCTTTATAAAACTATTAAATATAAGCAAAGTATTTACACCTTAAATAGAAACACACTCTTGCTGGATGTTAATTGCCAAAATTAATCCAATCACTCGAAATGACACATTTTTAAGTTTTGGTTAGGCTTAAAGTGCATATGACAAGTTTTGATGTTTTTCTCTTTTTTTTTCCTTGGACTTGGTTTGGTGGGTTAATACCTTGCTGTGGTCAGTATTTATTATAGTTTTACATCAGTTAAGTGAGAGTTTGTGGAAAGAAAGTACAAAAATACAGGTAGTAGCGCTCAGCTCAAAATCAGAATACCTGGTGTACAAGGAAGACATTTTTCTGGCAGTTTCAAAATTGATTTAACAAAATTAAACAAGTTTTGGCCTTTGTTTACATTATGGTTGCTAGGTAACAGTTCTGAAATAACCTCTGTATTTCATATCTGCGGAGTCCAACCAGGAAGTAAATGAATAAATAAGAACCAAAAAACTGGACAAAATTAAGTAAAATACAATCATGTGAACTATGTTTTAGTGAAAACATACTCCAACCTGTCATATGCACTTAAAATATTTGATCCCAAACCCCCCAAATAAAGCCATATGAAAAACGAGATATTTAAAACCACCTCTCTAACAATCAAAAATTACAAAAAGGTTAGAAAAGCACATTTTATTATAATTTTTTTCTGCATGATTCTTGATACATTACCCTTGATAAAATTATTTCCAAGTAGACATTTTAAGTTAAATTTCAGCACTACGATAAATTCTATTGTAAAATTGTAAAATCTTTTCAAATTGTTTCAGCTTTTTGTCCCTTCTGTAGAATTTCGAAAGCATTGACTCCCAAATGCATGCCAATCAGACAGCCCCCTCATCGATGTCCAGTGTGCCGACATTTCCAGCATTTTGACCCTGTTTCTGACCCCATATTGACCTCTGACCCCGACGTGATGAAGTGACACGCTCCCTCACCCGGTTCCACACACGCCGCTGTTTCCTGTGCGCTTTTGTATATCAGATTTGCCCTTATGTTGCGAGGGACACTGTATAAGGTATAGGTGGGGTTTTTAACATTGACTCTCCGTTTTAACAACTTTTATAAGAATTTTAAGTTCCTTGTACGACCCGTTCAGGTGCTACAAATGACTAGTTACTGCTTCGTCGCGTAGGATCCTTAGACTTATTCACAATAGATTCAATGCCAGATGTGCAAACAAAAGCTTATTTTGACAGTTTAAAGGGCCCATATTATGCTAATTTTTGATTCATGTTATATGTTGTGATGTCGTGTGGTAATACAGGAAGTGCTCCACTGTGTTTTTAAACTCCATACACCTTCATTACAAACATTTGGATGGTTTCAGCCCTGGAATTGCCAGTCTTCTGAACAAAAGGTAAAAGGTAGCTGTTAACTTGAAAACTACCGGTTCATGACATCACAAGGTGGAACAGAGCATTTTGAGCTTTAGAGACATAGACAGACAAATAGTAAAGGGTTACTCAATCATGCGTGAATGAACCACAACACTTCTCCGGGTATGTTTTTTTTAGGAGGATTCTAACATGGCTTAAAGCTCACAAGAGTCAATTTTGCGTAATATGGGACCTTTAGAATAGAACCATCGACCTACCAGATAGAGCATGTAACTTAATTTTATCACTTATGTTGTAACCAGAAATTTTAAATTGTTGTAGAAAAATGTGGAATTGGGGGAAAATAACAGAATTCCACAGTTAATTTATTCTTTTTTCTATTAAGAATTTGTAAAGTAACTTTACATTTTTCAAAACTGTGTTGTTGGAAATGGATGAATTTTCAAGCTGAGAATCCGTGGTGGTTCCTGAGATTATGGAAAATAAATTATTGATGAATGTTCTCAGATATGGACTGTGTCATTTAATTTGTGTTGGCGAGAGAAACTGCACTGCTAGGTTTTGTTACTTCATAATAATGCTACTCAAGCAAAAGCTCCAAACTACTATGTACTGGGTCTGTAGTTCTGAAAAGCTACCACTACTGCTACTTAATACTACTACTACTACTATTACTACTACTACTACAGTACTATAGCACTACAGCTACCACTACTACAACTACAACAACTACTACTAAACTACATTTAATCAAACTACTGTTATTGTAGTTCTGATAATAGGACTACTACAGCTCTCACTAGGGCTACTTAATACTACTGATTAGTAATAATGTTACTTCTACTTGTGTCACTACCACTGCTAAAGGGAAATTAACAATAGCATTGGGCTTACTTCTGCTAATGTTTTTGTAATGGTCAGCAAACTGTACTGTGACTAGCGCTGTTAATAGTACATCTATTTCTGGTATTGTTACCTGCTTATACTTTCTTAAAATTTACAACATTGCTACAACTAATTAGCAACTACTGCATGACACTACTTTTACTATTCATAGGCCTTGAGCTTTTGAGTCTGAAATAATTTGTTGCTCAAATTTTCTATCTGTTTTTGTCTCATTGAAATCCACGGAAAGTTGCATTTATGTCTAGATGCTGATGTTCTAGGTGGTCCGGGGTGTGCTCATGTTATCTCATCAGAGGGATCCTACAGTCTGAGTCATCTCCTCCTCTCACTTTTGCTTCAGACAAGACTTTCCTCCAAACTGCAGACGCACAAATCACCAGCAACAAGGAGCAGACAGATGAATGTGTTTATAGATGATCAGTCATGGATGCAGTTGTCTATGAGTCAGAAACATTACAAAGGACTATATCCGCATGTCTCATTTGTATGTACCTGCTGTGATTGGTGGTTTTCAGATGCTAGAATGGGATGATGTCATACTCCCAGATGGAGGCGAGAGTCAGTTTTCCCTATTAATCACATTGTACTTTGACATGAAATATCCAAAAGGAAAATTTACAAAACTTGAATCTGATCATTTCTATTCGTGACTAGACCAAAGAACTTACATTATTACAACTGAAACCAGCATTTTTAGCTGCCCTCGTCTGTATTAAATAATATTGGTCAATAGAAAGGTGTGATGTCATCTGAAACAAAGCAAATCTTCAAAAAATTTAAATAATTGATCTCCTTCGTTTTCCTTACGATGTTTATAGTTCAGTCAGATTTATTGAGGACCCCCTTCTCTGCTCTTCTCTCCCTCTGTGTCAGTCAGTTCAAACTCTCTAATGAACTCCATATTTGACTTATGGTGCAGAGTTTCCCTCCACGGCCCAGCCCCTCCCCTCCATGACCTGGCCCCTCCCCTCCACAGCTTGGCCACTCCTCTTCACCACCTGGCCCCTCCCCTTCACCGTCTGGCCCCTCCTCTTCACTACTTGGTCCCTGCCCTTCACTACTTGTCCCCTTCTCTTCACTGCCCGGTCCCTCCCCTCTACAGCCCCGGCCCCTCCCCTTCCCTGCCTGGCCCAGTCTGGAGCAGCTGGAAGTGCTTAGGTCCACATGGCGTGAGAACTACACTCAAACAGATTTTTTCACTCCTGCACAGGTCTGTGAACATCTGAGCCAGTACAAATGTGTGTCAGGAACCAGAGCTAAAGCAAAGACTAAAGCAGGACCAAACCAGGACTAAAACAAATCTAAATCAGGACTGAACTAGGACTAAAGCAGGACTAAAACAAGTCTAAAGCAGGACTAAATCAGGACTAAAGCATGTCGAAACCAGGATTGAAGCAGGATTGAAGCAGGACTAAAGCTGGCATGTCAGCTGCATGATTCCAGGGAAGTACAGTTACAAACAAATATTGGAAAATTCTATGGAAATAAACATGAGTCATATCATAGGAACAATAGGAAACAAGCAGGGGGATTTATTTATTTATTTATTTTAATTAATTTTTTTTAGTGCAATAAATGCAACCAAAAGGAAAAGTTAGTTTAGAATATTTTTTTGGCTAAAAAAGCAAAAATTTGACATTATGACAGCACTGTGGCTAAAACTTGGTTGGTAGCTAAATTACTAGGGATGAGACAATGAGCCAAGACATAAGATTTGATGAAATTTTGACATAATTTATAAATACATTTTGGTTCAGTTCATAATTTTGACCTTTACAATGTCTGACTTATTTTATTGAACACCAATACATATACAAAAAATTTGAACTGAAGTAGATTCATGTCACTCCAGGTTGTCCTGGTTTGGGACAACCTGGAGAGACATGAATCTCCTGATATCTCAAAACAGCCCTATGTTTTAATTAGACTTTGTTTCATATATTTATTTGTCTGATAAATCAGATGTTGTTGTGTAAAAGTATTGAATAGATTGACTTGAATACTAGTTGCCAGAAGAACAGAACGTGGTTGTGGTGTGACATTTACCAGGAGCACAGCAGATTGAACAAAAGCTGATGGATGAGACTTGACATTTAGAAAAGGCTGAAATGTCTGGTCAATGCTCAAAGTTCACAACACAAAACAATGGCGCCCTCTGGTGGTCAAATGTCTCAAATGCATAATACTCTCCGAGCAGGAATACTACAAAAAGTTACATTCACTGGACAGAAATTACAGTTCCTGTATAGCTTTAAAATGATCTTGAGCTGCATCAGAACAAGTATAAGAGCACAAAGGCTAGTGTATGCCCATGGACCACTATGGAACTTACCTGGACGACTGAGGGGTTACACAGATATAACACCACATGGTAATGTAAAACAAAGTACTATGATTTAATGTTCACATTATATTGTCTAAATAAAGAGTCTTTTTTATTATAATAGTGGTAATGGAATCAGTAATAAGTATTGAGTCTGCTTATTAGTATTGAATGATAGTTAATAAAAATGATAAACAACAAAATTATAATATAAAAGAATAATTTATAGTTCATATTTGGAACACAATTGAAAGTATCTATAGCCAGGTTAACTGAATTCCCCAAATAAAACAGTAACTGGTTTACACAGTTCAAACACCATCCATCAAAGGTTGTATTCCATGTTTTCAAGAAGAGGTCCATTTGTGTCTTCTGCCTCCTGGATAAAAACATGAAAAAACGCCATTATTACATGTTGATAATCAAACGATTTAAAATCAGAACACAGTCATATAATAATTATGACTCAGCCTCCCTCTGTCCTGTGCTCCTCCCTCTGCTTCAATCCCTCTTTCACCTGCGCCCATCCTTCACCTCTGCCTGTCCCTCACCTGTGCCACTCGGCTGTAGGCCTGTGTGCTTGTGTGGCTGTAGCGCTTCAGGCCTCTCCAGCACAGGAACAGGATGTAGAGAGAGGCAAGCAGACACTGCACAGTGAACGTGATGGAGCTGCCTTTGGCCACATATGCACCCACCCGCTGGAACAAACAGGAGAACTTTCATACTTGTGGCTTTAGCCTTTATAAAATTAGCACATGTGAAAGGTTGTACATAGGGTTTACCTGCTTAGTGTTGAGAGAAGCGGCATCTTGAGGTTTGAGGCTGGTGCTCATCATGGCAGAGAACCCAAACACAAAGCTGAAGATGTTAGCAGCGATCAGGGCTATAACCTATAAGAGAGGAGGGTTAAGGGTTATATAGTCTATACTTGACTTACATAACTTGCATAGTCAAACGAACTACAGATTTTTATTTTAGATTTTCTAATTTAAAGATTTTCTAATTTAAAGCATTTTACAAACTAAATTGTGGTGGCAGGATGGATTTTAGAAACTAGAGACTTTAGTAACTTTCTAGTCTTGTGGCAAAAAGATCTTGTGAAATCTTGTGCCAGGAGATCTTGTCCCAGTTGTTATAAATTGCTTAATATTTTTACACAGAAGAAGGAAACAATTTGAATTAGAACTAGAAATTTATCTTCAAATAATCTATGAAATCCTACCACGCACGACGCACTTAGAGGTTCTGAACACCATTTGAAAATCATTTGTGGTACCCAGGTTATGATTATTATTAATATATATTATTAGTTTATTATACATCACACTGGTCCATACCTTGACTTTGTTGGGCTTCCTCTGAGCCTCCATTGCGTAAAACCCTGAGGCCAAATACTGCAGGAGATAGAGGTGTTTGTAAACATACTTATGCACAGAGTAAGTGATGGTCTGTGGATCCAATGCAGATGCAAACTCACCATTAAACTGGACCAGACGGGCGTCGCCATAGAAACTGCACAGTTGAAGCTCACACAGGTGTAGATGACTGTGGTGAGAACGCAGGCCACCGCACTGAGCACCTGGACCACCTGAGGAGTAGGACCCAACATGGAGCATGGAGAGAGCAAATTAAATCTGCATACAGTTCATGATACAGTGGCTTGTTAAGGCAGGAAGTAAGTGTTTGATCTCACTCTCAAACCTGGTACTGCAGCCCTTGTGCAATAGACTTAACCCATTTTGACTTCAGGGTTAATACCTCTGGGGTCTATACAGTGTATGCTACTATATAAACATGCATCTGTTTGAGAGACAGGCTTCATTGACTACATAGAAAACTGTTGACTATATACTGGGAAAAATGTAATTCTAGCAACACTGTGTTTTGTTGTTTATGTCGATAAACCTTTGATGTTAAATGTGTTAAATATTATATGAAATTATAGTTAGATATTTTAACTAGATTTTTTTTATTTTTTTTATTTGTAAAATAAAGCAATTTGCTTTTTTTTTTTTCCTGTAAAGGTGAGCCATCTTCTTGTCCCCATGGAGGTGTTATTATTTTGCCTGTGATGTTCCTCAGTATGGCATTTCACCTTTTTAGCCAAATTACAAGTGAGATCTGTGGTGGGTTATTTTTGCTCACAGTAAGAATGGATTTTTTATTTTATTATATATATTTTTTTATAAATAAAAAAAATTATAATTGAATAAATGCAAGAGTGTAAAGCCATGCTTATCCCAGAGCACATACTAGTGAATAAGTAGCAGACCCTTCCTGGCCATTCTCAATAATACAATATGTTTCCTAGTATTTGTAAACACTGAGAGCTCACCCCTGACACCAGAAGTCTTGTGTTGACCACTGCTCCAAACCAGCGGTGGATCCTGGCATTGTCCAGATCCCCCTGTGTGCCCTGTGAGCTCTGTGTACCAGGAGGAGGCGCTGGAGAGGAGCTCTGCATATAAACCTGGTACAGCCCCTCCTGGAACATGTTCTGGGACATCTATCAAATACACAAACAAATAAACCTACAGTGATACAAAACAGTACATGGAGTAAAGGCCTTTATTGGATCTGATAGCTTACCTTTACACAGAGGTATCCGCAGACCGCGACATCACAAGTGTAAACATGTCAAAAATATTCAAACCATAAGATCTCTATATTCTGTTTTTCTAGGAGTGACTTGTTCTAGCCGTACAGTCCGCGGTCAAAGTTTAACTCAGGCGGCTCATGGGAGCTGCCTGCTCAAAGTCCACCACTGACCTGCCACTGACACAAGAGATCTGATCTGAGGAGGAGATTGGCTCAAGATAAGAGCTAATCAATTTAGGACTTATTACAAATCATTATGATACTGATATTATCATTAAGGTTATGAAAAAGAAAATTGAATTCTAACAACTTCACATGCATTTTTATAAGTATTAAAAAATATTAAATGAATAATTAAATTATCAGGTAGAATCTTCTATTGTATGGCATAAAACTCATCTATAGAGAATGTTCTGAAGTATAGCTTTAACTTTCTATTTCCATGGAATAATACAGGTGACCACCTCCAGAAAGTTACATGCTGGACTTAGACTTAGACTTAGACTTAAACAAACTTCCAAACAAACTTAGCCTTAAACAAACAATCCACAAGGGAAATTATTTGGACACAGTAGCGCATATATCACAATATAATATAATAACAAAGAGCAAAAATATAAATGGTAATAATAAATTCTAAATAAGCAGCAAAAAAAGATAGTAATAGACAGATGTCAAATGAGGCATAATTAAATAACTGTATATGTAAAAGCCAAAATAAAATAGAAAAATAAGTAATAAAAACTTTAAAATCTCAGCTATACAAGAGGTCATAGGAAGACAGTGCAAAATGATATGATGATTGACAGGACATAGGGTTATCTGTTACATAAGGGTGAGTTGCTGTACAGCTGTAGGGAGCATTATAGTGTGCATATAGTCCTGTATCTCTCCCTGTTTGAGCGGAGCTGTAGGAGCCTGTTGGAGAATGAGCTCCTCTGTCCGTCTATAGTCTGGTGCAGTGAGTGAGTTGTTGTACAGTTGTAGGGAGTATTATCTGTCCCTCTATAGTCTGGGGCAGTAGGTGAGCAGGAGTGTCCATGATGGAGAGCAGTTTGTCCAGTGTCCTCTGGCCCGTCACTGTGACAAATGTGGATCATTTAATGATACCTTTAATGATGAATGAATTTAATTGAACTGTAGTATTTTATGCAGTTGCAAATATGTGTAAACAATGAATGATTCAGTGAAACACATTTAAAAATTATTAAGGAACTCCTATCTTTTTTTATGTAACTATGATCTACTATAAGGTCATATTTTCATATGTAAATAATGTTTAGTGCAAACTATCTAAAAAAAGAAAAAAAGTATTTATTTATATATATATATATATATGTGTGTATATTTTTTTTATTTTTTTTATTAAACAACTAAATCCAAAACACTGAATACATAAACAATGTTGTACTTTCCTGCATATCAAAACTATCCTCACACACAAAAACTATGTCAAACCCACTCTGATTTCCCTGGCAGAGTATCAGAATCGTCTTCCTCCCCTCCTGCGTACATGTCAGCCAGCCTGCTAAAGCAAGGCCCCCAGCCCTGCAGAGCCCCAAAGTCCTGGTCCAGTTCTGAGTTCGAGGAGGAGTCCAAAGAGCTGAGAGAGTCCACCTGTGACCCCACCCCCTCATAGTCAAACACCAGAAGGGAATCGTACGGCGGAGCCGTGCAGTCAGTATCTGCAGCCACCAAGTTCTACAACAGGAGAGAAGGGACAGGAAACATGCACCAGCTCTTAAAATGACTATACAGTATATAAATTATGCTAAAGGTATGTTTATAACATTCTATTCACTCAGCAGAAAATGTTTTATTTGTATTTTTAATTGGATCAAATTCTTAACCTTAACATGAGTACTGTATTTCAGACTAGTTTAGATTTATTTATTGGAAGGACCTAAAGTACTTGTTTCCATACATTGCTCATTTCAAGCTAACTGACTGCATTTGCCAAAGGGATGAGAACACCCTTGCCTAGACTGAAATTCTGGTGAATATTTTCTAATTTTTCAACATGCTGAAAATTGTATGATGTTTGTCTAAATTTGACTTGATATGTAATGATGAGTAGTTTAAACCAGACACCTTTTGTTTTGATTATTTCATTGCTGTCATTGTTGTTGTTGTTGAAACATAGATATCTGTTACAATCATGCTGACAATTTCCATGCAGCTAAGACTTCATTTAAAAGTATGTCATTACCCAGTGTTACAAAGCAGAGGTACATCTAATCCAAGCGTTCTCTGCTAAACTAAAAGCTAAGTGCTGACATAGAAGATTGGGAAACGTGCTTTGGAAAAATGTGAAGCAACAATGTAATCTTCTGGAGCACTTAAAAAAGATAGGAAAAACATATTGTTTTTGCTTTACCTCTGTGAGAAACTGCAGTATGTCTTCATTGGGCTGAGGCTGGTGTCTGTAGCTTGGACGAATTTGATTAACAGGGGCAACATCAGAGCATAAGACCCCATGGTGCTCTTTCAGACCCCTATGCAGCAGGCTGGGATCAAAGACCTATACAAAAAATAAGAAGAAATTTGGTCAGTATCTTCCTACAGTGATTTCAACTTGTATCTTGTCCTGAAAAAAGTCCCAAATTAGTTTTGAGGGAGGTTTATTTTGCTAATTGTAGATAACAAAACAGTTGAAAATGATAAAAAGCAACTTACTACTTCTAGTACATGCTGCCATTATATCAGTGAGCAAGACACTTATTCCTTGCTGCTCTTTTTATTAAAAGGTATTAATATATGAATAGATGCATACAAGAACCTTAAAGCTAAATAAAGTTGCACATACCCTGTCTTCTTCTCCTCCGCCCTCCTCATCATAGCAGAAAATGTTATCTCTGGATGGATATTTAAGAAGAGCCACATCGTTCATGTGCTTTTTCCTCCTCAGGATCAACAGTAACAGTAGCACTGCAAATAAGTATAATGACATAAAAATCAAAAAGTGACCTAAAATTTAAGATTATTCCCTTCTCCAGACTTACACCAAAATATCAAATCATAACATAAACAACTTTGCCATCATGTTCAAATGTCCAATATTTTTGTAGTTAGAATAAACCAGTGTTATTAGTAAAACTATGTTTGATTTGAACATTACTACATTGTATCTGTATCTTGTTTCTGTTAAGTCTACATACAGGTCTTTCAAGTTATAAAATAAAATAAAAACTTGAATAATCACAAATCATATTTACTTACAAAGGAGTCCAAAAACGGCTCCCAGGACTAAAGCGAGGTAAAGGAGGCGTGGAGGATCAGAGTGGGGCATGATACAGGAGATCACGGCTCCTTCACACTGGCACACCTCCACGTCCAGGGAGCTCTCCTGATACTGTGACCCAGCATCAGAGACTCTGAGCAGGACCGAAGACCAGCCCACAGCCATTTGATGCTTGGGACTCAGAAACACTGCATGACCTGGAATTGAGATATAAGGAATTTATGTAATTATATCAACAATCCATCCACATTTCATAACATTGAAATGTTTTTTTTACTATATATGGTATTGTAAGATCTTTTCAATGTGTAGATTGGAAAATAAATAAATAAATAATGAAAATGTTTGGTACAGGTCTAGTCATAATCCAGTTAAAAAGCTCAGTTTTAGTCCTATAATTATTTTTAAAACCTTATTTTATAAATTCATTTTGTAGTGTTTTATATTTAACATTTTTACTATTAGTACTAATAATTGGAATAATAGTTGCACCATATTGCAGAATCACATTCTTAGTTTGTGAATTTTGTTCACCGACAATGGTAAAAAAGTTTTTTTTAAGATTAAGGTACACTTGTTTGTCCTTGTTCTCTGCATTTGACCCATCCTGACCCACACTGCTGTGATCCAAGGATCCACCTCCAGATCTTGATCTAGGCTTGGTCAAGACAATTTAAGCTGGGGGGTTTTACCTATTGTATACTCTGATTCTGACTTGGTTAATTCTGATCCAGATACTTTTTGTGAATATCAGGCAATAGTATTTTAATGCAGGTAAAACTAAGAAATCACAATTACTAATTGTTTAGTAGGTCTTAATTATTTGGAATGAAAAAATAATGGCTTTTCAGGGCAAAAATAAACAGTATTTCCATCAACATTGTACTTTGGTGAGTATAAATAGATAGAGAGTTGTACTTGATGCATTGATCTTGATGTTCCAGCTCTGGTGCTGCTCTCCTTGTAGCTCCACAGTGAAAGGTCCTGCGTTCTCCGGACTGTCCAAGTCCATTATGTCCAGCTGAACAGGGACAGGGTCCACATTGCACAGACTGACCCTCCTCTGCAGGATCACCGGAGCATTGTCATTCACATCCATTAGAGTCACTATCAGAGTGCCTGTTCCTGTAGCTTGAGCTGTATCTAAAAACAAAAGAGATGTATTAGTCAGGTTACAGGTTAAATATACAGCGCTGCAGGGGTTCTTAAAGGGCCCATATTAAGATGTTTTCTGATCTATGTTGTTGCTGTTAAAATGGTGTTTCCTCATCATCATGTTTTGTTTCATTCACACATGTTTAACACACAAACCCTCCATATTTAGAGTTATTCTCTCAAACAGAAAACACTCCACCTTGTGGTCAGAAAGTGTTCCACAGTGCTTTTAAACTCCATACACTTTCTCCATAATCATTTAGATCATTTCAGCCCTGGAATTGTCTCTACTGAACTAAAGGTAAAAGGTAGCTGTTAACCTGACACCACAAGGTGGAACAGATCATTTTGAGCCTTGGAGATGTTGACAGACTAATAAGGATTATTAGGATTACTCAAACATTTATGAATGAAACAAAACACAACTCCAGGTATGTTTTTTTGATGAGGTATAACATGGCTTAAAGCTCATAAAAGTCGATTTTGAGTAATATAGGACCTCAGGATCCAGTTTTATTTTATATAAAGTAAATGGGGGCCTATTTCATTATGTCACCTTCATGGAAGTGCTGGCAGCCCTTCCATAGGCCCCAGACCAAAGATCACTGTAGTACACTACTTCTATTGAACATTCCAAAATATAAATGCATTTATATATGGAATAGTAAACTTCTGGATCTAACATGTACAGTTTGTTTGTTACCAATTCCCAAAACGTTTTGAATCTTTAATTTGACATTTAATTTGTATTACTAACTATGCTAATTTGTCAAAACCTTAAAAAAAAAAAAAAAAGAGTTCAAACAGATATTGAGTGCTCTACTGTTGGGTTCCTGTTGGGACAACTACACATTCTATAAGCCTATAATATTTAACGGAGATGGGAGCATGTAAAATTACTGTTGTAAATATGCAGAATTTTGATGTGATACAGCAAATTGAAGGTCTTAGTCACTAATAAAAACATAATCTGGTTCAACATTTGTGGATTTATTTTTAAGATATTTCTGGATTGTACCCCTCATTTGGGAGTATGACACTATCTCATACTAGAATCCGAAAACCTTTGTGAAAAATCTAATCTGTATGTAAAAAGAATTAGGTATTTCAAATGTACTAGCTAACATACCATTGTCATAGGCCAAAACAGGGACAGTGTATTTGCCGTCCCGTACAAAATGTGATTCTCTGTCCAGGTCACTTTTCACACTCACTCGCCCAGTGTCTTGTTCAAGGTGAAACCACCCGGCAGCATCTGTGTTCAACTTAAATCTAACACAAAAAATACGTTACTAAAACTCAAAATTTCTTGTTTGTAAATAAATCACATACCGTATTTTTGTTGGTCTTGATGTGTCGGGATCTATGGCTCTGAGGTAAGTCACAGAACTGCCAATCTGAGCATCTTCAGATAGGGCCACTTGTATTTTGGAGGGAGTGAACATGGGAGGCTCATTCAAGTCTTTTACTGTAACTGTGATCGTTGCAGTGGAGGTAGAAACTGATCTAGTAAAGGGTGCTTCATTTGTGACTATCACCAACAAGGTGAAGGTGGGAGTGCTCTCAAAATCCAACTTCTAAAAATGAGAGGAAATATTTAGGAGGAGAGAAAGGAATCAAGCACAGGATTGTGAAAAGTATTGAAAATTAGACACAAATTAACACAAAACCTAGTACTGATACTCATTTGAGCTGATATATATATATTTTTTTTTGAAAAACACAGTGTTTTGAATTATAATTGTGGTATCAGTGTCTGAATCAGTATTCAAGTAGTATCGAGTCTAGTCCTTAGTATCGAAATTACGGTAAGTATGAAATTTTATTATTGTGACAACATAACAACAATAGAATTGATCAGACCTTTGCTGTAGAAAGGATCCCCTCCATTTTGTCTGGTCCTGTGCTGATGTTGAAGTGTGCAGCCTCATTTCCTTTGATTATTGCATATTTTGTGTTGGTGTTAGCAGATCCCAACTCATCTTCATCGGTGACTTTTAACCTCAAGACTTCAACTCCAGCCTTATTCTCAGGGACAGAAGCAGAGGCCTGAAATAATCAGGTTAATATGCTGTGCTTTAAAGTGCATATGACAGGTTTTCATTCATGGTTTTCTAATTATGACTTGTGGGATAGTACCTGTGGTCAATATCATCACATCACAAAAGACAGTTATATAAAATATATCTAAATATCTCTCTCTCTTGCTCTCTCTCTCTCGCTCGCTCTCTCTCTCTCTCTCTCCCTCTCTCTCTCTCTCTATATATATATACATACATACATATACATACATATACATATACATATATATATATATATATATATATATATATATATATATATATATATATATATATATATATATATATATATATATATATATATATATATATGTGTGTGTGTGTGTGTGTGTGTGTGTGTGTGTGTGTGTGTGTGTGTGTGTGTGTTAGCAGTGAGCTGAAGTTCTAAAATGCATTATGCATTACCTCTACTTATGTCATCAACATTGAATATTCTATCCAAAATGCCGGGACAATTTAAACTTAATTTAAAATTTTTATTAGTTTAATTAAAACTGTTGTGCACTTTAAACATGTTTTTGTCCTTGATAACATTATGGTTGCTAGGTAAGAGTTATAGAATATATAATAGAAGGTCAAATTATAAGATTCACCAAAATTTTTATACTAAAAAAGCAAAGCCAAGCTTTTTAGTGAAATCTGAAAAATAATGATGTTGACCTTATTTTAGTAATATGTGTAGTCTAATCTGTCATAGGAACTTAAAATGTTACATTAGGGCTGAATACTGTATATAGTTTTGTGACCAGTATTGTTATTGATTGACCTATAGTCCATATTAAATTATACATTTTAAAATTATGATTCAATATAATTGTTATTATTTTAAAATGTTAAAGAGAAGACAATACAAGTTATCAAGATTCCTTGATGACATGACCCAGTGACAATCCTAAATTTGATTCTCTGAAAAAGCCATTACACTGACCAAATCATTTCAGTTTTTGTCATTTTGCCAACTGAAATTCGAATCTTATTAATTTTGATTAATCTTTCAACACAACCTTTGAACAACCTTTCACTTGTAGAAAACCACTGCTACAGTCAAATAAACTGAATTTGTATTATGACAGGGTTCACTGGACTACAAGGGAAGGTAAAATCTAGATGGTGCCAGAGTGCCTCATAGTGTATTTGAACATAATTAATGTGAAACTTACCGATTTGATAAGGAATTGTGGGGCATTGTCATTGCTATCAGTGATGGTTACAGTTACTGTGCATGTAGCAGAAAGCCCTTCACCGTTCATGTCTGCAGCATGGATGGCCAGCTTATACTCTGAAAGAGTCTGATGTAAAAAAAAAAAAAAAAAGTTTGGTACAATCAGACATAATAATAAAAAATAACACCTAACAGCCTTAAGGAGTTACATTTTTAGCGGGCTGCATGGGTATGCAAATGGTTTGATCTAGTAGACTTATATGGTTACTATAATATTTTACTGTACCCATTAGGGTTGATTAACTGAGATATATTTGCATTACTGTATTTCTATATTTTAGTTTTACTTGAACAACTACATTTATATAATTATGCCTTATTTAACACCAGTATCCAACAATGTATGCTAATTATTTTGAATGTATTATTACCATTTATATTTTTACTCATTGTTATTATAATATATTGTGATGCGTGAGCTATTGTGTCCCAAAAATTTCCCTTGTGGATCAATAAAGTCTAAGTCTAAATCAAAAGTATACTAATTTATACTAAAACTATTATAAAAATTAGATACTCATTTGAGCAGGTATCAATACTAAAAAGTCCCATTCACAGAACATGAATGAACCTTTCCTGAACAGCTTTACAACGATCTTGAGCTATATCAGAATGAGACCGCATAGGGTAGTATTCACCCATGGACCACTATGGAATTTACCTGGACAACTGAGAGATTACTTTGAGATAAGAGTACATGTTAATATGAAAGAAAGTACTACAATTCAATACAGAAAATCATATTCTATTGCCTAAATAAAGAGTGTTTATTATTATCACCGTGGTATCAGAATTGGTATTGAGTATCGAGTCTATTCCTTGGTATCAAAATTAAGTTTGAGTACGGGTGTTTTTACAAAAGAACAAGAATATAATAACAAAAAGTCCCCTGGAATAGCACTGGACCATGCCCTCTAATACTCATAACATTAAAAAAAACATAATTTTGCTAAGACATGTACCTCTCTGTCCAGTCCTCCTCCCGTGAGACTAATCACTCCACTCAGGGGGTTTATGGCAAAGATGTGGTCAGATGGTACTTCTGGTGTTTGGGACAATATTCGATACTTGATCAAGGTGTGGTCTGTTTCTGGGTCATCTCTGTCAGTAGCTATTACCCTCATGACAGAATCCCCTTTAGACAACCCAAAAGTCTGGGTAAGTACATTTAAAAAACACAAAGATGGTCTCTGCTTAGCTTTCGTCTCACCAGCCTTGGCACTTTCGCTGACTTGGCCGTGGAAGGAGCTCGGAGTGAATTCTGGACGGTTGTCATTTTGGTCAATAACGTGGATGATCAGCTCCATAGGCTCTTCAGCTTTGTTGCCGTCATGAGCGTAAACGGCATGAACCCAGAGCTGCAAAAACATGGAGAAGAAACATACAAGAAAATTACGTAGCCCAACAAGTAATAAAAACAACAATTTTAGTGTTTACCATGAATACCATGAGAATGCACATATACTATCAAACACTGTCAAAAAAGTTGTAAGATTGTCTGAAAACTCAAGAAAAAATACATAATGGATTTAAACAACACATTTTCAAGAGAATGTGATCAATGTGAACGCTATTTTGGTGTTTGATTTTCAACAAAAAAGGTGAGTGTGAACAGTTGACTAATGCTAACTAGCTTGTGATTGTAATGCTATTAGGGAGTTAATTGTTGTAGTTCCAACAAAGTCAGTTCTTTCTGGTCAGATTGTGTCAAAATAAATCTCAGATTAAAGTCAAACAGAAGTTCAGACAGAGCAGTGACCACAGTTAGCATCACACCCCCGGGGAATGTTGATGACATCGGTTGCAAAGTATTAACTGATAACACTCATAACTGATGCATATTTTTATGATCTACAAACATTACTAACATTGAATACATTTGGAGAAATGTATCAAAAAGTAAAAGTAAATAATTTAATTAGATTAGATTAGTGGTTTCACATTCACAACAGATTTGGAATTTGTATCTTAAAAATAATTATCTTGCATATTTGTAATACTTTTTATTCTACAGCTGTTCTTGTAATTTGCAATGAAACACCAAAATGTTTTCAGTGTAATTAATTAATAATATAATAAAATAAAATAATTAAAAGACACTGATCCTGCCACATTTAACAGCTTCACACTAAAAACACATCCAATTAGAGTTGGGCAATAAGGGGAGGGTTTTTATTTATTTAGATTTATTTGATTTAGTCTTTTCAAAAATAAAAGAAAGCATTTATTTAATCAACATGAACAATACAGAGTTTTAATCCATGCTATTTAACATCAACAAGAATCAAATTTCTTCCTCCAAAGTCTGAACTGTCCTCCAAACTTGCTGGCCTCTCCATTCAAAACCCCCAATCATATCATTGATGTTTAAACATGACAATGGTTACAATGGACAAAGTTAAATAGGTAAATCCTTTGTGAGCTTACAGTATATGTGTCTCTCTGCTCTCTGTCCAGCGGCTTGGTGACCTGGAGCACCCCTGACCTGCGGTCCACAGTGAACAGGCCCTCATCTGCCCCGGGGCCTGTGATCCTGTAGTTTATCATCACGTTAGCATCCTTACTCGTCTTTATCTGAGGGCAATAACATGCATTTATTATCATATTTATGCTTTGACACAAAGGGATCTTAAGCCTGTATGTCAGTGGTTTTCAAATTGTGGTATGTCAGTTAATGTGTCACGATACTAAAATTTCAAACTATTTTGATGTTAAGCAATTGACTAATATTCTATACCGATTCTGTTACCACAATAATACACTCAATAAAACACTCATTTTCAACATTAAATCATAGTACTTTCTTTTATATTACCGTGTGTCTGTGTAATCTCTCAATCATCCAGGTAGTTTCCATTGTGGTCCATGGACATATACTAGTCTGTGTGCTCTTATACTTGTTCTGATACAGCTCAAGATCATTCTAAAACTATTCAGGATAGGTTAATTTCTGTCCTGTGAATGTGACTCTTTTAGAAAAAAAAAAAAGACTTTAAAAACAACATCTCATGCGTATTATCCTTCCATCCATTTTCTTCCACTTATCCAGGGCTGGGTCACGGGGGCAGCAGTCTAAGCAGAGACTCTCAGACTTCCATCACCCCAGACACGTCCTCCAGCTCCTCCAGGGGAACCCCGAGGCGTTCCCAGACCAGCCGTGAGGCATAGTCCCTCCAGCGTGTCCTGGGTCTTCCCCGGGGCCTCCTTCCAGTGGGACATGCCCGGAACACCTCCCAAGGGAGGCGTCCAGGAGGCATCCGGAACAGATGCCTGAGCCACCTCAGCTGGCTCCTCTCAACGTGGAGGAGCAGCGGCTCTACTCTAAGCTCCACCCTATCTCTAAGGGAGCGCCCAGCCACCCTGCGAAGGAAACTAATTTCGAGTGCTCGATCTCGTCCTTTCGGTCATTACCCAGAGCTCATGACCATAGGTGAGAGTAGGAACGAAGACTGACAGGTAAATCGAGAGCTTCGCCTTTCGGCTCAGCTCCCTCTTCACCACAATGGTCCGATACAGCAACCGCATCACTGCCGACACTGCACCGATCCGCCTGTCAATCTCACGTTCCGTCCTCCCCTCACTCGTGAACAAGACGTCGAGATACTTGAACTCCTTCACTTGAGGCAAGGACTCTCCACCCACCCGGAGAGGGCAAGCCAATTTTTTCTGGTTGAGAACCATGGCCTGGGACTTAGAAGAGCTGATCTTCATCCCAGCCGCTTCACACTCGGGGATTGCCGCCGCGACAGGCACCACAGACCTTACAACCACAGCTATGAGCGGCCGCATCGACAATAGAGGCCGAGAATGAAGCCCACTCGGACTCCATGTCCTCAACCTCCCCCAGAATCCAGAAGAAGCCTGGGAAAAGCCGGGGCTGTGAGTTGAAAGTCCTTCTGACCTAGGGCTCTGCCAGACGTTATCAACAAACCCTCACTACACGTTTGGGCCTGCCAGGTCTTTCCGGCTTCCTCCTCCACCAGCGAACCCAACTCACAACCAGGTGGTTATCAGTTGACAGCTCTGCTCCTCTCTTCACCCGAGTGTCCAAGACAAACGGCTGGAGGTCAGATGACACGACTACAAAGTCGATCATCGACCTCCGGCCTAGGGTGTCCTGGTACCACGTTCTCTGATGGACACCCTTGTGCTCGAACATGGTGTTTGTTATGGCCAAATTGTGACTAGCACAGAAGTCCAATAACAGAACACCGCTCGTGTTCAGATCAGGGAGGCCGTTCCTCCCAATCACCCCTCTCCAAGTGTCACTGTCGTTGCCCACGTGGGCGTTGAAGTCCCCCAATAGAACAACAGAGTCCCCGGTCGGTGCACTGTCTAGTACCCCTCCCATGGACTCCAAGAAGGCCGGGTACTCTGCTCTGCTGTTCAGCCTGTAGGCCGACACCACAGTGAGAGACCTGTCCCCGACCCGAAGGCGCAGGGACGCGACCCTCTCGTTCACCGGGGTGAACTCCAACACACAGCAGCTGAGCTGTGGGGCAATGAGCAGGCCCACACCAGCCCGCTGCTGCACCCTGCAGCCAACGCCAGAGAACTAGAGAGTCCAGCCCCTCTCAAGGAGTTGGGTTCCAGAGCTCAAATTGTGCGTGGAGGTGAGGCCAAATATATCTAGTCGGTAATGCTCAACCTCCCGCACAAGCTCAGGCTCCTCCCCCCCAGCGAGGTGACATTCCATGTCTCCATGTCCAGAGATCTGGTCGTCGAGGTCCCCGCCTTCGACTGCCACCCAGGTCTACTTGCACCGGCCCCATATGGTTCCACCCGCAGGTGGTGGGCCCATGGAAGGGCGGCCCCACGTGGCTGCTTCAGGCTATGCCCAGCCGGGCTTTGTGGGGGAAGGCCCGGCCACCGGGCACTCGCCGTCGAGCTCCTACCCCAGGCCTTGCTCCAGGGTGGGGCCCTAGTAACGCCATTCCTGGCAACATAGCTGGCCTCTGAGTTGAACTCGTCATATGGTGCTTGTGAACCGTTCTTCATCTGACCCGTCCCCCAGGACCTGTTTGCCTTAGGTGACCCTACCAGATACATGAAGCCCCCGACAATATAGCTCCCAGGATCATTTGAGCACTCAAACCCCTCCACCACGATAAGGTGACGGTTCAAGGAGAGGTCACGCACATTAACATTAAACAAATAGTACTGTAGGAGACAGGACTGGTGCAAGGTATGGTTCAGGGTGTGGGTGTATTGCTCTGGTGCAGAGGGGGCGGGGCTCACGCGGGCAGGTGCGCATGCATGTGTGCCTGTGGAAGGATTTAAGTGTGCACTTACCTGATACCCAGTTTTGACTGAGTGTCAGGGCTAGGTAGCCATAATTTTTGTTGACCGCCACTCCTTTTCTATACTCACTATACTCACCCTTTATTCTGTCCATCTTCTTCTCTGCGCTGGGATAGTTGTATGTCCGTTAAATAATATACAAAATGCACTCTGGATCCAAGCGTATTAGTTTGCAATAGCCTTCATGCGCGTCACAAACTACGACCCCAGGACCCACTCTGATCTTCCCGAGCGGCTCTAAGGTTGGTCAACAAGCCGCTACATTACCATCGCTAACCAATATAAATTAAAAGCTGTCTATACAGTGTCACCAAATATAAACAACATGATCATTTTCAGTTTTTTGAAGGGCTTAATTAGAAAACATAAATGTAATATTCTGAGAGTTAGCCCCCTCCTTTGGGATTATTTTGACACTCTTTTCTTACTATTGCTTTCTCAAAAACAACCTCTTCACAAGCTGTTGCACTGGAATAATGGCATGGAGGTACAGATGTAAAAATGTAAATGTAAAAAAAGGACTACCCCAAATTATTAGTAGTTAATAAAGCAGAACAGATCACCCATTATTTACTGGATTTACTGTAGCTTCCTTTTATCCATGACATTTTGAGAACTATTCACCTTTCAAAAAATATATTATTGCAATGACACCTGTCCTAATTTTTCATCATTCTGAAACCCATGGATAGCAGCAGTAATATTCCATTCTCCCAAACTTACATATTCATGAGTTTCAGGCAAATGAGTCCTTCTGGATTTGAAGGACTGAAAGACCTTTCCCTATATTTTTCATATATTTAACTCCAACTCATTTTGTCCTTACTTGGAAGCTAGTATGTTGTGAGATTATAGAATGTGATGTTGTCAGATGGTGTCAAGAGCCAGTTTTCACTATTGATTACATGGTATTTTCCCATGAAATATCCAAAAGGTAAATTCAGAAATGCTGAACCTGATCATTTCTCTTAGTTACTAGACCCAAGAACTCACCATACCACAGCAAAAATCTGCATTTGAATAATGTTCATTTTATCTGCCCTATCTGTAATAAATAATATTGGCCCGTAGTATGTTGTGATCTCATCTGAAAGCCAGTAATTGGGTAAGATTTCTATTTATCTATGGAACAGTGCTTGATTTACGTCTGTGAAAAGGATTTTTCTGGAGAATAATTTTTTTTTTATATTTTTGTGTAATTATTGTCAATTAAATATAAATATATTTTCATAAATTCTTACAGTTTACTACAAAAATGTCTACTTACTTTGACAATAAACTTTGGAAATGGCCCTCTGTCATTTTCAGGGAAGTACAACGGAGGAATCACCCAGTCCCTTTTAACTCGCTTCAAGAGGCGAAACATATGAGCAAAATGATCTGTACCAAGGTTCTCCAGGCTTGTATTAGACATGACCTGTTTCAGATAAGAAAAATACATAGAATCTTACATTTCTAATAAATATGTGGTATATATGACTTACATTATAATTCTTGCTTTGTAACTTTAAATGTGAGGACACTGGTGGTTGGATCTGATTCTTTGGCAGAGCAGTAATCCACTATAAAAACAATATGACAATGAAGTACAACATATTTAAACAATCTGATAAAAAGAAAGCTTCCCAAATTATAAACTTACCCAGAATTGGTAAAGGAAAACAAGAATTCCAAACATCATATTCCAGATAATCTTCACAGCTAAACTAAAAACATTCATAGTAACAGTTTTAGCCTTTTTCTGTCTTCAGTGTAGTTTAAAGAAGAGAGAGAGAGAGAGATCAGAGCTGGGGAACAGGTGTACACCACTGAAATGAGAAGCTGTTATGTGTTATCACAACATTCAGGTTTGTTGATGTGGGTCAGTCTTACACGCCCACTTTTCAACCCATCTTACTCACCAAATATAAGTGTGATTTTATGCTGTTTTCTGATTTATGTTAAAATAAAAAACATGCCTGGAGTTTTGTATTGTTTCATTTATACATGTCTAAGACAGTAATCCTGCAGATATAGTCTGAGCTCTTCTCTCAAATGGAAACCACGCTGTTCCACTTTGTGATGTCATGTGGCAATATCGAAAGTGCTTTATTGTGTTTTTATACTCCACCTTCACTAGAATAATCTGGATAATTTCAACCAGAAATTGCCAACCAATACTGAACAAAAGGTAAAAGTTGGAACAGAGCATTTTAAGTTTTGGAGATGTAGACATACTAATAAGAAAAGATTACTCAAAAGTGTGAATGAAACAAGACACAGCTCCAGGTATGTTTTTGATGAGGTACCAACATGGCTTTAATAAAATACACTGTTCTTATGAATTGTATATAATTATAGACATTTAGTTTCAATTAACCATCTGATCATACTTTACATTGATACTTTAGTTGGAGCGGCTTGTGGAATCTGTTTACTAAATATCTGAAGATGGTTAGGCTGAGTGCCTGAGAATCATTTGTTTATTTTGTCAACTGTTTCTCACACAGCTCTCGCAGTCCACTTGAAATGGGTCATCATCCGTGAAAACAGTGGCAATCGGTTCTGACTATACTCATATTTAAAAAGTTTAAAATGTTCAAAAATGTCTTTTCTGCTACTACAAAATTATATTCCATTACATCAGAGGTGGGTAGAGCGGCCAAAATTTGAACCCTAGCAAAGTACTACTCAAGTAAGAGTAATTTAAAGAGTAACTGCCTGGATGTAACATCTGATTTATAATTTGGAATTAATGTAATTTGAAGGACAAAGTAAGTCTACAAGTGATAAATGTAACCAAAAGTTTTGTTCAAATAAGAGTTCTTCATTCAGAGTACTTCATTGAAAATATTGCTGTAGTAGAAGTAAAAGTATGTAGTAAATGTAAGTGAGTACTACCCACCTGTTTTTACATCAGTGAAAATGCTTTCATAAACCCCCTCAATAAACCAGTCATATATAATTTAATAATTCCTTATAATAAAATAAAATAGTTCCTTATAATAATAATAAAAAATAGTTCTTCTTCCTTTTTATTATTCCCTTTTCCGACCAAACGATCGCATTTTGCCCAAAGTGACCTGACACAACAGCGCCACCTAGAATTGGACCCCTATGGGAGTAGGGACATGAAAAGTTTGTCAAAGGGAAACGAAATTCGAAACAGTGATAGAGAACAATGAGACAAGACAAAAGATGAATTGGAGCATGACCCTATGACGAACAAGAAGTCGGCCATATTGGATCAAACATTCGGCACCGTTTTGACTTGGGTGTCTACAAAAAGATTCAAGTCCCTGGGGTTTGCTCCAAATGAGCTCAAATTTGTCATGTCACATCTAGAGACATGAACTCACAAAAATCATCAGAAGGAATTTTGATACTCCTTACGGTTCGCCCGTAGCACGCCGGCGAAAAACGCCTTCATTTCCTGTTTTTTCGGTGACCTGTCACGGCCACAGGCATGGTCCTAGAGAGCTCAAATTCAAATCACAATTGTGTGATCCAGGCCTGAATGTAATGAAATATGAAATCTAATAAAAGTGAACTCTATAGCGCCCCCTAGCATAGACATGAAACGTCAACATTATTGGATTTGGACCAAATTCGGGGATTAAATTCTATGCATGATTACAAGCAAAAAAGTCTATTACAGACATGATGTATTTTCCACCATTGGCCAGCAGGGGCGCAAAGACTCCCCCAAAAATAGTTTAAAAATTATTACAGGGACATGCTTAGTCCGATCGTGCTGAAATTTGAAACACTAATGTGAGTTTTTGACCTGAATATAATACACTATAAAATATGCATGATTACAAGCAAAAAAAGTCTATTACAGTCATGGTGTATTTTTCACGGTTGGCCAGCAGGGGCACAGAGAATCCCCCCAAAAATATTTAAAAAATTATTATATGCACGTTTTGTCCAATTGTGATGAAATTTCTATCAGTTATACACTGCATGACCATGATTCCATTGATATGTCAAATACAGTTATTAGGGATACAGTGCCACCTATATGAATGCACACAATTTATTATTGGGTGAAATAAAATTACTTTTACATTCATTTGTAAAACTTTGCAGAACATTCACTGACATGCTCCTCATCATAAAAGTCAGTAAGACCTATGCCCTAGTTTTACACTTTTGCCTCTAGAATAATTTCACTTTTGAGAAATTTAAAGGCACACTATGTAGCTTTTCTGGTGGAGGATGTGTTTTCATGCACTTAGTCTTAGTGTGACACTGCTCTTGACCATTAAAGTCACGTGACCTGTGGCTTAGTGTCTATAGTTTGTCTCTAGAATCATTCACTTTATCCAATTTTAAAGGTACACTATGTCATTTTTCTGGTGGGAAAACACCAGCTGTCCAGGCTGTCGGCCTGGGCAGCTGTTGGGAAGAGAGAGTGGCGTGCCGGGGCGGTTGCGAGTCCCTGGCGATTGCGTGGGGGGGGCGGTGCGTGCCGGGGCGAGGGCCACCATTGCCGCGCGCGGGTTTATACATACATATATATATTATTACTAAATTGTTATTTTAAAAAAATATTTTTATAATGAGCAAAGGAGTACAACATTAAGCCTATTTCCAGCCTTACAGTGAAAAACAGCTAAGAACCCCAAAATTTGGCATCAAACCAAAAATAATTCAGATTTATTTTCAATAAAACAGTCATTTCACAAACAACAGATTGTTACATATTAAAATCTTTGTTTTTACATAAATACAGGGAAAACATACAACAGGACAAACTGTGCTAAGACAAAAGGCAAGTTTCTTTTCTTCTTCCGAGATCATCAGCACTTCTTATAAATCCAAAGGTGCAACTTTTCAGGCACTTTTAGGTAAATGTAACATGCACTGAACAGGGAGCTGGAACTATGGCATATATGCTTCTTGACCATATACATACAGATAACAATTCAAGAACCTTCAAGTAACTTTGTGTTCCTCCCTCTGACCCTACCTTAGCTATGATGAGGTCTGGCCAGGTCAGAGTTGAGGTACACTACAGTAACAGTGATGTCATCTCGGTACATGCGGGCGAGGTCTTCAGGCAGGGAGAGCATAGAGGCTAGTTTCTCCTGGCACAGCTCTCCATAGTCTCCTTTGCCCAGGGCCTGTCTGATGAGGTGTGTGGCCACATTTGTGTCCAGAGCAGGGGATGCTCGGGCACGCCGCTTCAGTAAGAGCTCATGTAGTTTCCCAAGCTTCAACTGTCTCTCCATCTGAGTGACTGGAGCCTGAGGACAGATATGTAATATTTACTCAAATTAACCTATCAAAGCCTAATCTTTGACAAATTACCAAAATTGATATTTTTCCTTGCACACCATTTGAAACATTGTACATTTAGGTAGCCATATACATAGAAAATTTTAAATGAAATAGTAATTTTATTCTGTTTGCATAGGGAGAATATGAGCAGATTCATCTTATGTTAATGTGCCATGCTCAGTGACTGAATGACTGTAAATGCAGTTGGTTACACATATCAGCTGGGCTTCACCATTTCTGTGTGAGGTAAAATAATGTAGCAGAACATTGTGCAGCATCTTTAAAACCAACCTGCAAGTGAATCCCACTGAGATGTTCCCCAACCAGACGCACAGCCTCTTCGTTGGACAGCTCATCCCACAGTCCGTCTGTGGCTAGAATGAGGAAGCGGTCCTGAGGTCGCAGCTTGTGATAGGTTATCTCAGGAGCCACGTCCAGGTAGGGCGGGCTCAGGTAGTTTGGAGGGACATAATTGTACAAGTTCAGAGAATCCAGGTCTACGGTGGACTCCAGACTGGAAATGATGCTCTGTTGTAACTCAAGACTCCATTTAAACCTCACATCACCAAAGGCTCGCAACGGCATCAGAATCTAGTAAAACATTAATAAACACACAATAAATAACAACAATAAAAACAAAATAAAACATATTGCAGAACAGAAGGCTATTCCAAAAATATATATTATATAAGTTACTACTTGGTCACTCACTCCAAGTAATCGGTCATCTGTGACCACAGTATCTCTCTCCGACTGTGGGTGTTGGGCCTTTATCCGCTCCACCTCTGAAAAATTCTGGGAGTTGTGGTCCCAAGAAAGAGGCTGAGCACTCCATGATCCATCCTCTTCTTGAACCCCTAACACAGCCCTGCAATCCCCTGAATTGGCTACGTGGATAGAATCTGGGCCAACATGAGCCACACATGCAGTACAACCAGCAAACGCCACCTGGACAGAACACAAGAAAACACAACTGCATTTCTGTCTGTGTGAGTGCAAGTTAATTAATTCATCCACATGAAATAGTAAATTGATAAAAACTAGGGTATCCAATATTTTCTACCTGAATGGCTGTGCTTTTCATCAAGCTGTTCAAAAGAGGGACCTGGGCCTCCAAAGAAATATCAGCATCAAGTCTTTTGAAGGCCCGATCCAGGGCATCAGGAGGGCTAAAAACAGTGCAATTTTATCCTGTTTTGGCAGTATCCTGTTTTGTCCATCAGCACTACAATATTTTGCAGTAACAGGCTAAGCAAAAGTGATAATAATATGACTTACCTCAAGCCTTCACTGTGTTCTTCACTGTCTAGAACCTCCTGCCAGAAAACCCGCAGGTGTTCGATGTAGAGTGATGCTGATTCTCTGTAGTTATAGTCTGAGTGATGTTTATACCACTGTAGAATGGGAGGAACAGCTCTGCCCTGTTCCATGCAGCGCTCCAACTCCTCCAGGTTCTGCTTTGGCATCATTGCCACAGCAATGTAATACAACAATCTCTCACTAACCGCCTGTGCACACGCCCAGCCACCGTGGCCATCAAACACTCCAAAAAGCATCCCCTTTGACTGAGAAAGAATAACTGTTAAATGTCTTGTAAGTGCATGAAATAAACAAATAGATAATTCAGAAAGTACCTGTAGACATGTGGCTGCACTGCGGCGATCCTCATTTGGAGTATTGGCAGCAACCTGGTTGCTCTCAAACTTCCTCACAGAGCTGAGACCCCTGCCATCAAACTCTGGCACACTCACACTCTGCAACACACCAGAGAAAAACAAACGTAAGATTTAATGTTGTTTCATGCTCGGTTCTTACATATAGTTAAAGCATTCATTCACATCCCGTATATTACCTGTTCATTTGATCTGAGAAGGCTGTTGATTTGGACCTGGCTGAGTTGAAAATCCAAATCCTGACGGGTTGAAAAACTGCGCGATCGCTGAGGTGTGCTTTGTGATTTTTCACGAGTGCAGCTCGTCTGGTCAATTTCGTTAATCCATGATGAGAAGTGACAGCGCTGGCTGTGTCTAGTCGTGTGTTTAGATGAAAATTCTGCAAGCTGAAGACACTTGAACATAAAACGTCGGTAGGTTTAGTAACTGTATATAAGATTTAAGTTGAGTAAGGACAGAAAGCGCACAGACCTGAGATGAAGCTGGGGCAGAGGAGATCCGTGAGCAGTAAGCTCTCTGAAGGATGCTGGCGCACACACGCCCAGACATCTCCGATAGGATGCTCTTGATAAGGTGGGGTATTATACCTCGATTATTACTGTAACACAATGCAAACATAACACAGCATAACCATGAAGTCTGTCTTTCTAAACAGGCGAAAAACAACACAGCTGACCAACAGTAGTAACGGCAGCACTGGCGTTAAATACATAATGCTAATGACTACTAGCCTGTTAGCTTTGCAAAGTTTACAATTCACGCTACAGTTTTCAGTATAGATATGTCTGCACTAGATATGTCTGTGTAGAATAGCGTAAAGAGTCAAATACCTTAGAATATGCAAAAGCGGTGCACATTAATTTCTAAAGACGTTCACTGAAACATTCCAGCTGCAGAAGCTGCTGCGGCGTGACGTACCAGCCTACGTTTGACGTGCTTTCGTCACACGCATTGACTGTATGACTCAGCTGTAAAGATTTCGTCTTTTAACACATTTTAGAGTACAGTTTCAACACAATATAACATTTTTGTCGAACATAACGTTGTAGAAAAAATAATTTTGCACTAATATAATTTTAGGTGCCTTTTTTTCACATTTCCAGCTGTGGCGCCATAATCGCGTTACCATGGTGTCCAGACGTCAGCTAGCTAATTAACCAGATGCTGCCAATTTAAAGTTTTGTTAAGTCACAAGGATCCTTAAATGTCGGATATTTAATTTTGTCTTTTATAACATTTAGATGGTGACTTAGTTATTCAGTGACATGGACACAAGCCGAGCAGTGGATGGCAGCAGTCGAAATAGTGAGTCACTTAAATAGTAAATTCATTGAGTTTTAACGGTAAACTGTATAAGTCTGAAAATCAGTCTGAAAACTCGCATAAATATTATGCTAGCAGTGAGGTGGTTGGACTGAATTAGTTAATATTTGCTCTCAGCCATCAGAACAGATCTCAACTTGCTTCTTGAGTGTCTGAAGTTCCAGATGAAACGTCCTGACCTACAGAAACAAGCCCTACTAACTATTCATTCTATCTGTGAAAAGAAAGGTATTTAGCTCAGTTTACAACCAATGAAGTAAAATAAGAGTTTATAAATAAGGTATAATTATTTGTACAGAGGATAATGTGGAGCTGCTGAGAGAAATGGGAGGTGTAACTTTTTTATTGAACCTCTCCAAGTCCAGCATTGTTCAGTCAGATGTGAAGGAAATGGCTCTCTTCACTCTGGGAACTCTGGCAGAGGCCAGTGGTAAGAGATGATGGATTCATACTTGTGCAGTTGAAGAAACATGCATTACAAACAATGTTGTCTCATTTGTGTTCATATTTTCTTCAATTGATCCTTTTTTTTTTTTGGTAGTTTATTGTAAGAACTCACTGAGCAGAAAGGAAATATTTACAGACGTGGCTGACTGGTTGGTGAGAGAAGATGCTCCACTGACAAAGAAGAGAGTTATTGTCTATTTTCTTTCTGTTGTGGTGTCCAACAACAGTAAGTTGTGAAATTTAGCATATAGTTTAAGAAAAAACATTATTACCATTTTAACAATTAACAGTAATTTAAAGGTACACTGACATTTTTCTGGTGGTCGTTTGCTACCTGCTTGTCTGCATGGAAATGTTGTTGCTTTCTCCTGGATGTATGGCATCAAACATTTACTGCTGTCTTTATTGAGGAAAAAAAACATACATTCTTACTGTGAGCTGAATTGCCTCTCCACAGGTCTGACCTGTAACATCTGCTAGTTTCCATAGATAAATTCAATGCCATACTGAGGAGCACTCTGGACAAAGCAATAACATATCAATAACGTAACGTAAAATCTGCATGTGACGGATGTACTTTGCTTTTGCTTAAATGCTGTTGCAGAATTAGGACAGACACTGGCCCAAAACACAGGCTGTCTGGAGATTCTTTTCAATCTTTTCAGGTACTATCTTGAATTAGACTTAGATACTTTGAACATCAACTTTGATCATCTACATATGAGCCTATTATTGGTCTTTTTTTTTCCAGAGCCACATTCCCTCTGTCTCCAGAGGATAGTTTCAAAACAGCCAACTCTTCACAACTACACCAACTTTGGTCTTCAGTGTCTAGTGCTCTATGTGGATGTGTAAACAATCCTCAGAATGGTATTATGTATTATTATATATATATATATATATATATATATATATATATATATATATATATATATATATATATATATATATATATATATATATATATATATATATATATATATGGTATATATATATATATATATATATATATGGGTTACTCTTAAACATGTAATATTTCTTAATAATAAAACATGTTTCTCCTTTTCCATTAGAGGAAGGACAGAGTGCTTGTGTCATTGTGTTTCCAACTGTGAAAAACTGGTTTCAGCAGATTTCTCTTCCTCAAATGGAGATATTTCAGCCCATATATTCTTTCATTGCAATGACTGTAGCAAATAACTGTAAGTACTTGCAGAGATCAATTAAATGAAACATCTATTATGTTTAAGTATAACACTGCAATGCAATACTTTATTGTGTAAATATAAAAAAATATTGCATTCATAGATGTAAAGAAACCAAAAGACATGCTGATTATTTTGTCCAAATCATATTCTATTCTATACAATTCAGTTTTATTCTGGACTCAGGGTCCAGAGTTTTTTCTGGGGAAAGTTCCATTCCTGATTGTCTAATGGAGATGTTAATGCATTTCCTGGTAGTTAGTGATGCACAGGTCGACCCATAACCCGTTGAACCAATGGTCACCTCGCGGATTCGGGCGGGTTGGACAAATAAATGAGAAGAAGTAGAGCGGGTGCGCTGTACTTTATAGGAATAGACTCGATACCGAATCGATAATAAAAAACACTCTTTCTTGAGACAATTACCATGTGGTCTGTGTTCCATAGTGGTTTGTGGTCATTTACTAGTCTGTGTTTTATTGCCATACTGTGGAAAGTTTCAAGCAAAGCATTTACATAATATAATAATAATAAGCAAAGGTGCATTTACATAATGCACCTTTAAAACAAAACAAATATGTGACTGCAGTAATTTATGCATACAGTACTCTACATGTGAGTAGAATCAACCATATGGATAACTAAAATAATGTATTTTTAAAATAAAAATGGTACTGTATTGACAGTTGACACAACAGTTGTATCTATTATCTTCTCATAGCACTAGAGAGCTCATGGTGTATTTGTTTTTACAGCTTCTGTGCAGGAGAGCTTTGCCGCTTCAGGGGGACTGGAAAATCTCACTTTGGTCCTGATTAGATTTTGTCTAGGGTCAGAGACAAGCCTGTTGGCCTGCCAACTGGCTGTCTCCACTTCCAAAACCCTGTCTGCCTGTATCAGTGATAACCGTCAGTATTGTTTTCCCAAAGACACATCGTTCAAAGCTGGCTGACATTCTGCAAAATACTGCTCATTGTGTATGCCTTAATGTTTTCAATAGCTGCCCTCGCTTCAGACCTGGCAAAGTATGGACTAGTCTGTCACCTCTTTTCATTGCTTATCAACCCAAAACTGGAGTCAGAGGAGAGGCTATCTGTGTTACTAACTTTGGGCCACTGCACAGAGGCTTCAGGTAATCCTTCCATATTTTCAATTTTTTTCACCAATTTACACTGTTTTTTTATTTTGACAAACCATATAAAATATTAAAAAAGAAAAATGATAATCTCTTTATTTAGTCTAGCACTCTCAAAGAATGACAACCATTTGGGATTGTTTTAATAATAGCAGTGGGGTCAAAGTACACATTTTGAATACTCACAGAAGCATGAACATTTTAGAGAAGAAATATGAACTACTAATAACTAGTACATGAATCACATCTATTTCAGAACTTTCTATTTCAGGTCTAAACTACATGGTTACATAAAAGGCAGCATATTTAGTTTTTAGAAGTATTTACTGTAACCAGATTGCAGCCCAAAAAGTTTAATTAATTGAATAAAGTTTAATAAAGTTGAATAAACAATTTAGCAACATTTCATAATCTTTAGCCTTACATCAAATACTTGGTAGGTGACAGGTTTTCATGTTTTCTAATTATTACTTGGTTTAGGGGGATAGTACCTGCAGTAAATGTTTGTCATATATATGTTTCATATTAGTTAAATTGCAGTTTGTTGCAAAAATGTGTAGTCTATGCACTTGAATTTAACTCTAAATATATTCTCCTGCTTGAAGAGGAACACCAGAAGCAGTTGGTGCAAATTGGCAGTCTCCCCGTGATCATAACTTTACTCGCAGAAGATACAAGCGAAGAGGTCCGCAAGGCTGCCACATTTATTCTGCAGACTTGTAAGCAGGCCAGTAAGTCAGTACAACTTATAGTACAGTACAGTTATACAGTGTGTTGATATATTTGTTTTGTTCATCTTTGAAGCAAACATTTTAAAATGTCCTGACACAAAGAAGAAAGAAAATGAAAAGACTATTCCAGATATAAACATAGACAAGTACCAAACATCTGCAGATGAATTACTGCATAGAATTGACCAACTTGAGAAGAAACAGGTATTTATATGCTAAATTATAAGTTAGATAGGGGTTGCAACCAAGAAAATTAGATTTATTTATGTATTTTTTTTTAAATTATTTTATATTTTTATTTTTTGTTTTGTTATAGGCTGAAGCTGAACAAAAACATACATACCCAAAGATGATATCTCAAAGCTCCACATGTGTTCCTTTAACTGAAATACAACCAGAGGACAGGTTTTGTGAGAGTGATGATGGATCTTTAATTATAAGAGTAAACAGGAATCTTAACAGCAACAAAATTAAGAAAAGTTCCCAGGAAGATAAAGCTAACAATGCAGGGGCTGAGAATTCATGGTGGTCTACATACTACTGCACAAGAACTGAACAAAGTGTTTCCAATGGGCAAAGGCTAGAGGGAGCCAGAGAGCTACAAGAAAATAGGTAACCAAATAGTTGCTGTTGACTATAATATGAAATGACACTTGTAAAACTGAAAACTATGTTGGCTTTTTTGTTTAGTCAGCCATTTAAAGTACCAGGTCCAATATGGCCAGATGTACAAAAAGACAACTGTTCTGTTGAGGAAGGTAAGAAACTGATATTTGTGTAGTTTATAGGCTAAGGTGGGGAGTACGCTGTTACATTTACTTGAGTGACTTTAAAGAAATTGTACTTTTCAGAGTACTTTTCTAGCAACATACTTTTACTCCTACTTGAGTCATATTTTATTGAAGTAACAGTACTCTTACTTGAGTCAAAGTTATGGCTATTCTTATCACTGTAATAAATTATATGAAATTATCTGAATATTTGTGTTTCCTGCACCGCTCCTTCAGATAGAATGTAGTTTCTCTCATTTTTGTGCCTATTCTTCAAAAATACAACATTTGGTGCATCATTTAATGTTTTATCCTTCAAATTACATTAACTCCAATTTATAAACAGATGTTATGTCCTGACAGTTACTCTTTATGTTAATCTCACTTGAGTCGTAGTTTTCCCAAATACTTTTTACTTTTATTTGAGTAATCTTTTGGACATCACTTTGTACTTCTACTTGAGTATTATTATTATTTTGACGAAACGTTTCTCTTCTTTCAGTACAATTTTTGGCTACTCTTCCCACCTCTGTGTATATGATTGTTTAAAGCAATATGTTACATGTTTGTATTTTATTTTATTTTTTCAGTTTTGAGTAATGAGGCAAATAATGGTGGTAAAGAAGCGTCCATTTCGGATGTCAGATGTACAGGTATGTCAAGCTAAAACAGAATTTAAACTATGACCTAGAATGGTTCATACATTTTATGATAAAGAAAACAGTATGTTTTTCATTACTAATTATTTAACATTCTGCATCATTTAAAAGTCTTGAAAAAAAAACAAGTATTCCCTCACCAGAACTGTCCCACCATTTTCCCATTACCTTTTTACATTACACTACGAACAATTTAAAATAAATGCACATAACAACTACTGGGCATATTGCTTAAACTTATTTGGATGATGTTTTTAAATAATTTTAAGTCAAATGAAACAATACTCTCTGCTCAGCCTGTACATTAACTTCTGCGTTAAAGTGAGTGCCAGGTTAACCTCTTTCCCTTCTTATTTGTCTCTTGTGTACCAGGTTGTGTTTTGCGTTTCGATGAGGTGAACAGTCGCACATTCTCATCTCTTCAGAGCTCCTGCACCCACAGCTGTGATATGCATCGAGTCCTGAAGGAGGCCACGGAGCGCTACATATCTCATCAGGGCAGTCTTTTCATCCAACCAGAGCACCCACCCAGCAGCACCCAGGAGCAGTCAAACCCCTGCTCTGACACTGTTACCACTGCACAGGCACACACGAACCAGAAAAACTGGAGAGGTGAGGCCAGTCTGTACTCAAATGTACACTCTCTCGACAGACTTTTTTACATAACTATTATGTAACATCCTTACAATGCTTTTTTTTTTTTTTTTGCATGTACACCCACCAAATATCTAATGACATTCTATGTTAAAGTTATCAGTCTGACTCCAATGAAGAAGCCAAATCCAGTCAAGCACTTCCAGCTGACAGAACAATGGAAAAAGGACCAAGGCATGAGATAATAGAAAGAGCAGTCCTTTATTATGCAAAATTTACTTTAAGATATGAAACATTTATTTTGTTTTGTCATCAGAAACAAATTTATTTTGTTTGATGTTTGAGTAATCCTGCAAATAGCCAGTCTCCCTTGTCAGAGTACAAAAGACTTCCACCTTATGATGTCATTATGTACACCAGGAAGTGCTTCTATGAGTTTTTAAAGTACCTTCATCTTCAACAATCACTTTCTGTAATAAAAATGCAATAATTTAAGCTGTAAATTATGTAAGGACAGGACTATTATGTCCAAAAGTGGTTAAAAAAGTCTTAAAGGTGCTGTGCTTGGTCTTAAAAATTAGAAAAAATAACACATAATAGATTTGACAAGTCTTTTCCTTGTGATAGATGTGCAATTAACTCCTCTTCATAAAGGGATAAAAGCGACGGGGCCTGTTTTTTGTCAAAGAACCGGTAAGAGTTTTTGTCGCTATTGTATCATGATATAAGTCATACTGTACTTGTTAACACCAGTTCTCTTTCTCTCTAGTTCCAATCTTCAGTCGTTGTCATCCTTCTGAAAGTATGTACAAATACAGGGAGTGTTTGCAGTTTGCTTTTCGTGTGTCATAACTTTTAAGGCCGTGATGGGAGCTGTCCTGTCCTGCGCAGTGTTTCCTGGCAGGCTGCTCACCAAAGAGCAGCAGGAATGTAGAGCCGGAGCCAGGGTTTTCACAGAGCAGGCCAGACCAGAGCGCCACAGCTGTATTATCAAGCTATTTCACATGCACAACGACGTTTATGTGTGTGACATGAAAAAGTAGTGCAAAGAGTGTTTCCTGCTTGGAAAAGTCACCAATATGTCCGAGCTGGTGCTGTGCAGAATTCAGAGCCGTTTCCGTGACTATGCTTTGTACTACTGAACGAATTACATAGTAACCTTTCACCTACATTTCTTATTAAAGGTGCACTATGTAACTTTTTTGGTGCATCTTTTCATGGAGGTGTTTTTGCTTTGCCTTGGACATCATCATTATAACTAATAACTGATCATATCTGTCACTATGGAGGCAAGCTCACTAACTATAATGAAGCATAGCAACATTCCAAGCAAAGCAAAATACATAGTGCACTGACCTTTAAAGGCAATTTCTCAAGGTGGTATGTCACATGCATGGTTCCATAGAAAGTTAAAACCATACTGTGGAACATTCTCCATGTAGATAAGTTATATGCCATATTGTGGGAGATTATAGCCAAAAGAACAACAGTTCCATGAAAACAAGCAGGTGAAGGCCCTACTCGAGATCAAATGAGAGTCAGGTTTGTGAATATGCAGGCCTGCTCAGAGTAGGGATGCAGGTTTTTCAGAGCTATTAACTAAAAACATGCATTTATAATAGTGTGTTTTTGGCTAAAGATTGTGGCTTTAATAAATCTACATTTACAGAGAATGCACCAGAGAAGAGCAGAAGTAAATTTTTTCCAGATGACCATTCAGATGGGAATATGGATGCACAGACTTGTTCAAATGTAGCTCTCTTTCTTTACCACTTTAGATTCACTAATACATACTTCGATGACTGTTGTTATGTGATTGTTTGTGCTGTGTTGTTACCACAGTCTAGCTCCCAGAGGAGGAAGAGGCAGGACTTCAGCCGTGAGGAGGAGCTGTACTTACTGTGTGGAGTCAAGACGTACGGCCCCTCCTGGAACACTATCCTGTGGTCCTACCCCTTTCAGCATGGTCGGACCAATGTAGACCTCGCCAAAAAGTACAGGCGCCTAATGGTAATATGAGAACGTGACCCAAAAAAGGAACAAAAATACACTTTACTTATCTTCATCTTTTATTATTTACTATTTTATTTTTCATTTCAGAAAAACAAAGCAAAAGTTGAAGGTTTGACCTAGTTTTGCTCTAGCTCTCGATGACAATGAGTGTATTAATTTTCAATATTTATTTATGTTTATTTACATATTTATTTTAAAATAACCTAAAAATGTACTTGGTTGTAACTTGTTCCATATTTTAATATTTTTGTCTGTTTGAATATGTCTTATAATTATTACATGAATATGTGCTTTCATAACTCTTCCATAAAACACACATTTTCTCAGCAGTGTTTCTGCCTCATTCCGTTATGCAAATGAAAATGCCTGGAAACCATAGTAACAAAACATTTAAAACATGTTATACCAGGTTTAATTAATTTGCATTTTTTTGTATTTCACACTTTATCTAAGCCCCAACTAACTTGTCAAAAACTGTACCAGATCATTTAAACACACTTTATCGTACCCAATGTTAACAGTTTTTAAGCATTTTATTCTAATTTTCTTAATGTAAACTCTTCAGTCTCTGCACTGTGTTAGCTGCACATTTGCCAGTGCCAAGTGCTTGACTCAGCGCTAGCTTGACATCACAGGGCCAATCCCACTCCATGGAGACCTGTGATCATGTTGCTAAAGCATGGGGCTTATTCTCTTGCAAAGGCTCGAGGCAGTGGCCATCAGACGGGTGTGGCGGAAGAGAAAAATTATAATGCTATTAGTTAATATGATCACTGGCACCAAGGTTTGGTGACACATCAACCTGTAGTTTTTCAAATTTATTTTCAGAATTAGTGTTATATGTATTTTATAAGAAAAATATATAAACCTGATCTTAAAGAAGTAGGTTAAAGTTAACTTGCTTTTTTAACACACCACAAATTGTTATGAAACCCAACCCAGTCATACTTAGTGCTCAGAATTTTGCAATGACAATATTTTCCCCTGACCATTACTCATTGCATCACTGACTCCATTAATGAGTATTTTAAGATTATAGTCAAGTTTGTCTTTTAAGTGAAAATAATCCCTCACTGCATAGGATTGGCACTGGCAAAAGCTATCAATGATTGGAGTTTTACACAAGAATGACTATGTATATAGAGAAGTACTGGTAAGCAGCATTTTAAGTGGAAAGGCAGATTCAACTGTCCAGTCACTCCCAAAACACCAGACAACTCACTGCTTGCTTTCTACTTTCTGCTCTTGCGCTAAATCCTTAAAATCTTAAGACTTTAGTTGACAAATGTTTAAAAATGTGGTTGACTAAACCACCGACTGATTAACTGAAGAGTTAAAACCCTAATACCAAGAGACTGACTCCTCCTGAATGCCATAATGTTGTCGCTGGGATTGCGATGCAGTGAGTGAATGGAGAATGTGGCGAGAGAGGCACGCACTGAGCAGATTCTCATGGACCCGAAGCCAGTCCCAGGGAAGACTTTTGACCCCAGCCCTCCGAAAACCCCCTTCCTCTGGAAAGAATGCACGCCCCCCTCCTCCATCCATCTATCTCCCACAAGACCATGAGAAGGCACTCACTCACAGATTTACGCTGGCTGCCATTTTATTTCCATATGTACATTGTGTCCCATACAGTCCATGTGTGTAGTGCTGCTGTGAGACGTCAGAATGCCACTACAGTTCTACTTGGCATGCACACTGCTGCCGAATACAAAGCTCTGTTATCTAGGGAGAATTACATAATACATTACACTCCATTTATTATGTTTTGTTATTGCATGTTACAAATATTTAGTAATTTTATACATATATGTAAACACAAAATTGTTTCCAAATATTTGCACATTTTATTTTTACAAGCAAGCAAGCAACCACGCAATTAATCATCCCTTATGAAAATAGAAAATGATATCCGACTTTTGGGGACATTGCAAAGACCAAACACGTACATTGAACTGCAGGCCAGATGTTGATACAGCAACTCCCTTTTTCTATCATTCGATTCCACATTTAGTACATTATTATGCTTATCCACCAAAAACAATGCACTCACTTAGAACAAGAATCACATTAGATCATTTCCCTTACATTTGTTTTTATGTTTTTGTATGGAGGCTTGCATAGTGACATTAGATTCACTTTACTCATCTGCTTCTGGAATTTGCTGAAGTTATTTGCAGAGAGTGCAATCTCTATTGTCCAACACTGTCATCATCCCTGATCATACTGTTAAGCCAACAACAATTATGATTATAAAATTGTTATAGAATTAGTAGGCCACGTTAGGTGACAAAAATATAAGTCAGTAATTGTCAGGATTGATGTAAGGTTTCGAGGCTTCATCCCAAATGTCTATGGCATACTTGTGGATTCACATGAGCAGATCAGAGGAGGAGAGGAGAGGCTCGGGAATCGTCACGTCATTCATAATGCAATCAGGCACAACACCGTTCTCTTTGAGCTCCAGCTGTTTTAACAGTGAGCTCATGTTTTCTTCACTGTCGTCGTTTACAACTACAGTCTCGGAGGTGACTTGGCACAGGATGGGCTCCGGGTCAGCAATGAGGTCTAACAGAGGGGTGGGTTCAGGGGCAGCATCGGGGGTCAGCAGGTCTGTGTCTGGGATTATCTCGGGCACAAACATCTCCAGAGGCTCTGATTTGAAACATGCAACGGGTTCTGGGATTTCCATGGGCATGACGTCTGGAACAGGTTCTATGGAGGGGAGAGCTTCAGGCTCTGGGAGGAGCTCAGGTGCCTCACATGGGACAGGCTCTGGTTCAAGCACCTCCTCAGGCACTGCACATGCGACAGGCTCTGGTTCAAGCACCTCCTCTGGGGCTGGGCATGTCACAGGCTCTAGTTCTGGTTCAGGGAGGGCTTCTGGTTCTGGGACAGGTACAGGGAGCACCTCCGGCTCAGGGCACAGCACTGGTTCTACTGCAGGCAGGTTACACAGTACAGGCTCTAGTACTGGGATGGGCTCTGGGCCAACCTCAGGCACAGGAGCAGGGACTGGTTCTGGTTCTGGGACCACCTCAGGGACTGTGCAGGGGACAGGCTCTGGCTCAGGGACAGGCTCTGGGACAGGCTCTGGGACAGGGTCAGGGACAGCCGGGGCTTGGTCAGGTGCGGGCTGGACCTCAGCAGCAGGAGCCGGTTCTCCATCAGACTCTGGAGGGGTGGGCTCAGTGGTGGGGGGCAGCTGTGCCTCTGGAGGGGCAGTGACAGGTTGTGCCTCCTGGCTCTCTGGCACACTTTCCCCTTCTTTCTGCTCCTCTTTAGGGCTTTCAGCTTGGGCTGGTGGAGCCACCTTCTTCTTGCTGAACATGTTACCCATGGTGGACCTGTACATTAAACATGATAAAATCAGTTCAGCCATTCGTGCCACTTGAACAACACTGCACATAAATACAGGTCTTATCAGTTGCTATAATGAAGATTTCAAAGTATTTACATTCGGGCTTAACAACAGCGATTTGGTACATAATGTACTAGTGCGTCCTGGACATCATGTACTACATGCGTTGTAGAGTATACAAAGAGGGGAGCGTGAGCAGCGTGCACGGCGCTCCCCATCCTATTTCACCATTTCTTTTCTTGCCCATGTTTTGGATGAATAAATACACCACATCTTTGATTTACGAATTCCGATAACAAGTCACAGCATGTTTAAATCTGAACTGGTTGCATATACAAACTTTGCTGAAGCAAATTCTATATTAAACGTTCTATTAGTCTTCCTCCGTTATAATGATGTTGTTAAGGCGACTTTCATCAAAAATATGTATTTTTGTACGTTTTTATTTTTTATAATTTACCATCTGATATTACAGGTGTATTATTGACTACATACAACTAAAACTGTTAAAATGCCAGTCGATTTTAATGCGAGCTATCTAGATTTATCTAAACCAAAACGGACAAAGAAAGTCTTGCAGACGACCACGCCTCCCTCTCGTGCAAAACTGTTAAAACTGAGCATAAAGGCAAAAAACGCGTTTCCATCACTAGTTCCATGCATGCGTTACTAAGAGTGAGTGCCAAACCTTGAGTAGTGTGTCTCTGATGCAGAAAGATGAGAAAAGTTGAAAACGCTCTCTGGAGTTGAGTTGGAGAAGTCCGAACGTCAAACTGAAACACGCACGAGAGGACAGAGCTCTGCAGAGACGAGGCGCGTTCACGACGTATACAGGACGGACGCGTGCACCATGTGATTAACGGAATAAAAACACCCACTGCTCATGAGAGGAGGTTGCATATGGCAACTACACGTGCTTTCTATGTTGTCATATTCTTCTTTCCTCCTTAGATTTATTACTGTATAAGCGGTAGATAACTTGCTGACACCTTGTACATTCTGACTCGACAGCTCATATCCTATCATACAAACTAAATAAATAAATGTATAATAAATATATATTATTACAGCTATCATTTATTGAACAATAAGTCGACATTAATTATTATGACGGGTTTAGTACTGGATTAAACAAAAAGCATAGGCCATTCCTTTTTCACCCAGTGGCGGCCCTACGCTGATTTACTCCCCGGGCGAGACCGGGGGAAAAAAAAAAGAAAAAATTTGTACTTGAGAAGTACACAAATACAGCAAGTTCTGAGTTCTAAAATGAAATACCACTATCTATTGTATCAAATTACCTTTACATATTAGGGCTGATAAAAAAATATCAGAACTAACTGATAATAAAAATAGAATCTTGAATAGCTTCACAATTATCATGGCCTGTATCAGAAGTGTAAGACCACATAGAATATTTTAGGGATTACGCAGATATAAGGCCATAATATAAAACAAAGTACTGCAATTTAATATTGAAAATCACATTATAATGTCTAAAGAGAGTTTATTATTATTATTATTATTATTATTATTATTATTGTGGTATCGGAATCAGCATTGAGTATGAGCATTGAGTTTGAATTTTTTGTATCGTGACAATGCTATATGTCATATCTGTTATCCTTGTCCAGTCAGGAAGTAGAATACTGAACTCACATGCAGTTTAAAGAGAACTTGAAGGAGAAGGGAGCAAGACCAGCTGTGGTTGAAAATTAAACAAACGACCTATGACCATGACACTTGTTTTCTTCCGTGCTCAGAAGAAGTCTCAAACCCACAGGACAAAACATAACAGCTGATTTGGCAACAGCATTTCAACAGGCCATGTTTTTGTATCGGAGTCTTACATGGCAACGTGGCTCGATTGCAATTTCCCTCTTTTTGATCTTCATCCAGATATCAACTTCTCTTTTGATTTTTGCAGGGGAATTTATTCACACTGACACACTCCTCATCAGCCCATTTGATACTGCCATAGTACACAGCAACGAGACTGCATTCAAAATCTGGTACGATACAAGAAATCATGAATATTGGATGCAAAATAACTTTTTGGCAACCGTGGTGTTGCTAAGTTTGTACATACCGATAGTACTTGTTGCTTTTTCGTTGCTAGCTGTGGTGTTAGCAGCTTATGCCGATGACCAAGCAGTGATGTGGTTAAGTATGCTGGGTCAAGGATTGTCCAGCTTACTCCTCTTGGTTGGTATCCTTGGATTTCTTCACCTCCATTGGACTAATGTGAGTTGGAATGGGCTCACTTGCTGGTTCTTTGCCTGTGTGGGAGCACAGGTGGAGTTGGCTCTTACAGCAACAGTGACAAACAGGTCAATTAAAAGGAGTGACAAAATAGTGGACAATAGCAGGACAGCAACACACATGAAATCCAACACTGAAAATATTATTTAAAGACAATAAATGTTTTGGCTTTATTCTGTGTTTTTTTTTTTTTACATGCAACAGCGCTTTTTAATTTGGACTATGTTCTGTATGCATGTCAAAAACAGTGTGTACTAATCAGTCTTATGTAATTTGGCAGGTTTTTATACCAGATGCCCTTCCTATAGCCATAAGCCATGCATAATGTGACAGGCGGAGGCAATGTGGGTCAAGTGTCTTGCCCAGAGGCACAACGACAGAATGCACGTGGGCATGGTTTGAACTGTTTGTACCAGCTACCTTTAACCCACTATGGTACAGCTGAACGTTTTTGTATGTTTCAGTAAGTTAAAATGAATCATATTTGCCAAATTCAAATACAAACTCTGCAAAACTGTGTGCATACTTTTTGTAAATAAATTGGACAAGATATTTTATTATGACATATATTACTCTGGAATTTGTCTCTTTATCACACATAAAAATTAAAACTTTATGGAAAATGTGTTATTATTGTAAATGCAGCATTAGTGCACACAACATTCAAAAACTGCCTTATAGTTGCTTGAGATCCAGAATACACACTTCTCTAACACTTTACAAAAATGTGAGTCTGGTCACTAGTGAATCTCCGCCGAGGTCAAATAGACAAGACTGACAGGTGAATTTGTCAATCAGGGACACGCATGATCTGTCTTTATCAAAACAAATATGGTTGCTTATGTTTATAATAGAAAGGAAAACTATATCACAGGGGTCTGAAAATCATTTTGGTTTACTCCAGAATCAAAGAGAGAAGCACTAAACTAAATCTTAAGCACTAAAATCTGAAGTGAGAGAAATACAACCAATGTGGTTCTTCATTTCAGCTTCACTGAAAAAAACCCCACCATATCTGATTGGACAGATGTGTTTGAGCCTCAAGGGAGAGGTGACCAGACTGATACCCCTCTACATATATTTAAAACTTATTCAAAAACAGGTACAAACAATTTTAGTGCCAAAGTTTAGCAATATGGTTGTCCTTCTGAACAGTCCAAGATTCAGGTGAAGAAAATTTCCCGCACCAGTTGGAATGCATCATCCTCTTTCTTATCATCTTTAGTCGCAGCCTGTGAGACTCCATCTTTGTTTACATTTTGTCCTTCCTCCTTACAGTCCTGCACTTCCCTTCCCTTGTTACCCTCTGTGCTCATGGGGTATGGCAACGTCTCCGCCTCTGTAATGTCCATGTCTGATTCGGACACATAAGTCCTGTCCTGGTCATCTCCGCTGTCTGAGGACTCCAGTGATACCTCTGCTGCTGGGTCCTGTTTAGAGCCAGGATCCCCTCTATCTTGCTCAGTCTGGGCTGTAGTTTTGGGGTCAGTCTGTGAAGAGATGTGCACAAGACCTCCTGTCAATACTGGTCAATGCAAGAAATTGTCCATATTTTACATATATTTGGAATAGTGTTGTCACAATACTAAAATTTCAAACTCGATTTTGATACTAAGGAATTGACTCAATACTCGATACGGATTACGATACCATGAAGAAAGAGAAAACAATAACACAACAACAAAAAAGCTGAAGAAAAAACATGCTGCTTTTAATAACAGAATGTAATTTTCATACACAACAGCACTTTCTTTATGTTACCATGAGATCTTATACTAGTTCTGAAAAAGGTCAAAAAGACACTTGCTCAAATAAGTATTGTATTGGATGCTGCTGTTAATATTTTTAGTTTTAATATATGATGATTTCCAAATTATTTACAGAAATATTTTTGGAGGTTGCTCGCAGGTTTAGAATATGATGTGTGCCAGTGTTCCTGTATCTGTTAAATGGTTCTAAAATTTTTCAAAGCAAGTACCACTAGGATAATATTTGGCTTTCCGAATACCATCAGATCCAACTTGGAGATGATCAGATTATTATTAGGGATAAACATGCTGTAAAAGGAGGCTTAACCACTGATAAGGTAGTTCAAAAATTATTACCCTATGAAGAACAAAAAGATGAATAGATTTCTTAGTACAACAATTAATTTAATAGCAACAGACACCGCGTACCACAGTTGAGAAACACAATGTTAGGCTTATAGACCCTATATATATATATATATATATATATATATATATATATATATATATATATATATATATATATATATATATATATATATATATATATATATATTCAGTTATATTTACATATATACAATATATACAATTCAGTTATCAGTGGATCTGCTGACTGAACTAAATATTATGAAGACAACATACAAGAATGCAATGCTATTATTACTCTTTATTAATACCTGCTATGTAAACTGTTTGAAGAAGTCCAAAAGCTGCAAATTGATTTTTTGTATAAGTGACGTCATCTGAAACTCTTGTATTTTGGTTTTGAAAGCGAAAGTGCGCCACCTTGTGTTCACTCTGCAGACCTACCTGTGTACGGCTGGTGAGAAGGTACGACACTGCAGCTTCTACTAGCTCCTTCTCGTTCATACAGTAGAAAACAGACCTGGACCATATGGAGCATGCACACACAGATACAAGTCAGTGCCACGGACAAATATGGCAAAAAGCAGTGCGGTTAGCCATATTAAAGCCATGCTAACCTCGCTACTTTCGGCTTCCTCTTAGACTTTAACGGTTCTTTCACTTTGTCTTTGTCCTTGTCCTTCTTTGACATCCATGGCGGTAGTGCCCTGTGCTTTTCAGACATGGAGGATTTATTTGAGGTATTTCCACAAGTGGCAAAACCTGGATAAAAAGCAGCGAAATACTACAAAACGATACAGAACTACAAAGCTAGCTAGCGTCATCACGAGTAGAAAACGTCTGCAATCTGTACTATGTGCATATTGCGCCTCTCAGTGGACAAACATGTCAGTGCAGTATTTTCAATATTTTGAGAAAAAATATTGAATATACTGAAACTCAAAACTCCACATGAAATATTTTATACTGCGCTAGATTAGCTACAAGGCCTGTTGGGTAGTTTCAGATAATAATTTTATTTAGGCTTAGAATCTATAAGACCACTGTCTCCTGGACCATGGACCGTATACAGTATATTTTTTATGTATGTTCTGGATGCCCAAGATATCTCATTGTGGGTTTCAATAAAACTACTGATAATGTGTTTTATAATATTGTATGTTCTATTCTAAATTTTTGTTTTACTCAATATCAGATTAGGCACAATATCAACCTACAGCTCAGCTATTCTACAACATTTTCTTGAGGGTCAGATTTTTTGGCAGACCATGGTCTCTGGGCCGGATAGTTGCATGATGTGCTACAATATCTAATACAATTTGGCATCACATAAGATAGATTCACTAGTCGGTGGAATATTTTTTCCAATAATGATATAATAATATAACTAAACCGGGAATAAATCAGAATTTACCTAGAATGAAAGCAGGTCCATCTAAACTAGAACAAGTTGTATTTTGTATAATTTGTAAGGTGGAGCCAGCATCAAGATTAACACTATGATTAACCCTAATCACCTTTAGTATTAAAACTCTCAATAACAATAGCAAAAAACTAAACGCAATCTGTAGCCTGCATGGCTTACTGTTAGTAAAATGTAAATATGCTATAAAATGTAAATTATATCCAATAGACTATACAAGGAAATGCAATGCTAAGATAAAAATGGTAGCTTTGACCTGGGCCATATTATTTCAGGGAATTTTTAATTTTTTTTTCCCCCCCGTTCCATGGCAATTCTCACGTTACTCCTTTGCTTGCACAGGCTGTGACTTCCCATGATGATGCACTTACTGATGGGGTGTACATATATAACAGACTTGTGCACATTTCTAATCCCATGTGGTGGTCTGTATGACCCTGCTCTCTGTGTCCTCTCTCCAACCCCTCACTGGCTGCTCTGATGCTAAAAACAAGCTCGCCTCTCACTTTGTGTCAGTTTCTGTCACTGCGGCCTGCTGTGCCCTGTAATTATGGCTCTAAAGCCCCTGCCATGTGCTTAGCCACTGATTGCAAGTCCAGCTTTGTATATTTGACTAAATTAAAAAAGGAGGAAGGGAGGGAATGACTGACACAAAGTAAGAGCATGGTGAGAGCAGATGTATGCTTAAAACAACAACATGTGAAATGGAGGGGAGATGGATTCTGAGGACATTTTCACATGCAAATCAAACACTATTACTTGACATGATTATAACACAGAGCAATTAATTATGTCTAGCTATTAGTGATGTCACGACACTGAAATTTCAATCTCGATTTTGATACTAGGGAATACACTCGATACTCAATACAGATTCTGATACCACTGAGATAATTAATTAATGATAATTGATAACTGATTAATGTCTGTGTTTAGACAATAGAATATGATTTTCAACATTAAATCTGAACTTTCTTTTATATTACCATGTGCTCTTATAGGCATGTTCCATAGTGGTACATGGTCCCGTAGCATACTATGGAACATTCCAGGCAAAGCAATAACATTTTCATGGGAACACACATGTAGCCACAACAGAAAAAGTTACATATTGCTCCTTGAATATTACCTCCTTTTTATTAACTCATCGTGGATTTGAACATGATTACATATTTGCCTAATCTTCCAGAAAGTGGCATTGCCCTCCTCCTCCTGTTTCTTGCGGCTGGCTGCCATCTCCACAGATCAGGCTAAGAAGATTTCTCTCTGCTAATGGACCAAAGCCTGGGGCAGCTTTTCTTGTGAGTTGATGGGTCAAACTTGCCAAAAACGTCTGCTCTTTGGTCACTGCTCTGCCTCTCCACTGGATCCCACCACAATGGCTCTGGCTCCATTTCATAATCATATTGAGTATAGATTTGACCAGGGCTGATGTCCAATCAAATCCTGTGCTTAAAATATCAAACTAGATATTCCATCTAATCTTATCTAATGAGCTCTCTCACTTCCTCAGTCTTCATTTCATTGCCCCAGCCCTTTCACCCTAATTGATGAGAAGCTGACTAATCTTGTAGTTGTCTTCTTTGGCTTAACCCTGATTTGAGTAAGGGTCATTACCATTGGCCATCTGTCCCAGGAACACTCGTCGTGATTGGCCATATGGCACAGGGCAGCGAGGTGGAGGAAGAGCATCTCTCCAAACTGAACAAAGATTTAATTAACAAAAATGCCTTTAAAGATGAGTTTACCAGCAGATATTATGTCTGAGTATACTATTAAGTTTATTACTTTTAGAAACTTGCAGCATAAAAACATTAAGAAATAATGTAGTATTTTGTGTTGCCTTTGCAGCCAGTCCCTTCTACATGTTTGAATCCAGAAGGGTCTGTCATCAGACCATAGAGCGTGACAAACCTCCGCCTTAACTTGGGACGGTCCAACTACAGCCACTAATTTGTAGCAGGTGTCTCTCAAATGTGGAAGACATTACCTCTTGAATATTCCCATATCATTCAGAAAACGTTTTTTAAAATAACAGTTTAGTGTTTTGCTATTTCTTAATCCTCTAAGTGGTTAATCTACCAGTCAGTCACACACAACTCAAATAGGGGAGACAGGTTATAGTTCCAGATTGATTCATTTTTGCAAGCTCGTCATCAAAGCATGTGGTTTTGGCTGTCCAGGTAATGCTTTCTGAGCAAGATGAATGATGCCAATAGATTGAAGGTCAAGTTAAGTAAGAATGTTTACCAAAAATTTATCCTATATAGATTTTTTTTTTTTTTTCAGAAAAAACAGTATCTGATAGTTGTCTTCTGATGACTGATGACAATGCCTATGTATCAGTGTTTAAAATCTTTAAAAAAGACCACATATTGTCATGCAGTTGTGTTTCTGTAACAATTATGTGAACACACAACCACCTCTTTAACTCCACTGCTCTTCTAATTCCATCTAAACTAACTAGTCTGATTAAAATGTTTTAGGATAGGTTAGGGCATTAATTAAGCATTTACTAAATTTGTTATGAGTTAAGTTTTTGTTCATGTTTTATTAAGGGTAATTAAAATAAAAAGTGTTACTGACTACTATGTACTGCAGGTGATTATTTTATACACACTGACTGTGAGTAACATAGTTTTTCTTCTAAGTAATATATTCACAATGTAACAGTACATTTACTTGAATAAGAGTTTATATAGTTTGAATACTAGATTTTGTGCATTTTTATTGCTCTTCAATCAGATGTTATATCAGTTACTCTTACTTGATGAATGGAAAGGTATTCTGAGATACCTTTTCATTCTTCCTGGACCACTACTGTGTACTTGTACTTAAGTGATATGATTTGGAAGCAACCATACTTTTTTACTTGAGTATATTATGGAAAATCTGCCCGCCTTTATACCTCTGTATATACTCTAACTATATACTCTATTTTGTTGGGTGTAAATAATTGGCATTGTACATTCTATTAAACTGCCAGATTTTCTCACTACTTCAGTCACATGTCTTCCTGTCCTCTGGCTTAATCTGCAGAATTTCAAAATGAGTTGTTCATTTCATCCTTAAGTGCGCACTAATAAGAACAATGCCATGGCTGCTTAAGACTGCAATCAAAATGCTAATTACAAAGTCGCTCCGAGAAGTGATCAATTTAGGGTCCATTAGCCTCCTCTGACTCTCTCTCTCCAGTGTGACTATCTGAACTCTCACGGCTAAAACTGCGCTGTTGTTCCACCATAAAAGGACAGCAAATTCAAGTTCAAAAAGAAGCAAGAACGCATGTGAAATGACAATATAAAGGTACTCTGTCACCTCCTTGTCTCCATGGTGATCTTATTACTTTGCCTGGATTATTCCACAGTATGACATTAAACAAACTCCATGGAGGCAAGCAGGTTATGCCACCAGTCTGATCTGTGGAGAGGCGATCCTATTCACAGTAAGAATGCTTGTTTTGCAAGATATTTTTATAGGAGCACCTGTAGTGGAATAAAAGCAAGATAGTGTATGTTTGATGTCATATTGAAGAACACACAGGCAAAGCAATACTATCATCTTGGAGACAAAAATAAGATGGACCCTCCACCAAAAATGGTGCATAATACATCTTTAAAATGTTACACAGTATTTGTTGTCTTTGACTGGCCAATACTTTTGTCAGACAGGAGCCATGTATTCTTGTGTAGAGCAACCTGTTTAAGGTAGAGGCATGCTATACGAAAGGAATCCCAAAGAGATTAAGGTGTTTTACTGTCCCCATAGGAAAACCTCTGCAAAACTACAGCATATATTTAGAATGGACTTTTTCTCAATTAAACCTTAGACCTGTTGTGTGTTATGAAGTCCTCTTGCAGTTGTTGGAAGAGAAGGTAGCATTTATAAGGAAAAAAAGAGGTCAACAGTCAAGAACAGTTCTTTTTCTTTTGTTTTATAACAGTCTCCACTTCTGTTAAACCTACCTGCTTTCCCAGGTGATACTTCCGAAGAGGCTGCCAAGATGCGGTTACTATGACGACGGACAGGGATGGAAATCTTTGAAGTGAATTAAAGGCGAGCATTCCGTCTGAGAGTACCAGCAGACGACTGCTTTAAGCATGCCATATGGTCTTTTGCTATTACTCTGCCCTTTAGATGTGACCTCACTATACCCATCCTTATATAGGCTAGACCAAAATGAGGCTAGTTATTCCCATATGCAAATGTGCTGGTTCTGGTTGGACAATCTGCAAACTTTAAATGGTTAGTCCGCTGATGATCAATAACACGGGTGAAGTGTATTGCCTAAGGACATAACAACAGTTTACACCAGAACCACTGCTGCCCAACTGTGGCGCCTGGTATTCCCACTAGTCTCCCACTGGCCACACAGACTTTTTGCTGGTACATGAGTAAATGGCTGAAACTAATCCCCAATTCAGCTAATTATGAATTTAATTCAAATAGATGACTCATATAATTCATTATTAATGCCATCCCGTGAAGGAGAGCTCAATTTACTTAGCATTCAGGGGTGGTGACGCACATGCGCAATCAGTGTTTATCTCTATCCGCGCCAAACCGATTCCAGTCTTAAAGTTGGAGCTTCTAGCGGCGTGAGGGGGATTCCGCTTAGCCACAGCCGCACTCCTCTGGCTAAAGCACAACATCTGAGTGCCGTGGGCTGTTTATCCAACATAACCATGCGTGGCACCGTGCGTAACGTCTGGGCGCGACGCGTTCTGGTGTATATCAATGGAGTGAACGGTGAAAGTTGATTTGGAGAAAAAATCGGAGCTCCCCCCCTTTTTTTTAATCGTAAATGTGAGATGTGAGACACTTCTTTGTTCAAGCGGCTCCCACATCTACGAAAGGATGTACGTAGGTGAGTGCCCTGTTATAATTCGATTTAATCACGAGTGAACTGATTGCGACTTCTTTAATTATAAATGAGTAAACATTACTAAAAACAATGCAACAAAAATGCTTCAACTTAAAATAAAAAATGATATTTCAGTTTTGAAAGGACTGGGGCACGACTCAAACGTCTTAGTGGAAGAAAACTCCACTTAGGCTGCACGTTTTTTTTTTTTGTTTTTTTTTGTATTTACCAGCTTCTTGGAATTTTCATTTTACATACAGTTAGCAGATAAAATAAGGACTATTTTGTAGCAAATACAATATATGAACCCTATACAATACTATCCAGAAGTGTAGCGCAAATATCGTTTGATAATGTGGTGCTGAAGGGACAGCTCCGGTCCCGTGGGCTCTGTGCGTGCAGAGCAGACAGGCATACGCGGAGTAGAAAATCCAGTGTTTTGAAGTGGAGAGACAGTCTCTTTGGATGGCTCCGTGCCGGGGCGCCAGAGGATTTGGGTTGTGCGTTTGTCTGTCAGCTCAGACACGCACAGGAATGTCAATAGCTGGAAAAGGTTTTGTTTACCCGTGTACAAGAGAACACTGATGTTCAGGTGCTTTTTTTTAGTTTCTTTTAGTAAATCTTGCAAATAGCAATGAATTGTCTATTGTGTTTAATGTTTTCATCCAGGTTTAATTGTTCTGAGCTGTAGGCCTATTGTACAGTCATAGTAATAATTGTATTTTATGTCTTAAGCTTTATTCCTGTTCTGCGGCTATACGCTATTGTTTGTGGTTTTGTTATCTGTAACCTGGGACAGTAACTGCATTCGGTGACCAACCCAGAGGTTACCTCTGACCAAAGCATACTGCTGTTGTGTTCTTGGTCAGGACACTTGACCTGCTGGATGGTGTGTCGTTGATGGAGGAGTTAAAAGACTGGCATCCTCACTTCTGTCAGTCTACCCTAGGGCAGCTGTGACTAGCTCCACTGAGCATTATTTTTATGCGTATCTTTATCTTATCATAGTTTATATTTTACCATTATTATAAATGATTTTATGCTGCACTATACCACCAAAGTTCCTATTTTGTTAATATTTTCACTGACAACAGCAAAAACATTATTCTGATTCAAAATGAAGAGTGAATGCATAATACATGAAACTGTAAAGTGACTTTAGCAGATATTGCAGTCTTATTGTTTAGGCATGGTTATGTTTCCTGAGTCTAACTTGCTGAAAAGGTGCAGCGTTTGTATTGCTTTTTGTCTAAACAATAATCACAGATGAGACCATTCTATTTGTTTTACTTTTTTTCTCAGATGTTTTGGAGGACCTTTCATTGTTCAATTGTTTTTGTCTTGCACGTGTATGCATTGACTTCCAGTAAACAACTTTTGAGCAGTAATGTCACTGTCTGTTTGGATGTACTATTATAACTTCCACTCACAATACTCTAGCCAATCTATGTTCCAGGTATTAGTTGTAGTTGCTGGAGTAACATTGAAGGATATACGGTTGAGTGTTAGTAAGGTTGTATTCCTTCCCTCACAGATATGTAAATATGCTACACTAAAGGTGAACGTCTTATTTTGGTCATGTATTCAGAGACTGTAGTCCTAGAGCACATTAGCCTAGTAAATCAGCCCCTCCTGTAGAGTAAAAAGACAAATGTACTCTGACCTGTACCAGCTCATGCCAATATGCCACTTCAGTGTGACTCAAGTGAATGCCCCAGACAGGGGGTCTACTAGTCTCATATATTATATAACAGAATTCTGGCTCCAAATAATGATCTTATGGAGGCTCTAAATGTCTGCCAGTGTCTGTCTCACGAACTGTAAAAGAAACACAGAGACCACGGGAGACAGATGGTAACAGCTGTGGTGTGTCCTCATTTTCACTCACACACTTTAACCCTCCTCCTGGGTAGTTTTATCTATACATATTCTAATATTGTCATGATACTGAAATTTTAAACTGTATTTCGATATGATTTTTGCACCACTGTAATAATAATAAACTTTTTTAAACTGTAGAATGTTATTTTCAACACATACACACACATTAGCCAAAAATAGACTAATATAAATGCATGTTGTTGTTTTTTTTTTTTTTGTTTGTTTGTTTTTATTGCCCTGAAAAACACTGACAAACATGCATGCTTACTGTGAGCAGGCCTGCATCTCCACAGACCTGATTCTTATTTGGCTTGGGGGAATGCCTCCTGCTTGTTTCCATAGAAATGTTCTTCTGAAGTACAGCTTTAACTTTCGATTTTCATTAAATCATGCAGATGAAGTGCCATCACTAGAAAGTTACATACTGTACCTTTAATAATACCGTATGGTCATATATTAGTACTGCCAGAGATTCAGACCATTCTAAAACTATTGAGGAAAGGTCAAATTTAGTCTTATTTATTGTGTTTTTTTCTCTCTTTTTTAATCACTACTTCACATGAGTCTCTAGCTGTGATACTAGCTGTGATTAATACCTGTGTATTGATACTTTTGACAACAATACATTGACTCAACTTCTTCAGACCACAATAACATAAATCCTGCTAAGCCTTCCTGCATCTTCTTGATTGTAGCCTCTTATTTCCGTTACAGTTTGGATCCTCTTCATCTGCATTGAGGAGGGATTTGCTACGGGGCAGAAAGCTAAAGGTATGATCATAAATGGTAATCCCTGTATAGTCTGATGTCATCTTTGAGCTCAGCGTAGTACTTTTGATGAGTGGTGTTCTGTGTTATTTCAATCAGATGCCCCGCCAGTAACCAAAGCAGTGGCTGCACCCTCTCAGCCACCCCCCCGCACCCGGCACTGTGGCAACTGGGAGCGGAACATAGATGGGGGTAGTTTCAGCTCACCAAACTACCCCAATAAATACCCCCCAAACAAGGAGTGTCTCTATGTACTAGAAGGTAAGCACTCACATGGAGACGAGCCAGCAGGGTAAATGCAATGCATTTTAAATATGTTTAGACATTTGGTTTAATTAGCCACTTGACTTGCTTGCCTGTGTCTGTTATATAGTGATAATCTATGACACCCTTGGATCATTATGTTATATTTGAACGATTTAAGTCGCAATATTAATTTAATGAAGGAAACAAATCCACTGACTTTCCATGTTAGAAAACGGTGGTGCCTAGTGGGAGACGACGTCACTGTAAATGTCATTTCACAAAGAGTCAACACCTCAGATGAATAGCTGCACATCATCATAGTGAGCAACATAATTCTATGCACTGGTTAAGAAAATTCACTGGTTCACTATTTAAGAAAATTAATTTGCAGCTTTCTGGTCAAAAACTGTGTGTGCTGCCTCCTCTTACCTCTGCAATTGCATGTACTATGTGACATCACACAGGACTGCCCTGATTAAAATCTGGTGTTTCTAAGTATAAACACCTATCTGCAGAGGCGGAGTTTGAGGTGTGGATACTTGTTAGATCCATCACACTGCTGCTCATATATCCATGACCCCACCTTTCCTCTCCCTTCACTCTCCCCTTCAGTCCTCCAGCTACTGCCCAAGTTTGCAGCTCTGTATGAAATTTTCTGTGGGTGGTTAAGGCCTACTTTAAGAACTCAAGTGATAGCTCCATGTTACAACAATGCAAAATTATCAATGCTAAAAATGTGCACTAAATGTCCTGTTGTCCACAGCCCAGCCCAGACAGAGGATAGAGCTGCAGTTCAACAAAACCTTCTACATTGAGGGCTCGTTTGAGTGCCGTTTTGACCACCTGGAGGTGCGGGACGGCCCCTTCAGCTTCTCCCCCCTGATCAGTCGCTTTTGTGGCTCAGCCAACCCCGGGCTTGTGCTGTCCAGTGGGCGCTTCATGTGGATACGATTCTACAGCGACGAGGAACTGGAGGGCATCGGCTTCCACGTGCAGTACAGCTTCACAGATGGTTTGTAGCTGATTTCAAACTGTGAAATTTAGCCCCGCCCACTTAGTCCTTTCAGGCATTGTATCAGGCAGTTGGTTTCTCCTTCTATGTGGCGATATGTGTGCCACTCTGAATTGAGATTTATCAATCTTTTATTTATTATAGCGACTGTGAAAATGCAGAACATCATGACAAATATTGTCACATTAATATGTTGTGTTGTGAATGATAACTTTGCAGCTTCAAAGACAATAAAATACAGTAGTTTACTTCTAAAGATGAAATGCTAATTGTATTTCAATCTTATCCTGTTCAGTCCAGCTTGTAAAACTATTTGAAATGTTATAAAAGATTAGATTAGCAATGCAGTTTGAATGCGATATTATTTATCTCCAAACAACAGAAAGCAATAATAAGCCAACTCAAATGTGACAAAGACTGGTGACATCTCTGAAAAGGGCTGGCAACTAGCAGCCCAAACCTGTCAAGAGGGAAATTACATCTCCCTAACAAATCGTCTTTCTAAAAGAAAGTCAAAATGAACGTTACCAGAATAAATTTCAGATTGAGCCAGGTTTTCCAAATCATAGTGGTCTATAATTAAAAGTACTACAACAGAAGATATAGAAGATATGTTTACTTACAGGACACACCCTGCTTCAAAAGACCCAAACTGTCACATTAAACAGATCCTATATGATACACTACTTGTAAATGAGCTTTTGGACTGGATTGCATCAAAGAGTGAAAACTATTTCATTATACTTCCAGAAAGACAAGAGTTGTGGTTATAGAATAAGATTGTTTAGGGTAATGACTGAAAGGACAAGATGGCGGACACAAGTGGTTGAAATTAGTTTTCTCTGCAGGGTAGCTGGCCACTTTCTTATAGATAAATTGTGCATTGCAGAGGTGCTCCATCCATGTTCCACCTTAAGGAGGCCAAGGGGAGACCCAGGACATTCTTGGTGTAGAATAAACTGTAGTAGCTCGAGAGCTGGAAAAAGAGGCATGAAGCTGGAGTTTCAACACAGGAGAAATTTATTTAATATCAGTACAGGACCCAGCACCCAGAGACATGAACCCTGAACATATTATTGAAGTCTCCATTCTAGTCTACTACAGTCCAGTCTGCCTGTGCTTCTGATGTAGGGAGTATTATATTTCTGATGACACAGTTAACAGGGACTGAGCTGGCAGTGCAGAAATTACATTTCTCCAACAATGCTGGAGGAACCTTGTCTCTCAGTGGGTTAGGGAACACCTCAGAGTCCCTCGAGAGGAGCTGGAGGAAGTGTCTGGGGTGAGTGCAGTCTGGGAGTCCCTGCTAAGTGGATAAGTGGAAGATGATGGATGGAATACATTATAAGCAGATAAATATACTTTTCTTGACAGATAATTGTAAAAACTAATGGAAAATATTGTTAAATGAAGTGACGGTAAGCAGGAAGCATCATAAAGGTCTCACCAGTCAGAGAACGGCATTAAATCCTATTATATTCTATTGTAAATGTTAGAACCATAGCTACTACCAGAAAAGGTCAACCAATTATTTCAGCTTTTGGTTTGTGTCATGGTCCTCTGCGGTGTAACTGTGCTGTCGGAAGGAGCGCTCACTCTCTCAAATACATTAAATGAAATGCCAGGACATTTCAATTCACTATAACTTCATTTTATATCAAATAGAAAAGTTGTTCCAATCTTTCAAATGAGTGGCTCATGTTTGTCTCTTTTGTCTGTCAACACAGATCCTGAATTCCACTTGCACGTAGGAGGTCTTTTAAACCCCATCCCAGGTAATCTGTGTTATATTAATCTGATTCATTATTTTAGAATATACGGTATATTTTAATTTGGCTATGATTCCATGGTATGTGTTTCTGGCACATCTGTAAGAATATTGCTGAAAAGTAGAATGCAATGATTTAATGCAGTTCAGTCAAAAATGAATGATGAATATATTTTGAGAATCTGGTCATATTGCTCAAAGTTTTGTCTTTTACTGTATTTTTTTCAGTTTAGAATATTGTACTCTTTCCATGTCTATATTTTTAATCATAGTACATTTCAACATTTAAAGGTGCAGTGTGAAGGGTTTGTGCCTGCTTGTTCTCATGGAGGTGTTAATGCTTTGCCTGGTATCTTCCACTGTATAGCCTTGTTTCTATAGGGGTGGTATGGTGCGGACCCTGAGTGTTTCCACTGCGTGAAGCATGTATAGCCCTGTTTTAGTGGTCCCAAGCAGCCTGCTGGAGGTAATACCTTCCAAGGTCTGGCATAGTTAGAACCTGGGACCAGCTTATTGTGGGCGGGGCTAGAGATGCCGCCATGCAGTCATTGGAGGACCAGCAAAGTGCTAGCAGTGCACGAGTGGCAAAACATAAATAGTTAAAACCTTGTAATGATGGACATGATGGACAAGGCTTGGGATGCCACATGGCTGGAATCATCACATTCCACCATCTTGTACTGCATGGCATAGACCAAGCTCTCGGGCTGCTACGTGGCTCCAATAACAGCAGCAAACGAGTCCTTCTTAACAGTCTTTATGCATCTTAACATATGCCACTGTTTCTAACCCTCGATGCCAGAAAGCAGTGTCTTGTGTAGCTGTTGGTGCATGTTCATGAACAGAAGCATCATGCACATAAACTCTTCATTGCTGCTCATTGCTGTGATTCTCCTTTAGTGCCTTTCTTTGATAGCTGTTCATCGCCTCATAGAGGTGCAAGTCTACATGCCATTTGGGTATGTCTTGAGACAAGTCACAGGTTAGATCTGTGACAAGGCAAGCCTGGTATTGGCCTCTTCACCAAAAAAGCTACATAATGCTCATTTACATGCATTGTCAGGCTTAGTTAAAATATTTTTTCAGTGTTAAAGATTAGATGTGAACATTTTCAAATGTATCACAGATTGGAAGATGAGACATGAAGCCAATGTTATCAAATACAAAAATATACACATCACCAATATGTAATAAGACCAATACAAAACTGCATGTAATATGTCTATCTTAAGTTAAAGATAAGATTATGATATTATGCCATAATAATTATTATATTATGATATTAACAGTCAGTGACCCGTCTACATGTCCTGAATATAAATGTGTTTCATTTTCCCTTTTCAGACTGTCAGTTTGAGCTGTCTGGGGCTGACGGTGTGATCCGCTCCAGTCAGGTGGAGGAGGACAATAAGGTGAAAGCTGACCAGGCTGTGGACTGCATCTGGACCATCCGTGCTCCCAAGAACCACCGCGTACGCCCCACTCCCCCTCCTGTGTCATATCTAGTATTTACAAGTAGGGGTGGGCAATTTTAGTTATATCACGATTCATGTAAACTTAGCATATTTGTATTGCCTTCAAGAGATAAGTAATCATCTGCTTCTTCTAGTAAATCACTCATCAACAAACTAGTACATTTTTAGCTCTCAGTCAAAGACATTTAAATCTAAGTGTGTGCTATCATTTACTGCAATTTTAAGTACTATGTGACATCACGAATCATGTCCTGATTATTGCCAGATGTTTCTGATTACACCTGGCTGCAGGGGCAGAGTGTGGAAACCTGTTACTTCACATTCTTCTTTAGTCCACAGAACTGCCCTGTTTAGAAACTCTATTTCTGTGGCTATGTGGCTGTGGGCAGAGTTTGGGTGTTTAGTTTCACTTTAAATGCACTTATCACTCTAAGTCAGGGGTCTCCAACCTGTAGCTTGTGAGCTACCAGTAGCTCTCCACCCCCTTCCAAGTAACTCGCTAAGGGATTTCTGAATTGCACATATTATCCTGAATAACTCAAATTTGATTCATTGAATGTGTATTATTATTGTAAATCTATCATTGGGGTGTGTGACCTTGTGCAAATAAATAATGGTTTACTGTATGTTTTATGTTTTATCTAATTGTACCCATCCAAATCTTGCCATGACTCTTATGTATACTTTCTTTCTTGCGACCGCTAAAATTTGTAACTTTCTGGAATTTTCATTTTGGAAAGAAGCTCACTCGACGAAAAGGTTAGAGACCCCTGCTCTAAGTATTGCTGAGACTGACCAGTCGAGGTGTCGGTGGGAAAAGCTCTTTGACTTGTCATTTTCTCTACAATATCAAATTGTCACAAGGAACGAGATCACAATTTGATATTTCTAAGTGAGGGCAGGACCAGGACACAGAGCTCAGACTTAAGCACAGTGCATACATACACCAGAGGCTTAAGATTATCAATGGTCATCCCGGTCACATCTGCTGGTCATATTTACTATATCCCTGACCTAATCCATCTGCTGGATTTGACCTCATGTCATCAGGCATCATTACATGTGAGGAGACAAGCATAACTGATCATACACAAGTCATGTTATATGGATTTTAATCTTATCTTGTTCAAGTGACCTAAGGTGATTATCTGTACAATATTATAAACATTACATTCAATACAGGCCAATTGCAAAGTTACAATACAAAGATACTTTGCATGTACAATTAGAATATCTGTCACTCACTTTAATTTGCACTCTAAAATACATGTCTGATTTATATATTAAACCATAAAAGAAAAAAAAAAATCCTTTTAAAGCTCTCCAGGGGCTAATCTGTAATATTTTTTTTTCATATGGTAAAGTTAAATTTGTTTTGCCCCAGTACAGACAGATTTTAAAAGCAGCTCGTAGATATAATCAAATAAGACTCTGAATTTGCTGGTTAAATCTGGAGGAGAGAAATGGGTTGTGTGTGAGCTCATCATTTAAAAATTCCTTAAGGCATTTTTATTAGCCACAAGCCAAGTAAGACTGGTGTGCTGTTTGCATGCTAGTTGCTGTTAATGGTGTGGGAGCAAAATTCTGGTCTGGTCTCTGAAAGTTGTGAAAAGCAATTATAAACTTTTTCAGGGTATTTTTTCCCCTGACAGTAAAAATTAAATAGATCTACTATTTCTTCTTTCCATGTACAATTAGGATACCATCATTACAAATCTGTTTATGTCTGCCAGATTTACCTGCACTTTCTGGAGTATCAGATGGAAAACTCCAATGAGTGTAAGAAGAATTTTGTGGCCATTTACGATGGCAGCAACGCGATCGAGGACCTGAAGGTAAAACACACTTTGACTCTCACATCTTCCTCTTTTCTTGTCCTAAGTCATTTGAACTGCAAAGCTCTGTAGCGATTGTCCTACAGAACCTGGCAGCAGTGAGCCCCCACACCAGCTAAGAGCTGCGGTGTGGGGTCTGTTGCAGGCCAAGTTTTGTAGCACAGTGGCTAACGACGTGATGCTGGAGACCGGGGTGGGCGTGGTGCGCATGTGGGCCGATGAGGGCAGTCGACTTAGCCGCTTCAGGATGCTCTTCACCTCCTTCTCCGAACGTGAGTCTCCACTAAATTTTAACTTTATAACGTACAGCAGTGTTCACCACAAAGTTGTGCTGGGACTATGATGTTTGCTTGCTTTTATTAAAGCCACCATATGTAAGTTCATTCAGTTTATCAGTAGATGGCAGATGTGAAACCTGTTCCCCCCTTCCCTCACCTGGCAGTTGTTCAGCTTTGCCTGTCCCTTAAAACACCACACTCTCTTTCACAGGTCTAGAATCAGGCCTCTGATAATGTATTCACTGAGAAAAGGAAAATGCAACACATTTTCTAATTTTTAAAAGAAACTTTTAGTGCCTAACTTTAATTTCTCAGACTCTCACAGCAGTGTTCACATCCAAACAAAACTCACTCAGAGCAGGTAGCAAATCTTTAAAAACTTAAAAAAAAACTAAAACATTTTACCACCTGACCCACACTCCTCTCAATTAATGGAAGCCCTGATAATATTTTTTTTTTACTAAAAGGTGACAAATAGTGACCTCTTGTGGAGTAATCCTTCCACCTACATTTCAGTTCATTATGGTTCTAATTGTGTGATGTAATGCCTCAGGTCTGGGTGAATCCAGCTAACCCTGTGTATATTACAGCTCCATGTGTCAGTGGCTCCTTCTTCTGTGACAATAACATGTGCATCAACAATTCACTGGTGTGTAATGGCATCCAGAACTGTATGTTCCCCTGGGACGAGAACAACTGCAAAGGTATGGCACCTCTGGCACAGGGAGGTCTGGTCTGAATGTAAGAATTAAATTAGGTTTAACCAGGTGTAACACAGGACTAAACCAGAATCAAATTTACACCCTGAACATTATATTCCAAGTCAGGAGTTCCACATGTTGAAATATGTTTGTATTGAGTGCAACAGATTTGTGGTTAATACAAGATGCTGTAAAAAGTGCTGTCTGTATTCATTTGGGCCAATTCAACAGAAGACTTGAGCATCAACAAAAAATGGTGTAATGAGGGCTGCGTTTGACCACGACTATCGAGTTGACCTTCATTTACACATAGTTCCTTGTAAATTCACACATAGCACATATTCAAACTGAATGAGAATGTAATTTTACCACATAGTGCAACCAGAAAGCAAAGCTGTTAATAAGGAAACTAATCAAAAAAGCAAAGGGAAATCAGTTCTGGCTTTGTTTACACATTATCCTGTTCTGGCATAATTCTAGGTAAATTCCTGGATCAGGCTGCATGTGTGAGTGGGGCTTTCAAATCCCCTAGCTATCTGAACAGACCTTTTAATATGTTGTCACAAGCTAACATACAATACAGCTCCCAACCCCCACACAGCCTAATCTGACTTGCCTTACCTGTGGTGAAATCTGGAGATTGGCTCAACTAATTGGCATATTAATTCTTGCATATACTCTATAATATATCCCCAATGTGTGTCTTCATATCTCCTTGTGTTTGATTGCATGCTTGTGTATCTGAAGAGAAAAAGTCCAAAGGTCTTCTGTTCCACCTGACCAAGACCCACGGCTCCATCATCTGCGTGTCCACTGGGCTGGTGCTGCTGCTCTTCGTCTCTCTATCTTGGTGCAGGTGAAGCAGCCTCGTAAGAAGGTACAAACTAAAGGCATGTTCCAGACTGTCCCTTTAAAGCCCACACAGCCCTCACTCTTATGTGTTTATGGTGTTGTCCTGGTTACTGAAGGTGCTGGTGCGGAAGAACATGTTCCAGAGAGGGGAGTGTCAGGAGGTGTTTGATCCTCCGCACTATGAGCTCTTCTCACTCAGAGACAAGGTGACTGCATGACTCATGGTATTCACTATTGTAAAACAATTTTATTTATTTGTTTTTTACACTTTATAATAACTGCACTTTCCATAATAAAGCATGAACCAAAACTTAAAACTCCCATTTTTAAGTTCATTTGAACTTTTCTTCATCGGTAGGTGTTAGCATAGCATGTTCTGTCCCCCCTCCCCTCACCTGGAGTTTTTCAGGCTCATCTGTGCTCTCTGGTCTTCTTTTGTCATTCCAAAGCAGACTGCAGTAATGTAGATGGCGTCTACGTGAGAGTACAACAGGGCTCGATCAGCCAATCTAATTACAAATAGGGACTTTAAAAATGATTCAATTGAACTGCCTAATTAATAGTATAACCCTTTAATTAAGTAGTTTATAAGCCTGAATCATTCTTAATACATTATGACTTAGGGTTTTGTTGCTAATTTGGTGTAGTTGTAATGTTGTAGCTGTGACCTATTCCTAGTTTTGGTAAGAAATGTATTATGTTTTTATGTGTGCTAAAACAAAAGACCAAAAAGAATAGTGACTCGTGTAATTGAGAGCAGCTACAGTAGTTATCAGTAAACAGTAAAAAAAATGCAAATGTTAAAAAAAAATGCAGTTGCATGCATGCTGACTGAGTTTGTGCCTATTATATACATTTTATAGACTTTTTTCACTTCAAAAATTTTCATTATTTTCATTTAAATTCTTAATCTTTATGGCAACAGTCCTACTTATATCCACAACTGCTGTGTATGTGCTGCTTTGTTGTTCCTATCTAAATGTCCCATTTTGTAGGACGCCCCAGCAGACATCGGAGCCCTATCTGAAGAGCTCCAGTCCTTGCAGGCCCTCCGTCGCTCCTCCACCTCCTCGCGGTGCATCCACGAGCACCACTGTGGATCTCAGGCCTCTATCAACTCCCTCAAGCCCTCCCAGGGTGCACTCTCTCTGGGCAGAGGGTCCGTGGACCTGCCCCCCCTCAGAGGAGAGCTCCATGGCACTCTACCCTCGCTGAGGGATGTCAACAGTAGCCTGAGGAAGAAGAGCTGGCCCAGTGTGCAGCAAGGCCGGATCCAGTCCCACCACAACTCTCTGAGCAGGCAGGACAGGGTGATGGAGGAAGAGGAGGAGGATGAGGAAGATGGGAGATATGACGTGTATGTGCGCCGAGCGGGCAGTCGCAGAGCCAATTCGGAGATGGCGCAGCAGAGGTCCCTGTCTATGGATTTTTGAAGAGAACTGTTTGGGGCAGGTCAAATGGATTGACCATAAACTGACGGTGTCTAAAGTAACAACACCGTGGCACAGAAAATAGAAATAGATTTTCATAACACCATGACAATTTTTAGCAGAAAGTCTGCAGCTTTATTCTAATAATTACCCAGGGAGGGTTTGTTTTCACTTTAAGAGGGGGTATTACGCAAAATTGACTTTTTGGAGCTTTCTGTCATGTTTTAATATTGTTCTCTCATCAAAAACATGTCTGAAGAGGTTTTCATCCATGCATGTTTGAGTAATTTAACAATCTCCCAGACTCAGACCGTCAAAAAACGAATGTTAGTAAATGTTAAATGTAAATATGTAAATATGTTAATATGTTGTTTTCTGCGAATATAGTATTTTCAACACAATAAAAGGTAACATGGTGGTCTAAATATTTAAGTGTTAATATCCCATAGAGGTGTAATACCTCCTCTTATAGAACCTCCACAATGTGAACAAAGATAAGACAGGAATTGTTTGGTATTATATTGTATTATTTATTATAATTTAAGTTATCCTCACAAATATCAAACATGTTTTTAGAGATGAAAGCTTTCCCACTGTGAGGTAGAAAGGGCACTTTCTATATCTGAGTAATGACAGTGATAGTTGTTGTAAAATACGCCACACCGACAAGAAATGATGGTGGACATGAGGTAGAATACAGGAGAAGGCATTACTTTTTGGAATATCAGGTGACAGATTTTTAGGAATGTTATTGGAGGGCCCTCAAAAACGTACTGTTATAGTCAGCAGCAACTTTCACTACAACTGCTGCAGGGTCAAACAAGCACCCATGAAGCACCCATCCCAACCAGCACCCAAACTTTTGGCATCCCTCTCTTTACTCTTCAGACCAAATACTCATCAGCCTCACAGATATTATTGATGCCCTTTTTGTGAGAAATAAAAATAAATTGCAATAATTTAAAATCGTGCTTTTTTTTTTTTTTTTTTTTTTTTTTAATATGGCACAAACAGGCATTTCTTATCAGACATTTTATATAGGCTATAGTTTAGTATCTTTGCTTGGATCCTTTACAATGGAAAGTCCAAGCTCTTACAAATCTGCTTATCTGCCACACACTCAATAATGCCTAACATAACTTTCTAGATTCAGACTACGTTTGAAAATAACTTTACTATTGAGTTACAGCTTAAGAAGGGAGGGAATGATTTTGGACAAACATTTTTATTAAAGGGCCCATATTACACTATTATCTATGCTATAATGTTACTTCCTTTTCAAAAACATACTTGGAGTTGTGTTTAGTTTCATTTACGCATGTTTAATGCACAAACCCTGCATATTTAGGTTTGGTTCTTTACTTCAGGAAGCACCCTGTTCCACTTTAAGTCATGGGGTAATACAGAAAGTGCGCCACTGTGTTTTTAAACTCCATACACCTTCACTAGAATCATTTGGATAATTTAAGGTCTGGAATTTCTCATCTCTACTAAACAACAGGTAAAAGGTAGCTGTTAACTTGAAAACTATCGCTTTATGACAAGATGGAAGAGAGTATTTTGAGATTTATACATGAAGACAGACTAATAATAAAGGGTTATTCAAATATGTGTGAATGGAACAAAGCACAACTGCAGGTATGTTTTTGATAAGGTAACATTATAACATGACTTAAAGCTCACACAAGTCAATATTGCATAATGTAGGATCATTAAGTTATGACACAGCTACTTGCTAAGGAATCCCCAGTACATGAGTTACCGGGTCAAGTGTCAAACAGAGCTCGGAGAGTACTAGCACTTTGAATTGGGTGTTTTTTTAAGCAAATATACCTAGTTATCTAAATTAATATAATAGTCAGTTACAAACTGTTATTCATCACCCATTCACAGATTTTACAGAGGGTATTTTGCACTAAAAGACTGTATTGTTTCTATCGTGTTGTTTCCCAGGCACACACTAGCACACACATTAGCACAGAACAAACCCATCCAGTCACCCTTTTCAGAATACTCAGTGAGTGGCTACATTGGGCAAGTATGCATGTGCAGACAGAAGAACCAGTCCTGCAGCTTCACTCGCATGCATTTTGTCTGTCACTTTATAAATAGCCAGAATTAAGATTAAACATACCTCTTAGTCACTAGTGGTGTTGGCATTGTGGAGCAAAGATATAGGTTAGGTCAGATACTAAAAAGAATTAGGCCAATCAGACTATGATCAATTACATAAGTAGGGCGACCAGTATTATAAAATATCTTTTATTGCGTTGCATAAAAGTGATTAGTAAAATACAAAGTGCTTTTTAAAGTACAAGTGAACAGAAGTGGGTGGAGAAGCTAAAAAATGTATTCAAAGGTGCAAGAAATGCAAATATTGTCAACACTGTGAGGAATGAGCAACCATAAAAGGTTCTTCTGTTACTCAAGTAGAAATACAATATATGGTAAAATAAAATAAAAAAGTGTGGTAAAACTTGTAGTACCTAAAGTGCATACCTAAAGTGCATATGACAGGTTAGACTTAATTTCACTAAAACAAAATTATTATATTTACAATGTGGCTAAAACTCTTGCCTAGTATTTTCTAGTTTAAAACTTTTGGCACAGTTTATAATTTGACTTCCTTTTTTTAACACTTCATAAGATATTACTGTCAGAAAAATACCTTCCGTGCCCACAAACTGCCACTAAACTGGTTTAAAACTATGATAAATATTTAGTACCGATACTATCCCACCAAACCAAGTCATAATTAGAAAAACATATGCACTTTAAGTAAAAGTAATAGTAACTGTTGAGCACCCACCTCTGCACGTTAGCATATTCAACCATCACATTACAAAACAGTATTTTGACTGTACAGTTTTACACCAGTCAGATGATCTGTTGTCCCTCATGAAACATTAACTTTGAACAGTTAAAACAGAGATATAGTCGTAAAGTTATGTAATTATGTTTGCACTTGTTAAGACATGTCCACGTGAAGCTTCAGTGTTCTATCTCTCGTGCGAAGTGACTGAACAATGCATAGAGGAATGCCACCAGAGCAGGTTCAAGGACATTCTAGACACTATGTATCTCAGTTCAATGCACTTGGTTTAACTGGTGGAAAGTCCAAAAAAAATTATGTAAATGTATAATGAACACATTGAACTAAGGTTGGGTTCAAGACATCACAGCATTCTAAAGAGGCTTAAAATTGAGCTTGAGGACAGGTCAGAAGCCTATGGTGTAATTTGCTGTTTAACTATCAAAATGCAGATTTGGTGGCCTGGTTTGTGTAGGGCTGTGCAATTAATAATTCTTCAAGTAGTTCTCTAATTGAAAATTGAGTGCTCAAGATTATTAACATGAACATAACATGAACATGAATGTATGTTCAATGCGAACATACATGCTTCTTTGAGTGGAAAATTTACTTTTCACTTTTGTAAAATTATATCAAAATGTATTTATCAGGGACATCAAATCATTTGTTACATGTTGGCCATATAACACTTCCATTTCCATTTTTTTTCTTCATGAGTCTGTTTAAAAAGACTAAAAATATCATCATTAAATATTGAATATCGTCACGTCACCTACTTTACTTTTTTCTGTTCATTGTCTTCATGCCCCACCTTCTCAAAGGTGGGGCAAATAATTGTTTTGTATGATCATAGTTTGAATTATGATTATTCCTTTTGTCCAAAATTAAGCAGTAAGTACTGCAACTATCCACATGAAACAAAAACTGACACGAAGTCCAAAGTCTTCTCTGTCAGCCTAAAATAACTTAAGTATTTTCATAAACAAAGTGTCCAAACGTAATAACTTATAACATGCTACTATTTGCTGCTCACCTTCAGCGCTCTGTAATGTTGAGCTTCCTTCACATATTTTCTTCAGTCTTAGCCCCGTGTACTCTTCTGTATATAGTCCAGTGCACAAAAAAGCATGAGTCGTGTATTTGTCATACAGACGTTTTGAGTGATTCCTCGAAGAATGACACGTGGTTGTAGATGATGAGAGGAGTTCGCTCCCCTAAAACTGCCTCTGTGAAGTTGGGTCTCTTCCATGCATACACCATACTGTTCACAAAGCCTTGTAGTGAGACTGTAGCAGCCTGCAAGGGAGAAGACAAACACTTCAATACTGTTGTTCCTCACTTATTTTATGCATTCCAAACATCGTAATTATTCACAACAATATGTTTATAAGTGTTTTTCACAACTCCCAAAGACTAATATGGAGTTAACAAAAACTAGCTTGCTAACAGTGCACTTCCTGATTTTTCGGCAATCAAACGCTTTATAGTTACAGACAGTACACCGCTGACTTCTTTGGATCTCAAGAGCTGCTTATACAAAATATCTACAATACATGTAAAAAGTACGGTATATGGCCTTTAAGTATCTGGATAACTAGCATGCTAACAGTGCACATCCTAATTATGAGGTTTAAAAAAGACTTTATAATAAGTAAACAGTGGACTTATTTTGCTTATACAGTGTGTCTGTACTGGGGTCAGACAAAAACATGGGGAAAAAAAATCTGCTCCAAGCCTTTTAAGCATTCGCATAACAAAAACTGGACCATGTTTTAATATGAGACATGCAACCATATCTAAACACCAAATGTATTGTCATTATCATGTATTAAAGATGCACTATGTAACTTTTCTGGTGTTTTGCCTGAAATGTTCCATACTGTTGGTATAAATGTTTATCTTTCATGTATTCCATTACAGGTATTTTTATTGCAGCAAAATCCTGGCTTGTCTCCTGATGTTATGTCATTTTATGGAGCTTCTGTTAGTATCATTATGTCATACACCAAAAGATAATAACCAAATATGTTTAATGATAATTGCATCATTATGACCTCATTGAAATTAAGCAAAGGATCATGGTTTATGCAGTTCCCTCTAATTCTTTGCAGTTAAGGTCTAACATAATGATTTTTGAGTTTACTTATGTATTATTTATTTTATTTTATTTTATTTCCACTCATTAGCACTATGCTCAAAATGTACCTGTGTTGAGATGTTTATAACGTGGAGGTGTGGAGTATTTTGCCTTTACCTGTATGATGTACAGTGGAAAGAGTCTAGACTGTTCAATGGCCCACGTCATCCCGAAGAGGAGCAGAGCTGTACAATAAAGAGATCTGTGTTAGTTTCAGCTAGTCAAAAGGTCAAACAGTAGCAGCAGTAGAAGTAATCACTGTACCAATAGATGGAAATATGGAAACATGGAAATAAGCCTGTGGCATATTGTTCATTAATATGTACAGGCCCTTTTTCTAAATACATACATAAATAAATAAAAATAAAGTCATAGTAGTAGTAGTACTAGTACTAGTAGTAATAGTAGTAGTAGTAGTAGTTGTAGTTGTTGTTGTAGTTTTAGATGTAGTAATAGTAGTAGCAGTAGTAGTCTTAGTATTAACACAGTGTTGTACCTGGGGTCCAGCAGACGATGATGACCAGTACCCTGTTCCGGGCAGTGTACTTGAGATGTTTGAACCTCTTTGTGGACTGTCCGTCTCCCTCCACAGGAAACAGGCCCTGCTGCCGCTGCTGCTGGCCCTCGTGCCACTTAAAGATGTCATGGTAAATCACCTACACATGGATAAGGTACACACTATCAAATAAAAGCAGAATTTATATGATGTATTTACCTATTTAAGCTTAGATACAGTTTATTAGATTAGAAATTGTCATATTGTGTATGCAATACATTTGCTTTTAAGCTAATGGGAGTCCAAATAAAGAGATACACAGTTGCTCTTCACTGTACTTCATTGAGATGGGAAAATCTGCCTTTTCCTATGCAGCACCAAGGTCTTGGAATTATTTATGGAAAGATCTTAATTTGGAATCTGGGGTGTCATTTGATAAGTTTCCTGTTTTGGATTGATTGTGTTGGCTGCTACCATGGCCATGTCTTTCTTGAAAAAGAGATTCTGAATCTCAATGGGACCTCCTGGTTAAATAAAAAAAAGTTAAATCATCTATTTCTATCTATCTCTGTGTTTCTTTCTGTATTACTGGATGTTTTGTAATGCAGTATATTGGTACTGGTAAGTCTGAAAGAATAAGATACTAGAATAATAGTAAAAGTAAGTCCACAAATTGTTTCTACAAATGTTGGTTGATTTCCAAATAAAGATGCAATTGTTTTTGATGTTGCAAATTTACCAAATAAGGCAGCTTTATTTAATGAGGTGAAACTAGCCAGTCTAAAGGAGACTATATGCATGGTATATGACTTACCGTGCAGGACAGTATAACTTCCACCACCAAAAAAAACAGGAAAAAATAGACGGGCGCTTGATGCTTGAAGTCCTAGAGAAAGACATCATCAATCACTATAATATATACAAAGCTTTAAAAAAAAAAAAAAAGAAACTAGGGCAATAAATACAACTTACGTAAACAGAACAGTCGTCTTTCCACACATGTGAGAACAAAATACACCTGAAAGAATAAATGTATGATTTATGAAGAGGAATTTTCACTTTTGTCAAATCATGTGAGTGGAAAAATGATCTCACCTTTTACAATACTCAGGCTCAGTAATTCCAGTGCGTGTTTTAGTATTTGGTGAAGCCATAAACACGGCATAGATCACGTACACCCCAATGAGGAATACCCTATGAAAATCCAAAATCAATCAATTACCTCTTTACCTAGTTTGAATATTTGTAATTTAAAGGCCCTGTATCTGATTTTTCCCATGCATTTGAATAATATTTGCCCTGCCACTGTTCAGATATATTCTTTAAACACCTCTTGAGTTAAATATAACCTACTTGGCTCTATGGAGATGTTATTATTTTGCATAGTATGTTCCCCAGAATGGCATTAAACTTATCTCTCTTCCTGGAGACAAGAAGTTGATGTAAAGTTACAGCTCAGCGCAAATTAAATAAAAAGACTCACCACAGCAATGCATAATGGACATTCTCTTTTGTTCTTCCACTCTGAGAGAACAAATTCAACATACAGGATTAAAAGAATGACTGTTGGATTATTTTGAGACATTTAGACTGTTACAGAATTTGTGCTCATTGGCTCACCTGCACGTCCTCAGAGCCGGCTGGTCGCGTCCTCCATCCCTGCACCACGTTCTTGGACTTAAGAGCATAACTGTTGACCAGCATGAATGAGAGGCAGTAAAACACCTGAAAGACAAGGAGAGCTGATATACTAAAATGTTTCACTTTTCTTTTGACACTCTCTCCTTCCTTTGCTCTTCACACTCCTCTTTCAGAGCGTTATCGCAACACCATCAGCGTGCGTCCTGCTAATGAAACTACTGCACACCATATCAGGTTTGTGAAGTTGTTGTGTACAGTTTTGTATCATGCTTTTGTAGATTTATGGAAAATAGATGTGTTGGAGGGGTTGAATAGGGCCAAGAAGAGATGGCAAGGTTATTCAAACATGTCCTGGAGAAACCATGGAAAACTCCAAAAGGTTTCTTTTGCATAAAACCAAATTAGATTATATAGATATAAATACTGCATTTCTTTCATCTGACTACACACTGTTTCTTACGACCCCACAGAGAGTCACATTACTGGGCAATGTGGTGAAGTGTATTGCTCACTGGTGGAAAGTAACTAAGTACAAAAATAAAAGTATTGTAGTTCAGTGCCAAATTTAGGTCTCTGTGTCTGCAAACAAGAAATATACACATAAAAACACCTCGAAAAATTAAGAAATCAATTGTTGAATTGTTTCTGTTGAACAAAAGTCAGACAAATTCTGAATCAAAATCACAACATTTCACACATTTACACATCTCAAAATCTATTTATATACTTATAAAATCCAAAAATATACTTAAGTAAAAGTATTTTGCTTTTACTTTGCTTTATTACTAGTATATTTTTTCAAGATTTTTTTTCAGGAACATTTTTTGCTCCTTTATCTATACATTTACTAAAGTACCAATATTGAGTGCCACGTGCTAGGAGGCATGTACTGCAGTATAAGAGGTAGAAAAACATAATGGGAATGGAATGTCAAACGTGACTTTTCTAGAGATAAACAAGCCATCATATACACGCCCTACACACCTGCATTTTATACTACATACATACTGCACATTACACTGCACCTGTCTCTCCAGCCTGTTATCAGAGCCTTTCCCTTCTTGTCAGGCAGGTCCGATGGTTTCCTTACATTAGTTGTTCATATTAGTTTGGCCTGTGCAGTAGATTACAGTGTATGGACTAAGCAGGACTCTATCTGCACATGGGCCCTGTCTGATAGCCACACGTGAGCAAGTGTGCGTTTAAGGTACATAGGTTTAAATTTTTTCTAATTATGACTTGATTTGAGGGGATAGTACCTATGGTAAATATAGTTTTACACCAGTGGGAGTTTGTGGAAAAAAGTTGAAAAAAGTACAAAAATACAGGAAGTAGACTCTGAATTTACACTGAAAATTGTAAATGTAAAATGCATGGACAATTTTTCTGACAGTTTTAACATGTGTTTTTTTTGCATTAAAAACATCTGTAATTGAATAAATGAAGAACTCTACATAGAGCACCTTTAATTACATACAACTTCCCATATTTTAACAGTTTTGATATTCTTGTTGTCTTCTAGACCAATGAGCATTTGTAATTATTCACTCTGACTCATTGCTTCTCTAAACATGTGTTCTGGGAAATATTTATTACATGGATATTTTTCCGTTATACTAAACACTGACACTGATTAAATGTAACTTTCTCTCAAGAAAGTATTTGAAGTTATGAAGCTGTTGCCGTATCTATTTCGAAGCACACAAGTAAAATATGAATGGAATAAAGCATCCTCTTAAGTTGCCAAATATTGAAATCATTTAGAATTGCATAGTTGACATATCTGTATTAGGAATTTCACCATGATTGACACTGAGTAAGACCAGTTGCTGTGTTACTAGATCCTCTGTTGTTTCTTCCTTTGAAATTTATTTGTTTTTAAATAACTTTTCTTTTAAGGCATTATTGCATTGCCTGGTATGTTCCACAGTATGGCATTAGACTTATGAATCTCCAACAAGCAGGCCAAGTTACAGGTCAGATCTGTAGAGAAGTGACGCCACTAAAAGTAGGAATGCTTGTTTTTTGTGGTACTTATGAACACACTTGTAATTAACTAAATGCTAAATAGATGGGTTTACTGTGGAACATTCAAGGCAAAGAAATATAATCTCCATGGAGACGAGCAGGTAGCGGATCCATTAACTATATTCATGGACATGCTTAGATCGGAAGTTAAAATTATGGGCATCGTGACACAGCAAAACTACTCGTTATATTTATATAGCATCACATTAAACCAAATCAGGTGGATTATAGGTTGTAAAGAAATTTCACAATGATCTAAAATTGTCTGTGTGAAGTAGTGGAGGTATTTCAAGTCACAATGCAACTGAAGGTGAAACTAAATATACAGAGGAGTCAATGATTAACTGAAAGGTGACAGAGCAAAAATGCAGGTTTTATCAACACTCAAATAAATGTCTGTGTACCTGACTCGTAGTCTGTGACATTTTCAATCTTAAAAAAATAATAATCATATAAAATTAAATAACAAATCGAAGTTGCTATTTTAATGAACACAATTAGCCAAGGCGGACATTTTTGAAACCAGGGCATAACTCTTGGTTGGTGTAGGTTTAATGTAAATCTAGGACTTTATGAAATCGTATGAAAACCGGTGAAATGAAGTGAGACATACCAGAGCCAGAGGCAGGCCATAGAGGCACAGATTGGGCTCTTGTCCTGTAGAAATGACGTTGGAGGACGTGATGGACAGAAGCACGGAGGAGGCCAGGAGGTCAGCCAGAGACAGCTGGACGAGGAGCTGCCTCTGCACAGGGAGGGCATACAGGTTAGTCTTGTCACAATACAAAAATTGCAACTCAGGTTTGATTCCAAAGAATAGACTCAAAAAGCAATAATGATTCCAATAACATCATGATAATTAAATCACTCGTTTTGTGATCTTCAATATTACATTGTAGTGCTTTATATTACCGTGTGTTATTCCTAATTCATCTTGGTTCCATAGTGGTCCATAAGTGTATACTTGTCTACATGGTATTTTACTAGTCCTGATACAGCTCAAAATCATTCTAAAGCTATTCAGGAAAGGTTGATTTCTGTCCTGTGAATGTGACTTTTTTAGTTTCATTATAGCTAGATATCTGATTTTTGATAAGTTTGACAACCCTACAACCAATATAGCAAAAGAACATTCTGATATTATGCTGGCAAGGTGGAGTTATTGACAAGTGAAATCTATTTTTTGTTATGTATTCAGGCACTCCTATTTTTTGTCAAGGGTTGTCACATTGAACCAGTTCCCTAATTTGCCAAATTTTTACACCAGTTGCCACAATATCCAAATAGGATTTGCAATACGTACCTATACGTACTTGCCTACCAAGTGTCTGGTTCATAGTTAAATGTTTAACCCACTGTACCACCATAACAGTAAAAGTCACGTAACCATGAAATTTAAATAAATACATTTAAAAAAAAAAAGATTTCCACATAGGTTTATATTTTTTTAAATAAAAAAATCTCATGACATGATGTAAAATTTTATAACATTACTTAATCCTTTATATAACTAAAGGAAGTACTGCAAACACCCTGCAGTCTACTGGACAGCATTTTTTTGTCTTATATAAATAACAATGTGGTATTTTCTGGCCAAATGTGAAAGTGTTTAAGTGGCTGCAGTTATATAAAAGACGACTCACCTGTTCTTGAAGATTCCTCCATCGCAGTAATGAAACCAAGAAGACAGAAAAACTCCCAATGACACTGTAAATTAGACAGAATATTTTAATCAGATCAGGAGTACACGAACTTGGACTGCCTCAAACAGGAAAAGGGCACAACAGCAACAACAAAAAACAATGCACTATATGGTCTGCTTTACAGTTTTCACAAATTAACCACAACTGCCCTGAGGCACACTGAAAAGTGACTACCATCTGCCATCTGCCCCTCTGACCACCAAGCACCCACTCACACACATTCATGCATACAGAGGTGGTGAAAGTGTCTTGCCCAAGGACACAATGACAGAATGAATTGGTCGGTGTTGAGACTAAAAAAAGTAAATTATCTGTATTCACAGTTTTAAAACAATTATTAGTCTATAGAAGGAATTTGAGGATTTTCTATTTTTCGATTTGATTTCAGAGTGAAATTTGAGAGTGTAGAGGACTATATTTTATAAAATCAGAAAAATAATAATAAATAAATGATCAAAAATGACTTACCTGGGCGTGAGAAATGCGATGTATACATAAGTGATGGTTTTAATCTGAAAGGGAAAGAAATTGTTATTATGCTGTAGTCTTCTACTCTTTGGCTACATCTGAAAACACTGTATGTAATGTTATAGGTCTATGTATGGACGGTAACATGACTAAACATAGATACAAACCTGGTCAATCTGCAGAGTGTCATTATCTGTCAAATTCCCGGCCATGGTCAACTTCAGGTACATTCACCGTGGTCAGAGCTCGACCTCAATCCGCGGTAAGAAACTTCAGGATGGGTCCATACCACTCGCCAGTCCTTCGGAGCTCGAGCGTAGCACCTGTCCGACCTGAGCACCTGTGCGCGCGTTCTTAACCTGACTGTCACGTGCGCAGCTGTGTTTCCCGCCCTCAGAGACTCACAGAGTAAACCCCAAGGAAAATCCACCTGCTGTGATGTGTGCCACTTTCTGCACAAGAATTAACCCGTTTGTCCAGGAAAGTTTTACGATGGAATTGCACTTACCTATTGTAATTCCCGTTACCTCCCCATGAACTTAAACGCGCTTATTTTTACAGCTAAAGTGTAATATCTATGATTATAAAACTCACCGACATTATGAAATCATAGACCTACTTTACAGTGACATCTAGTGGTAACTTCTTGTCTTGCGCACCAAAACTGGCCCAAAGATAAATATGATAATGTAAACTTGTTTGTTGTGCTTGACTAAAATACACGTTCAATTAAAATTAAAAGATTATAGACCCTGTTTCTCAAATGGGTGTGTCTGGTTCCCCCAGCTCCAGGGGCAGGCGTAAGCTTTATAGGTTAGGTTTACGCTTCTGTATGCATTACAGTCTATGAGTTTACAACATAATACAATAAATAAAATCGAATAAGAATAAATTGCCAAAAAATAAAAAAATATTGAGATAATAAAATAATATTGGCCCTGGGTATATAATACGTCTACCATTTTTTCCAGTTAAAAATATTAGTTATCAGTTTGGCTCTCTGGCATAGGTGTATCTAATAATACAAAGATAAAAAGGCTACCTCCGCCCGTGTCATAATTCAGTAAGATATTTATCCAATCCAACAAGACCATAATATAAATATAAACAAGACCATTATTTTGCACTTTATTCCAAAAATAATAAATTACAATTAAAAAGGCTACGTAAATAAATGATTCAAATATATCATAAAGAGATGGCAGGCACATGTCTAGTCTATATAAAATGTATTTAAAAAAAACGCCATCTTTCTCCATTTATGATGATAGATCACTGCTAAACAAAACGACACTTAAATCTACGGATAAACCAGTATAGAAACTGTTGCTGTTCGAGGCTTTGTCAATAAAGTTCTATCCAAAGCGGTGACGTCGGCAGTTCCACGTTGGCTCCGGTTGGCCCACACCGGACGTGGCAGTTCACCGTCGGCTACAGCTGTGTGCGCCGAGCCGCTGCTTTTGTTCCCTGTAAAAGCCAGACAAAACCTCCTATATTCTGCGGATCGGACCTTCCGCCATGGGGCTCACGATTTCCAATTTGTTCACCAAGCTTTTCGGCAAAAAACAGATGAGGATTTTAATGGGTAAGTACGGCAAAGGGATTGCTGCCGTGTTAGCTGCCGGAGAGACGGTCTGCTTCAAGCTATTGTCACGATTTAGCCTGGTTAAAAATCTTTTTAAAAGTCTATAAAAACTATACATTTTTATATTCTTAAAACATGAATTACATTGACTATCTATTTAACGTGTTCAGTTGAGTCTTGAATGTTGTGATTGGATTTACTGCCGTTTTTTTTTTTTTTCAAACAAGCTAACCTCTTTGGCAAAACTGGGTTACCTATCAAAATATATTAAAGATTGTACAGTCTTTTTTTTTTTTAAAAATTAAATAAATCGTAATCTGGTCCTACTCCCTCGATGGATTCTTTGTTGGACCTTGTTTTGTCATATCTTCAACGTAAACGTAGAAGTGTTATGCAATATGCAGCAATCTCCTCTACTATGAGCCACTTCCCTACAGAAATAATTGAAAATTAATGGCATTCTCATAGATGTTTTTAAATAACAATTTTAATTCCTTGGAGTAGTTTTCAATGTCCTCCTATTTTGACAAAGATTCAGAAACAATAGAAGACGGACGGCTATACTAGATACGGCTTATGTAAATTGGACTGACCCCGTCCTTTAACATTTACAACACTACGTCATTGTTCATTGCGTTATTGCTTGTTTAGACATCCATTTGTATAAGAGAAGAATAGCAAGTTTGGGTGTGAAAATGTACACAAGCATTACCTCAAGTGTTAGATTAGCTTGCCAAATTTAAATATTCTTTTTTTTTTTTTTTAAACTTAACTAACCCTTATTTTTTCTGTTTTTACAGTTGGTCTGGATGCTGCTGGGAAAACCACTATTTTATACAAACTGAAGTTGGGTGAAATTGTAACAACAATCCCCACAATTGGTAAAAAACAATTACTTTTTTGTATGACGGCTTAGTTATGGTAAAAGTCATGCTAATAATTATTTGTCTCATAATTGAAATTATTTCAAATTATTTCTATATGGCCCATATTTAAAAAGTCTTGTCTTCAAAGTAGGGTTGTCAAAAGTATCAAAAAGCAGATACCAACCCATATTATTCATTTGAACAAATATTGATTCTAAAAAAACCATCAACAGGACAGAAATGAATCTTTCCTGAAAACCTTTAAAATTAATTTACACTGTATCAGAACAAGTATAAGACCACATTTACCTGGATGACTAAGTGATTACTTAGATACCACCACGTGGTAATAGGAAAGAATGTACCAAAAATTGTTTTCAAATTGAGTATCAAATCAGTTCCTTAATAGCATTTTAGAGTCTTGACAAATGTTACTACGTCAAGTTACTATAGCTTAGAAAAAGGCTTGTTCCAGGTTTTGAGAGGCAAACCAATTGCACATATTCTGTTTTTGGTTACGTTTTTGTAACTGAATAGAAAATCACTTTTATAGATTAGATTAATTGCATAGCCCTAACTTGCAGTATCTGAAAAATCTGTTTTTTTGTATACTTCAGGTTTTAATGTGGAGACAGTAGAGTACAAGAACATCAGTTTCACAGTGTGGGACGTTGGTGGTCAGGACAAGATCAGACCCCTTTGGAGACATTACTTTCAGAACACACAGGTAAGAAATAGGACTTTAATTGACTTAAGAAATTCTTCAACAACTAAAGACTAAAGTATTGCTTCATTGGCTAAAGGACACATGGAATGGCTATGGCTAAAGTTCCCAAAATTATTTGAATCTTGTGCATACTACATACAGATGTATACAGAGAAGTACTAGCATTATCTTTATCAGTGAAAAAGAAGATTAAACTCAGTCATTCCCAAAACTCCAGCTGACTCAATCCGTGCTTTCTTCTTACTGCTGTGGTTCACATACTTTTTTATAATCCTAATCAAATAATGAAACTATAATAAAAGATTTGATCCACTAACACCATTGACCAGTTAATTGACTGAATGACTAAAGGCCTACCGTCTCAGGAACAAAGTCTAACACCAAAGTGGGAATGAACTTATGCAAACACAATTAGTCTGGGTCATTTGCATAAGCTCAAGGTAAACGTTGATCATGTGAAAGCTGCTGGTGAGTTTGATCAGTCAGCTTACGTGCCATTATGTCTTTGTTATTGTTTCCTGTCAGTCTTTAACTACAGTAAAGATATGGTGTATCATGTGAAAGGAGACATATTGTGCTAAATGGATATTTGTCATTATTTAGGTGTATTTAGTTGTGGAATACATAAAAACAGACAAATTTTGTGTGCGCGCATGTTAGGGGTGTGTGCCCACACACTACACACTACATCAGAACCGGGACTAAACCGGGACTAAACCGGGACTAAACCGGGACTAAACCGGGACTAGAACAGGACTAGAACAGGACTAGAACAGGACTAGAACAGGACTAGAACAGGACTAGGACTAGAACAGGACTACACTGGAACTCAAACCTGGAAGTATGAATACAGCCTAAATGATCCCAAGTAGTAAGCCGGTCTTTCAGAACAGCAATTTCAACTATTTTGTAAACTGATACCAGCAAGGTATGCTGCTTTGATTTTATGTTTTATTATATATCTGCTTTTGCAGTGTGTACACAGTGTAACAAATTGTGAATTATTTTTCCTTTTAATTTAAGTAAATTGCTTTTTTGATGTGCTTCTAGGGTCTGATCTTTGTAGTGGACAGCAACGACAGAGAAAGAATCGCAGAGTCAAGAGATGAACTAAATAAGATGGTAAGTGTTCCATTATTCTCAGTGTATAAATAAACCATTTGCATTTCATGTGTGGCCAAATAGACAGTTTCCCTCTAGATTTCCTGTTTAGGTTTTGTGTCTCACAGCGGTTAACAAGCAGATGAAATGTAGATGAACAGAGTCAATATTGGTGCCACATATTGATTTTTTTAGTATGTGGATAAAGAACAGATCAGCCTCTGTTTTTTATCCACGTCCACCAGCCTCATAAAGCTGTTACGATTACAATATGCTATCATGAGCATATATTGATGCAGGATACCTTTGTGATTTGAACTAAACTATAACAACACAAACAGTATTTAACTATTTAATTTTGGTATTAAATTCTGAACTATATTTTATTCAAGCAACACATCAGATTTACTGTACGTGATCGAAAAAGGACACTATTCTATTTCTTACAACACAAATTACGCCCCATGTTATGTCCATGAAAAATACTTGGTTAATCACTTGAAAAAAATTTATGCAGTAATCTGCAATCCAGTAAACCTGCATCGCTTTCCTTTAGAGTGATCATGTGATGGCTTCAGATGTGTTTTGGTGCACTGCCCTGTACTGTGTTAAACCAACACAATAGAACAAAACAATACAAAATAATGTGACACCATGGGTGTGTCAACGTTAATGTCTATTTCAAAAACTCATTTGAATTATAGACTATACTTTGACAATAATGATTGATCATATTGCCTAACCACAAGATAGCTATCCTTTTTGTATTCACGAGATGTGGTTTGTAAGTTCCCTATATTAGTTATGTCGTCATTTTTAACTTCTAAAGACTAAAGAGGATGTGGAGTACCACTGGTAACAATGGTGACACCACAATCCAAAGTAAGAAACCCAATTGGTTCAGATTATAGCACCTTTCTGTTACATTCAAACTAAAAATGTAATAAATCACCATTCTGTATTGTAAAGAATGTTTCAGAGGTAGTTTTCTGGACACTGTTTTTGAATACCTCTGAAATGTTCTCTACACTGAACCACTCTTTGCCGAATTCTGTTTTGTGATTGGTCATTTTTCAATCACACGTGTTTGAGTGTCTTAGTCTGCCTATATCTCCAAAGCTCAAAATGTTCTGTTCCACATTGTGTTAGTTGTAAAGGTAACAGGTACATTTGACTTTTTTTGTGTAGACAGTGGCAATTCCAACGCTGAAATCATCCAAATGATTCTAGTGGAGGTGTATGGACTTTAAAAACATAGTGGAGCACTTCCTGTATTACCACATTCTTTGTAACTTATCACAGTTTTGAATAGTGAATTTGGCTTCAGTTTAATTGTTGCAATCCCCAAAAATAACATTCAACTGTTGTTTATAGATGTTATGTTGTAGCACATTTAAAGATTTTTTTTTCCTGTTGTAGCTCCAGGAGGATGAGTTGAAAGATGCTGCCCTATTGGTGTTCGCCAACAAGCAGGACCTGCCCAACGCTCTACCGGTCAGTGAACTCACGGAGAAGCTCGGCCTGCGTGCGCTCCGCAACAAAGACGTAAGTATCTCCAAGACTACTCCTGCATAATGTATCACAATCAAGTCAAATTCGCAGTTGACAAAAAGGCAGATTTTATTCATGATTTTTCTTATTTTACATTAGATTTGGGTCAGTCTTTGCATTTGCATATTTTTAATTAACTGAAATTGTACCAAGAAATATCAAAATATCATTATCCCAGTAGTAAACATGGTTATTGAATATTGCAACTTGTATTAGGTTAAAAGTTAAACTAAAGTATTTTTGCAGTAGTTAATGCTCCTTTGAGTTTACATTGTGCCATCCTGCTTTTTAATACATGATTTGAAAAATCTAATCTCAATTGCAATATTTGTCAGAAAATTATACATTTTATTCTTTTCTTTGTTAGTTAGCCGTTTGTTTCAATAAAAATATTCTCTTTTTTTTACCTTTACATTTCATGCAATTCTTATTTATCGATTCATGGTTCAGTCTTCTCTCAAATGTTGCTGATGTTGTTTATAATGTGCACTATGAACACTATGAACAGTGCAAATTATACAAAGATTGCAAATGTAATCCCAGTCACATCATGCAACCTCAAAAATCCATTGCTCCAACCTGTATTCACTTTGTGCATTTTGTCTCATCACAGTGGCACATTGAAAATGCCTGCGCCACCCAAGGCACCGGTCTCTACGAAGGACTAGACTGGCTATCCAATGAACTGTCCAAGAAATAATGCAGGAATTGACAGAACGCAGACAAAATGGCTGAATCTCCACGAAGGACAACAGACCAACATCTACGCACCAGGATACACTTAACCACCTCTGGGCTCGTTGGGTCTAAGAACATTTTAACATCTCATTCTCTCTCTCCTTTTCTGAACGCTATTGTCTTGTCAAGATTTCAGCTCCTCCTCTTTTTATTTCCAAATGTGTGAATTCAGATTTTGTTTTTTTTGTTTTTTTTCTCTGACATTGAAAGCATCCCATTGCTTTGAGTCTGTACTGTAATTACTCCCATGTATGTCGAGGTTAGCAATGGTCAAGGTAATCTCCCAACATTTTTATTTTATGTAAATCACCAAATTCTACTACTATACAATTTCTTTTATGTTTAAATGCATGATGCAATGGACCAGTGTTTTGTCAATTTTGACATTTCCTGATTTTTTTTTTTTTTTTTTTTTCCCTCTCAAATGGATTACGGACTCTAGCGTCGCACATTTTTGTTTCACTTTTGTTTTACCTGAAAGGGATAGTCCAGTATATTGAAAGCAAGTGTCTGTTACTTGGAGATGGTAAAGTACTTTTTGCAGTAATTGCTGAAGTAGAGAAGTGGTTTCAACTATTGACTGACTTGAATTGTGGTACAGTCATGTAACTGTGATAAAATCAATCAAACGGACAACTCTGGTTCTGCTTTTCCAAATAGTGTCTTAAGTAGTGAATGTGATCTCTCAGAATATAGGCACTTTGACAAAATATTGAACTGTCCCTTTAATTTGACCGTAAAGTAGCATGTTTTGTGTTGTGTAATATTTAATAACGTTTTAATAATTGTATGCGTCTTCACATACAACCATGTTGGCCCATTCCAAATTATGCTTGCAAATAGTCAGCATTTAAATATTATTACGAAATATCTTTGAATAAAAACTATGTTTAAACCAACTGCCTCCATTATAGACAAATTTTATTAAATGCCTGATGCAGACTTGTGTTAAAGGTGCACTGCGCAACTTGCAACCTGCATGTTAATAGTGTGCTTGGATTAGGCTTGCCAGGAATGTTCCACACTATGTATATAATGGTTTATCGGTGTTAAAAGTTAAAGAGCAAATTCCACCATAGAGTTCTCACCAATCTTCTGTGTTAATTTCAAACTCTAGATTTTCTACAATGTTGTGATGTCGAGAATCCAAAATGTTCTAGAGAAAAAGTAACCCATTGTAATGATGCCCTTCCAGTTATTTGGCATTCCATGATACATATGTTCCATGATATGTTCTGTGAATTAAATATTTACATCACAGAAAGACCACCTTTTTGGATGAATCTAAGTTGCTCTATTAACAAACTTTAAGGATGGAGATACTGTACCTGAGAGCTCTTATGTGGACTTCCTTGGCTTTAATTTTATTTACGGGGAGCGGAAAATTTAGAACCAGGATTACTTTGAAACCAGTCATCTAAAAGGACTTTGATCTGAATACAAAACCCATTCTATAATCCTTCTACCTCAGATACACCCCTCAAAACTCCTCTCATCTCCACTGCAGCAGAACAGCCATTGGCCTCCTCAGCCTCTCCAGACGATCCTCTTCACCACAACCAATCTCTCTCAAACCAGTCTGTTTCTAATCCAGGTTTCACACAGATTCTCCCTCTCTTCCTTTACTGTTCAGAATGGGTTGAGGTGTCAGTGTGGTGAAAACTTATATTGTTTTCTTGTTGTACCTCATCCACCAACTGGACAAATACAGGTGAAATAAACAATGCGTTGGGTAATTAGGACAGGACAGCCCCACAGCCTACTCTTGTGGGGTATAAGCAGTAAATAATTGGCTTGGTGTGAGGTGTGAATGCGCTCTCCTTAAGCAGGATTAAGAGGCTGGCTCATTATATGGATCTGGCTGCAGTCCTGTACAGTTCTTTAGCCCTCAATGCTAACAAAACGCCTGAAGAAGTGGAAGCATGGACGCTGGGGCTAACGCTACCATCTGACCCTCTTCCACAAGGTATGCACCATGGATCTATTAAAATAACACTATGCACTAATGTGGAAACTAAAGCTAACTGGGTAGAAAACAGCAGAGTAAGGTTTAAAATTAAAAGAATAGGCTAAATGTGTGACAAAGAGCAAAACTGAGTTAATCAGAAAAAATAAAATAAAATTTGGCTATTCTAACGTATCTTTGCATCTAAAATAGCATGTAAGACCACAAAAACCTCCACACCATAAGGCTTAAGTACATTAACACACAAGTAGCAGTAAGGAGAGAATTGTTAGTTCAAAATCATATTTACTATAGAATTGTAAAAAGGTATTTGTCTCCTCAAGTAAAAAAATACATTTTTGCAAACATAACCTTGAAAAACGAAAAAAACTTGAACATTTGGATGTATCTGGCGCCATCTGCTGGGGTATGGTGACACAGCAGGATACAAAATTATAACCTCCTACGGCCCGAAGAAAAAAAGTTTATTGCAGTATATCATTTTTTGCTATTTCTTTCTATCTACAGGTAAATGAACACCTTAGCATCAAGATTTAGTTAAATCCATGTGAACCTAACAATGACAACTTGTGACCAACAGCTCTGACAAATGTCATTGCTGATCTTCTTTCTTTCTTTCTTTTTTAATCAAAGTTCAGCCACAAACTAACTCCTATTGATAGTATCCTATAGTCCCCCCAGCCCAGAACCTAGTCCCCCCATTAAGAGTCTGTTTCAAACCATTAAAAGAGACTGGTTAACTCAATGTCTACTATAAAGAACACAAATGAATAGGCCGGGTCTCAGGAGGATAATATAGAATGGAAAATAGCATAATATGGCTCCTAAATTCTACTTTATTTCCCTATACAGTATTTCTGAATCGAGAGCAGAGGCGCACAGAAGGATGCCCACACTGACCTCGCCCGTTCCAGTGCCTCGCCCGTCCTACTCGCAGGCCCGGGAGAGTCTGGTGCGGGCCATCCCCCCTGGGCTGCTGTGTCTGCTGGCCTGTGGGGGGGTTGGCTGCAGATATGAGGGGCCCGAGTGCTGGCAATCCAACCAGCAGGCCATCAGAGGGCTCTTCTCCTCATGGTCACTATTATATTGCACTTTTCTATGTCTAACAAAGAGTGTTTTTGTTCATGAAATTTGTGTTACTTGCACAGGGTAACCGATGACATCATTGCAATGGCGAGACCATCCAATGATCTGATTGAGAGATATAACATCATTGAACAATTCAAGAAGTAAGGTTGCTTAGCAGTTAGAGCTTTTTCCCACCAGCCTGAAAGTCATACTGCCGTTGTGTCCGTAGGAAAGACACTTCACCCACCTTGCCTGTGTATGATTGTGCTATGGGAATGGGGTGGTGGTCTGATGACACAGGCATGATTTTTAAACTACGTTTGGATGACTTGGCAATGCATATTTTATTACTTTAAAGTTTGACTAAAAATCTAAACTCCACTCACAACCACATATCAAACAAAACTGCAGAACAGCAACTGGAGAACTAAAGACAAAACTGAGGAGGAAGGAGGGGCCGGGTCTGGATGTATAAGTGTTACGACCCAGCTCGTTTGGGGTGAGGGAAGTAACAAAAATAAAACCAAGATGTAAAATGGAATAAATTAAATTATGTTTAATTAACCGGAATGTAAAGGTAAATTAACAAAAGACTAAAAATATACATAAAACAACCTAAACTAAGAAACAAAACAACAGAATAAACAGTTTTGTGCCACAAAAGGGGTCACGCAGGCTTACACAAAAACGAGTGGTAAAACTTAGGGACACACACTAAACTAAAACACAAGTTCCCCAAATTAAACCACATAAGCCCACAAACAGAATCGAGTGACCAAATCAAAAAAGGCACAAAACAGAACGAGACTAAACTACACACATGAAACCTAAATGGCATACTGGCCACCAAGGCCAGCAGCCCTGAACAGGTGCTGGCAATCTCCTTAAATAGGGGGAGGTGGCTGCAGGTGAGGTGGGCGTCGACTTGCCCCACCAATCACAGACCAGGGCTCGTGCAGCAGGAATCAAGAGAACTCTGCAGAAATATTAGAACTAAGGCCTGGGGCCGTAACAATAAGGAGTAGTGTCTAGAATAGTCTAACAGGTATCCACAGACAGGTGTTTGTAAATCATCATGTATCATGCAGGGAAGTCATGTATGATGTCACACAGTACTTGAAATTGCAATGGGCACTGGAAGCAGCGCTCTTCAGCTTTTTACTGTTTTTGAACACAAAGAGGCCAATGTTGCTAGTTTGTACTAAAAAGAAAAGGACTGGGAACAGGGCAAAATACTATTAAAAAAACACCACACACAGTTTGGTGGCAAGTTTAACTAAAGTGTTTGCAAGGAGAATATTAACAGCAGTCCAATGCAATAGAGGTCTTCCTGCATTACTACCTCATGATGTCACAAGGTGGAACTGTGTATTTTGTATGCAGGATTACTCAAATTATGATTATGCATGATTGAATTTAAACACAAAACTATTTTCAGGGGGAAACTGTTTTATAACAGAAGTAAATGTACCTTTATATATGTACTTTAAATGTACACTGCTTTGCTTAAACAGTTCATCTAATGTATAGTACTTATCCATTGTTCCCAGACTGAACATCCGGTCCATCATCAACATGCAGCAGCCTGGAGAGCACTGCCACTGCGGCCCTCCTCTGGACTCCAGCAGTGGCTTCACCTACTCCCCTGAGATCTTCATGGACAACGACAGTGAGATCACATGCACCATTCTACAGCCTTTCATATACCAAATATTGATGCAATGGTTTCACATTTCTGTTTGTCTTTACAGTTTACTTTTACAACTTTTGGATGCCAGACTTTGGGGTGTCCTCTCTGGTCAGTATCATCGATGGAGTGAAGGTTTTGACTTTCGCAGTGAGAGAGGGAAGAGTAGCTGTGCACTGTCATGCTGGTCTGGGCAGAACAGGTGAGGCTGGCTTTCAGATCACAGCATTTTATAACCAACTAAGATGGAGGCAAAACAAATAGCTACATTTTAAATATAATGGACCTCTGTCATATATTCAAATTACAGCATTCAACATTTTGGGATTTTTTTTTTTTTTTTTGCATATTTGCTATAAAAAACATCAGAAAATGCAGAAGAAGTTTGAATGTATTCTCTCACCATGGGATTATACAGGTCACAGTACTAACCTGTACCTCTGTGCCACCAATAAATTACAGAAACTTGAACCACAAAAATGTCTCTTTACCCAAAACTCTAATTAAAAGTACTTTGTTCCTGTGTGTCAGGAGTGCTGATCGCCTGTTACCTCATCTACACCCTGCGCATCAGTCCAAGTGAGGCAGTGCATTTTGTGCGGGTCAAACGCCCTCGCTCCATCCAGACGCGGGCGCAGATTGGGCAGGTGTTTGACTTTGCCCGCCTCCTGGGCACTCAGCTGGTGCAGTACCCAGACCTGAGCCTCCGACACGGGGCACCCTTCACCCTCCAGCACTACCTCAACAGACAGGCCCTGCTACTGCATGGACAGGAGGCACGCGCTCTCCGGTACATGCCCAAGGTCAGAAAAGACACACACTAGTCACTGTTTTTTACAACTGATGAAAGGGCATTTTCTGCTTTATTTTGGACACCTTTAAACTGTTATTTTACATTATAGAATGATATATATAAGATATGAATAAACAGTATGACTGTTGTTTATGACCCACTTACAAATCATGCCCCTGTCCTCAGGTGTTGTACCTGCTGTGCTTGCGCCTCTCCTGCCTGGCTCTGGGCCTCCCTGCCCCTCTGGAGGTCCACTCTGAGCTGGAGAAGCGCTCATCTATTCGTACCCTGAGCAGAGCAGTGCGGGACACCCTGGTCTCCCGACAGTTCCTTCCCTTGGTGCATGCAGGGCAGCTGGGAGGCTGTGGGGGGAGTAAGGGGAGGGCCGGGCCTGTGTGCTCCTGGGATGAGCCTCTGGGGTTTCTCCAGAGGAAGAGAGCGCTCCTACAGGAAAAACGCAGCTACAGTGACTCTGACCTCACCAGGATCACACTCACTCAGGTCAGGCGCATGGGAAATGGCCATACCTTTGTGATGTATTGAGGTGGGATAGGAAAGTTATTTCTGGATCCTTAGCAGGTAGAAGATTTGTTGTTTTCTTTGCAATATTTCTTTAAAATATTATCCAATTTATAATAACGTAATAATGCAAGTCTCTTTCTGATACTCATAGTAGTCAATTTCAGTTCATTTCATATTACGGGCCATACCACCATATCATATTTTAAAAAGGCACTATATTGAAACTATAATTTCTGCATTCTTTAGTCAAACATGTTTCAGCTTTGTTGTACCTCCAGGACACAGAGCTAGGCCTGTACTGCTGTGCTGCTGTGGGACATGAGATGAGCTGGTGTGTCCAGGACCTTAGACCTGTTCAGAACCAGAACTTGATCAGAACCATCCACAGGCCTCCTCCAAGGACCTGTCCCAAACGCTCCACCTACTCAGCCAAGAGAATGCTCATGAAATTCACCTCCACCTCTGAGGTCATTCATGTTTTAATATGTCACATCACCTTCGTAAAAATTTATAGGAGGCTTTTTTCTGAAGGCTTATAACAAAAACAGGATAACAAAAGTTATGAAGGTGTCACTAATTGTCTCTGCTGCCCTCTACTGCTTAACTGATATTATGACATTATTGGAATGCCCCTGAGGCTGTACATTCATGTACATTTTGTACATTTGTACATTTGTCCATGTTTTCAACAGATGTCTGGGACTCCTCAGCACACAGCCCCCAGTGCTGTGAGCCGAGCTGTGGCTAAGGCCTTGGCAGACCCTGGGCCTGCTGGAGAGAGTGTTCTGCAGAGGTCCTCCCTGCTCCAGGTCAGATACATAAAATTTACATAGTATGCGCAGACATAAGGTAAGAAGTCTGCTCAACTTTAAAGCTAGATTTTTGTGCTTACTCTGTCCTAGACAATGCATTTTAAATTAAGTATAAGTATTGGTAAAATATTAAGAGCTTTTTAAAATCCAAAACAGAAGTTAATTAGCAGCCCGTGTATTAGTTGGTATCTTGTATGTTCCTCAGGAGGAGCTGAACAGCAGTGAGTGTGGATGGGCTCTTCTGGTCACTGAGTGTGACCCTCATGTCCTCAGCTGTCTCCTGTGGACCTGGCTCGAAAAGCTCAGGGTCAGATATACATACAAATCCACATATAAGTATGAATGTCATGTTGTCAAATAGGGATTTATTTGTGTAATGATTCTCTGATTCTGTGTGATGGTGAAATGTGAATACAGCCTTCTCTGGGTCAGCAGCAAAAAGCCGAATGCTATATTATTGTCAGCTGCTGCTTTATAGGTAATGACATTCATTGGTAATAAATGCATTACATTTTTCTATCACTGCTCACTGGGTGGTATTAAGCTACCTCTGGGGCTGATTACTAGAAACATGGCTGCTAACCTGTGCCAATGGCAAAAACATTCATACAACAGGAGGACAGCTGAATGCACTAGGGTTTTGACCCTGGCAGATGATTTGGTCAAATCTTCTTTTTCTGCCCCAGGACCCCGTGTTAAATGCAGATGACATCATCAAACTATGCAGCATCTCCAACAACAACAGTCCTATCTCTGAGCTCAAGAAGGTTGTTTTTGTAAAGAACAGTTATGTGAATGGTATGAATGATATGAGTGCTAAAATGTCAAATGTTTGAATGTGGACAGGCCCAGAAACACACAGTCCAGTGTCTACTGCGCTGTGTGGCCACAGTGTCTTCTCTGTGTCCTCACAAAGAGGATGCTCTGCTGCAGCGACTGCTCCGGGCTCTCACCAGGGTAAAACACACAGAGAGAGGACTATATATTCATATTATAATGAGAGATAATACATGTCTGTGCTCCACAGTCTCCTCTGTGTGAAGTGAAAGGAGCTGACATTCTGATGGCAGTTTTCAGGGCAGCCCTCAGAGAAACCTTTTGTAACCACAAGAACATCTCCAGAACCTGAGGAGTCAAGACATGCACCATTTAGTTAACAGTGTTGATAAAAAGTGTGTATATAAAGACTTATTATTTATTAAATCATAATAAAGGAGGTTGATATCTATATGTAACTCTATTATTCCTATCTGTTGAGGTTTCACAATGGTGAAAACTTAGAACCATGGTCATAGCAATCAACAATTTGATATGATATATTTTGACTGGTCAACCATACTCATACCACAGTATGTAAGATGGACGTTGGAGACTATGTAGCCCATAGGCCATATATAAAGGTTTTATTATAGATCCACGGCGCCAGTAGACGGCGCTGTTGACCAAAAGCTGTTCTCGTGCACCTCCAGATCAGCCGAGGAAGTCCGTTGCGTAGAAACCAAACAAACATCACGTAATCTGTTAGCGTGTTTGGCTTTTTACACCGCAGCTCATCACTGTCACTCGCTGTGCCATTTTTCTCTAATATAAGAAGAGATACGAATAGAAATACATATTTAAACCGTCCAGCAGATTAACATTTACAATCGTATTTGAAGCTTACAGTGGTTAGCATTAGCTCTTATTAGCTTTTTGGATGAAGATAATATTCTAAAACAGAAAAGGTAATGGAAATCTAAAGGAGATCTAAGCACTAGTTACGTTTAGGCATTTGTCTCATTGTGATCAGCGTGGAGGTAAAAGGAAAATGACCTGTTTTCATTCATTTTGTCCCGCTCAAACCTCGGCTAATCGTTTAGCTAGCTAATACCTATCCACAACAGCTGCTGCAGTCTTAAATCCAGTTTTCTCAAAAGCTGCACCTGAACCCGCTGGAAATGGCTCGAGAGGAGAGCAGCCACCCAGATCTGGATCCAACCAAGTACGATGCGGCGGAAGCGGTGAAGATCATCTGTTTGGGAGATAGCGCAGTGGGCAAATCCAAGTAAGCACTAACATCATAGTGTATTGGATTATGTTCTGTCATTTCTAGAGGGTTTTAATGTCTTGTTGCTTGTTTTTTTTTTTTTCAGACTCATGGAAAGATTTCTTCTGGATGAGTAGTATCCTTTGAAATCATCTAATATGAATAGATAACAGTGGTGTTGGTGTCACTCTTGTCTAAGTGATGTTGTTGGGGAGTAAAAGTAAAGTTAAATGGCTAAAAATGTACACAGTTAGACTATATTTGTAATTTGTAAAGATTTTCCAACTCAGACTCAAACTGTCAGAATACTAGAACTAGAAAAACTGAAAAAAGACCTGTTATTGACTAGGTTAAATGAGAACGAGAGGGAGATACTTTATTGGTCCCGAGGGTAAGTTTTGCAGCAGCAAACTGTTGCAGATGATGTTTCCTGTTGTTTCAGTGGCCTTTGTGTCTCAGTGCAGAATAAGAGGACTGCTCAGGTAAAGTGTCCCTCCTCTGTGTCCTGCAGCATCACAGCAGTGTCCAGGAGGAACCAGGTTAACACAACAGGAAATGCCTCGTTCTTACTCTGCTGTGGTGTTTCAGTTGGTGATGAAATGGTCCATTCCCTCAGTGTTTCCTCTCGAAGGTCTTCTGCACATTTGTAGCCACATATGGTGTAAAAAGCCTGTAGCATCTCAAATTTCCATAGCTAGCTCCTTAGCTAGCCTCTTGCACAGTCTCCATGAATACAAGAAAAACAAACTGGTAATTTAAAAAAATGCAAGAAGGATAATGTTAAATGCCATACTGTGGAACATCCCAGATAAAACAGTCGCAGCTCATGGACATGGAGACAAGCAGGTGGCAGAGCCCTAACAGAGAGACAGAGCTCACACGTTACTGTGATTGGTTAATTCCACCTGTCACTCATCTGTGTGGTGGAATGTTTAGGAGTTACCATGGTGACACAACGCACACGTTAGCAAACATTGTCAAAAAGTTTAAAGAGTTCCTGAAAACTCATAAAATGGATTTAAACACATTTTCAGGAGCCTGTTGTCAATACGAGCGTTCATGGTGCTGTTTAGGTGTTTGATTTTCAACACAAAGGTGAGATTCACTGAAAAACTGTTGCTTATGAAATGAATGATAAAGTAGCTTGTAACTGCTTGTAATTTTATGTGTGAGAGACTTTTTTAAACGCACAAAACATCTCACCTGTTTACATTATACAATACTTTCTGTTATATTATACTATACTTTTCCTTAGCTTGTGATGCAGTCGACCTCAGCAGATGTCCACGTATGCGCTGACACTGTACAAGCACAAAGCCACTGTAGGAAACAAGACCGTGACAGTAGGTAAGTACACAGTACACTATCCCTTTAGCCCGACTAACGACTGACTGCCACTAGTCAAAGTGATGGTACATGAAATTCAGTAGTATTAGTTAGTAGTAAAAGGTATTTGGTGAAACTATTTTAAGAGAAAATCTGATTCATAATATTACATTTGTGTAATTAGAAGGATAAAGCATTAAATACTTCAAATGTGGTATTTTGAGACAACAGACTGAGGACAAAAATGATAAAAACTAAATTAAAAGGAAGTTTGCATGAAACACAAATGTAGTAATAGTAGTTGCAGTAGTAGTCGTAGTCTGATGAATTTTGTACTTCTAATGATTTCTGTTATCCTCTGCTCAGATTTCTGGGATACAGCAGGCCAGGAGAGGTTTCAGAGCATGCATCCTTCTTACTATTACAAAGCACATGCGTGTATTATGGTGAGAATCTTCACTCCTGTACACCCACCACAAACCTGGATCAAGAATGTGACCTATAGCATGTAAACCTGAGTTTATACTACATTTAATTCTGCAGGTTTTTGACGTCCAAAGAAAGATCACCTACAAAAACCTAAGCAAGTGGTACAAGGAGCTGCGAGAGTACAGACCAGAGATCCCCTGTTGTGTAGTGGCCAATAAGATTGATGGTGAGTCTATTGTTTTGGGTAGTACAGTGACTGGCTATTCTAGACTAGATCTCCAAACTGAAGATCCACACCTTTTGGCATCTTGCAGGGACTGGCACAAACTTTTAAATATAGATTCATATATAAACATAAGAGTTCTTATAGATGACTACTACTACCGACTACTTGTGCGATATGCAGTATTAACACACAGGAGTTAGTAACTGGAATTCCCAGTGACTGTGGTATAAAGAGATATTAATATTAGGGATAATATTGATATTAACTATAAACCAGGTCAATAAACCAGCATTTTGAGTTCACGTTCTAGACTTTGATCATGTCATAATTTCAGATGGAGTACAGGGGCTTTTGTAAATGGGAAATTTGTTGAACATTATTTGGATATGTTTTGGTGCCACAAATGTACAATAATTATAACATAATCTTTCGGTTTAAAGTCCTTTTCACTGACAGTCATGTCTTTGGGGTTGGATTTTGGCACTACATTCTGAACCTATTCTAGTCTATTCTAGTTTTTGTTTCATGTGGATAACCATAAACCACATCAACAAATGCAATTTGACAGTTAAACACCAAATTCCACTATAGGATGAACCTGTCCTCCAGCCACATTTGCACAGTTTAAAATGGGGCTATGTCAATCAAATCAATATAATGTATTAACCTGCAGTTTTCTCTGTGCAGCTGACATGAAGGCAACTCAGAGAAGCTTTAACTTTGCAAAGAAACACGATCTCCCTTCTTACTTCGTCTCAGCAGCGGACGGGACCAATGTCGTCAAGGTTTATAATAAAGATGAATATATTATAGTATATATTTGTGAGATGTAGTTTAATATGGTTGTTGTTGTAGATGTTTCGAGACACGATCAGAAGAGCAGTGGAGTACAAGCAGAACCCCACAGACTTTATGGATGAAGTGCTACAAGAACTGGAGGTAAAATGATTCTTCAAATGTAGTTCAAAGGTGCACTATGTAACTTTTTTAGTGAGAGCCTGCTCCCTTCTTTTCTCTATGGAGATGCTTTTACTTTGTCTTCGATGTTCCGGTATGGCATTAAACAAATGTGTGTTTATGTTGCTAAAATACATGCATTACTTCATAGTTACAGAAAGCAGGGTCACCTTTCCACAGATCTGACATCTAACTACAGATGTTAAAATTGCATATTCATATGATTTTTCTATTTATGACTTGGTGTTGTGGGTTAGTACCTGTGGTAAATATTTATAGTAGTTTTAGATAATTTAAAGGGTAGTTTGTGGGAAAAAGTTGAGAAGAAACTTTTTCCCACAAACCCTTAACATTGTACATGCTCTAACCAGGAAGTAAAATAATAAACTTCACCTAAAAAAAAAGCTGGTCGCAGGCACCCTGGTAGAAAAATGACACAGTGCACCTTTAAAAAATTATTTGTCAATTCTGAAATATTTAATTTTGTTTTGCAGAACTTTGACTTGGATAAAACAGTGGAGGATTCTGAAGCGGACGATTAGAATCCAGAATCTGTGAATGTGAAAAATATAGTTTATAAATATATTATTTTTTGTAAATCCTCGTACATCTCGTGAACATGTATTTTCAGACAAGATGGCGCTGTGAATAGATTTGTAATAACCTGCCTTAGTCTGGCATTGAACTGGTACATTGTAAACTAATTTATATGTTTTATATTTTAGTTTTTATTTTTTAAAGCAAAATGTGAAGCGTTGTAAAAGGGAACATGTAATTGTTCTTTTTTTTTTTGCTGCTATCCTCGTGCGTAGGACTTTGAGATGTCACCAGGGCGCTATATTTATGTAGAATCTGTGAAGTTGGCTCGACAGCACCATTTTATTCACAGTTTAATATTGGATGTAAGCAGATTGTGTTATTGTGGATTATAGTGCTGACATATTCATGGTACTCTTTAAAAGTACATTTGTATGCGATGTTGTTAGGGGTGGGCGATATGCCAAATCACGATTTTCTTGGAGCCAGATTGCAATTTAAAGGAACCGTATGTAAGATTTAGATTTAGAATTCCATAAACACAAGTGTCCCCAGATATGACGATATGATATGATGTTCAAATCAAATGTCTCTTTTACAAAAACAATTTTAATGATTTGGTCTTAATTACAAAAAACTGGACATCATAGCCAAGTTGTTTATGTTATAATTTTGTATTTTGGTTCTCACAATGGCTGTCCAATCAGAAAGCAGAATGAGCCTCACAGGACTCTCTCGTTTTTGTTGCCAGTTTCAATGCTGAAATCCAGTTAGTTTAAACCTAAAATGGATTTCTTTGATCTGAATCATTGCTACCTAAACCTCGGCACCCGCAGCCAATCATGAGTCAGTGCTAGTGCAGCCTCTGCAGCTCAGAGAGGGAACTCTGGAGGTTCTGAGCTTTCCCATGAAACATGGTCTGCCCATATACTGAGAATGAGAAAAACTGTATGTGCCTCTAGATGCAGATTAAGGCACTGGGAATCCAGGTTCAGTCATGATGATTTCTTTTTTAAAACTGAAAGCCGGCTATATACAGTTCCTTTCATTTTACACTCTTCATATAAATGTCGTATCTTCAGTAAATACACAATATAAGGTAACCTTTTAAGGAGGGGCCACCACCATTTGTCTCCATGGAAATGTTATTCCTTTACTTTGAATGTTCTGCAGTATGGCATTAAAACAACCTATCCATCTCCATGGAGACAAGCAAGTGGCACCACCAGAGCACGTTACAGATCTGTGGAGAGAGGCAACCCTGTTCACAGTAAGACTGCATGTTTTTCAAGGCATTTTTGTGCAATAAAAATACATGTATTGAAATAAAAGTTTGATATAGAAATGTTGACTGTAGAATTTTCATGGAAACAAGGTGGCAGATCAGACCAGACTTTACGCCATCTTTGTCTCCTGAAAGTTCACTTTATTACAGTTAAACCCACCTGTATTGTATAAGTATTGCTGAGGCTGGCCATTTGAAAAATTAGTTAAAGGACCTATATTATGCAAAGTTTACTCTTGTGAGTTTTATGCCACATTAGAATATCAATACCTTATCAAAAACATAACACAACTCCAGGTTTGTTTCATTCACACCTTGCATTTTGCACTGTCTGTATCTCCAAAGCTCAATGCTCTGTTCCACCTTGTGACGTCATGAGCCGGTGGTTTAAAAAGCCACTTTTTACCTTTTGTTCAGTAGAGGTAAGCAATTCCAAGGCTGAAATTGTACAAATGATTCTAGTGAAGGTATTAAAAAATACAGTGAAGCACTTCCTGTGTTACCACATGACATCACAACGTGGAACAGGGCGTTTGCAGAGAAGAACATAACCTGAAGGATTTGTAAATAAAACAAAACATAATTCCAAGTACGTTTTTTGGTATATATAAAACATTGTAACAAGGTAAAACAGTGTAATATGGGCCCTTTAAACACATATTGTTGAAAATGTCATATAAAAGGTCAAATAAAAAACTTAACTTCTGAAGTGTATAAAATAATTCAGAAGAGGACATTTTGTGTTACGTCAAGCTCATAATAAAACAAAAGTAAAGTGGACACCCACACGGTCTCAGTTTTCATTATAAATTTATTACAGAATAAACATATCTCTGTGGTGGAGGTGTCTGTGGAACATCTCAGCTCCTGCCCCAGCCTCCACCCCCTCTACCCTCACTCAGGCTGCATGAGGAGCACTAGGTAGCATGTTCAAACTGGTACGCTAGGGCTAGATAGTCTGCTCCGAAGGGACGTTCTACTGGTTATTTGAAGTGATAGGGTTATGGTAAAAAGGAGATGGAGATGAGGAGATGTTTATGTTTTTTTTTAAAGAACAATGCTTTGGGTTAGTTAAATTTAAAACCAAGGGACCTCACACATTGCTTAATAGAGTTTTTCAGTACTTTTCTAGGACGTTTGTAATTTTGTTATGATTGCTTTTACAAATACACTGCCACCTATTTTCTGCTATAGATGTAGTCTAAATTATTTTTCATATATTATAAATTTGCCTTCAGTCCAGTTAAACAAAGAACATATATGACCAGAAGATACTGATAAAATAAAACAATAAATTATTTTGTGTTGACTATGCATTCTTCTCGTTTGAATGGTACTGTGGCCCAGTAAATGCGCTTTATTAAACTGAAATGCCTATGTGGGATGGCAAGATCATGGCTATAGCAGGTAAAAAATGAATGGTGTTGGGGTTCAGGGAAATTTTGAACGAAAGAGGTGGAATTTCTTGCATGTTAGTGTGTTTTAAAGGAGACTTATCAAAATTCAATCTGCTATTATTTTTCTGATAAAAAACAGTAACATTCTTTATTACTTATCAGGCAAAAAGAGAAAAGAAAGACAAAATATATTTTTCCTAGAACATTTGGCCCTTTTTCTAATTTTCTATGGAAGACAGGCAAATTGTTTTCCAGGTTTCTCAGGATTTCTGGGACGTGTGGGAAACCTGTAGTCTTATCTAAAATAAAACAAAAAATAAAAAATAAATTTAAAAATCCATAAATTTCAGTTTCCTGTTATATGCATATTTTTTCCCAATTTAAAAGATAGATTTCAATTAGAATATGTAAATTGCCATAGCAACAAATTTTTCATCATTTTAAAACCCATGGATAACAGTTTAAGCCTTCTCATAGCAACAGACGTTTACAGATCGCCTTAGCAACCAGAGCTACAGCATCACTTCAGAGCAGACTGTCTAGCGATAACCAAACTGTTCTTGTCCACTGTTGGAATTTAGCTGTCGAGGGACTGGACCATCCGTCTGGACCCGATCAGGCTGATACTGTGAGGGAGAGGAGAGGACTGACAAGGCAGGCCTGAGATGAAGCAGACACACCCACCAGTCTAAACTTCACAGTGCAAACAAGGAGAAAACCAACGAGAAATCCAAAGAAAAGCCGTCCATGATAAGAGCACTGGTGTTTAAAAGGTTACACTGCTCCCTACACAACGCAGATTGTGCTTTGTCGATTAGAAAAGAACATAATGTACCCACTGGATTTCACTACTGTGCCTCCACTCAGGTGTGAGCAGAGCAGACGCCATTTTGGACCATGTTTGGTTTCATTTGGGAACAGTAGTTAACAGGATTCCCCGTTATCACAGTACAAACCAAGCACATGTGATTTAAATAGAAAGATAGAAAGCTTACATGGTGGCGCAGGTGAGTAATATTGTGTCCCAAAGATTTCCATAAGTAATACACTGTTGCCTGGGATACAGATTACATAGTTTTTCAATACTTTAAGTGAGTCTGGTCACCGTTGAATCTCCCCAAGTTCAGATGGATGTGATTGACAGGTGGATTAGCCAATCAGGAATGGTCTGGCTGTATTAAACTAATATGGCTGCTTAAGAGGGAAAAAGAAATGGGAAAAATGACACAAGAGTGGAAAAAAAAAACTGTGGATTGTGAAAACTTGTGGAACTGAAGTGAGAGAAATGTGATTTTGTTTCTGAATTATAGGTGACCAGTGAGCTTCTTTGTTTCACATGTATCACAGAAATAAACAGATCTGATTGGATGATCACATTTTGTTCTGGTTTGAGACACAACTGAGGGAGTGGTGACCTCTGTATAAAAAAGACAGGGAGATATAATTCTCGACTTCAGGCAACTAATTCCCTTATGGCAATCTTTGTTAAACACAGATTTAGCCTGCATTTCATTTCATAAAATAAAATTGAATTATATTTCCATCAAGAGGAAATGGGAAAAGGTCTAAGAAATGTCTGCAGTTCTCAAGATTTCCAGGAGATGGCACCATATTATTGAGTCTAACAGCTTCAGAATGCTGTAACTAAGATAGTCCCAAAGCAAAGAGATATACAGTTCAACGTCAGGTCATTTTTGGCACATTTTCCTCAATGTTGTTCAATCTTTCACAGCCCAAACTCCCAAACTCAATATCTCAAACAGGAGAGAGGAGGGGAGCGCAAATGCCATCTGGAACCAGGGACAAAAACAGTGACTCAACACAACCTACACGCCAATACGTTCATTCAGCATCCCATAATGACTCTACCCCCGAGCTGACATGACAACACAAGTGAACACGATCCTCAGTGAGAAACCAATGTCCGTGTGCGTTTTATTTTTGTCAATGAATCCACAGCCACTGCCCGGAAATCTGGGATAAGATGATAGTAAGGCTCTAGTGGACTACTTACATCACTACGACAGGTCCATTCATAAAAACACACACGCACCCATTCACCATTCAAACACGGGGATCCAGATCACACCTGCGCTTCGATGATGGGTGGCTCTATGTTAGCACCTTGTCACCATGTTTTTTTGTGCAAATCATCCCCCAGCTCAGAGTTCAAAAGTTCGTAGAAAGAATAAAATCTGCTCACCCTTTCCACAGGTGGTTAACTATGCATATATGCCAAACATTCATATATATAGATCTATATACTTTTCTCAAAAATTTATAGGAAATCTATTGTATCTACATTGCTTATGAAAAAAAGCATATATTTGTTCATTTTACAGGTTAGAAAGGACAATTTGTTTTCGATTTTTTTTTTCTGTCCTTGAGAAATTTAAATAAAATTGGTATGTTTCACACGCTACAAAATGTACCCACAGTGCGAGGGTAGTAAATGAAAGTTGGATGCTTAAAAGAGGTTGCGACACCAAAAATTAATAATACAAATAATAAATAAACATGAACAAAGAGGCAGTGAGTGCTATTCTTACAACAGAGAGCAACATTGATAAAGTTGTGTTCTATTTCACCACCTGCTTTACAAAATAGTGGTTAAAATGAGTTAAAAGTTCAGAGCTTAGTGGCTTAGCGTTCAGACCAGGAGCTGCTGAAATAGTGGTAGTATTGTTGGTTGAATAAAACTCACTGCCAATTGATACTTTGCAGTGACATCATCTTGGGGGTGTTCTGCCTTTATGTCTATGACGAAATGTTTAGCAGTTACCATGGTGACACATTGCACACATTAGCAAACATAGCCAAAAAAGTTTTAAAATTGTCTGAAAACATACAAAACGTATTTAAACGACACTCTTCCTATTTAGACATTTGATTTTCAACAAAAAAGATGAGAGTGACCTTCTGAAAAAAAAAAAAACCAAAAAAACAATTGGCTAATGTTAGCTAGCGACAGTGACTGTAATGTTGGGAGACATATTTAACAGCGCAAATCAGTTCTTTCTCTTCAGATTGTGTTAAAACAAAGATCAGATTAATGTCTAATTTGAGAAACAGAGCTACAGACAGAGCAGTGCCTCCTGTTAGCATTAGACTCCCAGAGAATGTTGATGACATCAGCTGCAAAGTATCAATAGAAGCTACTCACAAAACCCAGAGCAAACGTTATTCTTATAAAGGATTTTTTGTCTTTAGTACAACCTGGTCTTGGGGTCTCATGCCCGCCTCCATGTGTAATATAAGGCGGGACATTGGGAGACACAGTCAGGTTGTGTGTGCAGACCAGGTGCCCCCCTCCCCACAGCGCAGGACAGGCACAGGGCCCCAAGTGCTCTGCTAGGGGCCCACACATCCACACACAAGCCCTTAGATGTTTTACTAATTATGTTCAATTTAAGACTTATTTGGCAACGTTTAAAAGTAACACTATTCAATCAGCAGGATTCCTCTGCAATTGTCCATGTTGAGGCGGACAGTCCGTTTTGCATATAATCAAACCGGTGTTGTATAATAGTGGTCCTAAGTGCCAGTGTGGGTGGGGGGTGGGGAGTGGGGGTGTGGGGGCGGGGGCACGGCGGTCCAAGCCTCACATTGCGGGATGCCCTTTAGTCTGAAGGAAGACTGTAAGAAAAGAAAGACACACAACACATGGTACAGCTGCTCATGCTATGCTAATGGAAAGTGACCTTAAGGAACGTCCCATATCTATGAAAACATTATTCTCTAGATTTTTCTTTCAAATATATATATTTATATATGTATTATATAGTAATTAGTAGAAATGAGTAAACTATTGGTGGAATAAATTTTCTTTCACTTTCTATACTAAAACCTCAAAACAGGCGCAGGTTAATTTATTATATGTCCTCTTTGCAATATTGTTCTTCTTTTGAAAGCTATATTAACATACATATATATCTTATATTATATCCCTATATATAATATTCCCTTTGGAAAACCAAAAAACTGATTATGAAAAAGCCACGAGTGTTGGTTAAACATTCTCCAGTTGATAGCACAGTCTGGGTCCAAGGCGGAGGGCTCCACAGCCTGTCCACAGCCACTGGGAGAGATGGGAAAGGCATCGTATCAGTGTGTCTGCTGGCCTGGCTCCTCCTGTACTCTGCACGGGGCTTCAGAGGGCAGAGGTAGACACAGAGGAGGGGCAACCAGTGCTGGAGCTCATACTGTTCTTTAAGGACACCCCTAGAGGCCCTAAGGGCACGTTCTGATTAGACCTGGCTCTGGCTCTCCTCACTGTGGGCCCAGTGCGTCAGAGGACATGTGTAAACATGAGGCCGGACAGTCCAGAGTATAAGAGGAGTGCTGCCCCCTGATGTCTGCTGCGTGCACTGCACTCTCAGGGCCGCTGTCAGCTCTCCAGCAGCTGCTTCAGAGCGCGCTCTATGTTCATGCGGTGTCCCACCCGTGTCACACCCAGCTCGGCAAAGTCCTCCTTGGTGAGAGCAGGCAGGTGTGAGCCCTCGATCTCGTGCTCCTGAAAGCCTGCACGGTGCTCTCCCAGGTGGATGCTCTCCAGCCAGTCGCCCACATCGTACTTGTTCCACAGGTGCAGGGGCTTCTGGTGGAAGGGCCTCAGGGAGAGCAGGGGCGAGCCCATCCGAGGGGAGTGAGAAGGAGAGGGGGAGGGAGAGCGTGAGCGTGAGCGGGACCGTGCACTGGAGCTCCTCATCACAAAGCGCACCTCTTTAGGCTCCTGGGGCAGACTCAGGCTGGACGACTTTAGAATGGTCTGAGGGGGAGTGGTGGGGGAACCGGGCAGGCCGAAGCCGCTGAAGCGTCCCAGAGGGTCCCTGTCCGGAGAGCCTGGACTGGGGGTGCGGCGAGTCACCGGGTAACGGCTGCCAGGCCGGATGGTGTACGTGGTGCCATAACTCCTTTGAGAGATGGTGTGGAGCTCTCCTAGGCTGCTGAAAAGTCTGATGGACACAAAGGACACAGTCAGAGGTTAGGACTAAGCAGAGTATATCATATTAACAGAAAGGACAGGAGACAGCAGGCTCTACAAAGACTTCAGTTAGATTAGTGTCATCCAGGTTAATGCATGTAAAGAAAAAATACTGTCTGCTACAAAGAAGTAATGCTGAAGTTTTGATTAAAGCAAGCAAATCAAGTCTGCCTTACACATCCAACAGGTTTTTTGCTTTGTCCAACACCTTCCACAATGAAAAATAACATCATCTACAGAAGACACCCTGATACACCGTATCTATATACCACAAAACTGACTAAAGTCTTAACATAAAGGTGTATTGTAGCCAGATTTAGATCCTAAAAGAAGTAATGAGTACATCATAATTCAAGTGTTAAGAAAGCTTCTAGCACAAAGCATTCTGCTGAGAACATTGTCCTCTGATCAGTGAGGAAACAGGACCTACAGAGGAGGTCTACATTTAGAGGCCTTACTGTCCTTCCCTACACTCCCAGGAGAAGAGGAATACAAAGGAAGGGGCAGATTCATTTAAAGAGCAAAATCTACAGTACTACAGGCAGGAGGAGGAGAGGGGAGTGCTGCTGGGGCCTGGGGCATGCGAGAGGGGGCCTCCAAAAGCTCCTACATAGGACTACAGTATATAATAACACAATGAACAGGGCAGAGGTGTGGAGCTTCAGTGCAGACAGAGGGACAGAGATGAGCTCCATGCACACTTACACAGTGGTCCTGCCCTCCGGGGCGCACAGTCACCTCTACACCAATCAGATCAGAGCAGCGGGCGGAGCATGCAAGGTGAGCAGAGAAAGCAATGGGACAGAATGTTAGCATCACCCAATGAGACGCAGCCTCCCCGGCCCAGCCTGCTCTGCTCCACATACAGGGTCTATGCAAGTATATATGTGTGTATGTACATGTGTATGTACATGTATATGCGTGTAAGAGCGTGTATGTGCATGTATGTGTACATGTGAGCATGTGTATGTGCATGTGTGTGTGCATGTATGTGCATGCATTTGTGTGTATGTACATGTATATATGTGCATGCATGTACAAGAATGTGAGGAGTCTGGGAGTGCTTGTTTTCATGTGTGGCACAGACAACAGAACAGGCTTCAGTAGGGAGGATCTGATAGTGAGCAACATGACAAAGAAATGTGCACATATCAAACACACAAGGGGCACATGTTAACAGATCTAACTTATATAATTCACCTTTCATTTGTATTATATGGCTTGATATTTGATGACAGACATCACTGTTTATGTTTTATGTAAATGACAACATTGGTACTAATATGCCTAGAGTTTGGTTAATGGTTTGAACCAAGTCAAAATAATATCTTCCTTAAAGTGAACTTGGTCACCCTAAACATAACCATTTACATAGTTGATTTAACCCTATAAAAAAGAAGAACAAAGACAACATATTTGAAGTCCCCAAAGCAAACACACAGAGCACAGAGTTGACAGTGAGACATCAGCAGCAATGAGTCTATTCCCACTGAGGGCAGGCAGAGGGAGTGCTGGGCTATACTACAGTTCAAAGATAGTTGCGGCCTTCACACTTGACACTTGTATTTCATTAATGTACATAATATGCTCCTGCCTCACTTTCCTATCAACTTTCTATTGGAGCAGATGCCCTCTGCTGGCAACAATGGGAACTCAGGAGTAACATGTGACATGCTTGATGAAGCTCAACAGTGACTGCCCACTTTGACGTTCTGGAAGATTAAAAAAAAAAAAAAAAAAAAAAAGCGACCGCAGTTAGTAATTAAGGCAGCCATTTCACCCAAACTTAGATTTTAAATATCACTGGATTAAAAATAACTGTGTTACGTACATTAGCACACAGCTGGTTAGCTTTCTGTTATGCCTTTAAATTTGAATAGAATTTTGGAAAGGTCTTTGGGTTAAAATAAAGTAAATGAGTAAATGAGAAATTTACTTTGGTGTTCTTCAAAGTGGGTGTGACAGTTAAGCTCCATATGAAGAAGATTTCAGGGCTGAAATGGTCAGAGTGCATCCAGTGACGGTGTTTGGAACACCTCCTGTTTCAGTGAATTAAAACAACCTCCTCCACTTCTGCAACCCCAACACTTGATTTAAACATGCACAAATGAATAGTGAAACTATTAATTTAGCATAATATGTCCCATTAAGTGAAAGCTGGGATGGACTGGGAGGCAACTGTTTGAATGTATGACTTGCATACTGGTGCACATGATAACCAGAGTGTCAGCACAGGGGGACAGTGTCCAGTATGTGAGGGACATATACCACAACATACTATATCACACTGCAATGTAGAGCTGAGCCTCTGCTGAGGGGAACAGTGCTCTGTCTGTTTATAACCACCACCCTGCTTTCAGCACTACCATCAGGCACAAGAGGCAAGTCTTTTCAAACAAATCACACCATCTGCTATTTCACCAACCTGTAGTCTATTTCTGCATGATTTCCTTTAATGTCTTAGCACAGTCACACAGATGGAGAAGCAGTACAGTATGAACTGGAAAAGTCATCACTTTCCCAAGAGACTATTTTATACCACAAGAAAACTGTTTTACACCTGATGGACACCAATCTGATTTGAACTTGGAGAAGTTGCAATTTTTGTATATGTATATGTATCATTTGACAAAGATAATACAACTTAAAGGTGCATGATGTAACTTTCCTAGTGGAGGTTCTGCCAACTGCTTCATCTCCATGGAGTTACTGTTCTGCCTGGCATATTCTGAAAATGCAGGTTCATCAATGTACTGAGTGTACTAAAATAGTCAAGTTTAATTCAAACATATTACAGGCAAAACAATAACAGCCCTCCTCCAAGAAATGTTACCTTATGCATCTTTAACACTGATAACTTTGATCATATTGTAACACAGCAGTCATGTCACAGAATGATAGTTCTGCTGGACCTTGTTCAAACACTATTTGAAAAATTGGTTTTGAAGTAGTCAGTGATATTTCTACTACTGTGATGAGAAGAAAAGTGCGCTTTTACTTCTTATCACCTGTTACCAATGATGACCACAAACACCAGGAAGATGCACGGGGTAATCCTGGTTCATGTGTTGGGTTATGGAGCGTTTGAACAAGTCTTTGGGACAGAATCTGAAGGAAAAGCAGTGAGAGTAGAGTCTGATGGAGTCTACAGACAGAGCCCCGGAAGCGGACTGAGGTATGACAGGAGACAGGGCAACCATGCTTTCAGAGCCATCCCTCACCATGTTTGCATTTGCAGATACACATATACTAAGGGAAATGCCACAAAATGATTAGGATCTTGTGCAAAAACAACTGTACACAAAGAAGTACTGGTAAGCAGCATCTTTAAGAGAGTGAAAAGGAAAACTTGACTGTTCAGTTACTCCCAAAACTCCAACTAATTCACTCCCTGCATTCTGCTGTTGTGTATATAAAACCATATATTCTTAATAAACTAATAATGACCGATTAATTGACTGAGCAACTAAATGGCTGCATTCCTATTAGTTGCAGTGTGCAAACAGGACAAAGCAGCTGTCTATAAAGATGACAGCATCTTTTGGTCAATAAAGGCCAAAATAATGTGAGTGAATCCATAGATGCAAACATGGTCAGAAATCAGATTTCAAATTTAAAATCACAATAGAGGAAAAGTCTGTGTTAAAGTGAATTGGATTAGTTTGTAGGATTGGAAGGAAAACAATGAAAAGAAAATAAAGCTGTAGTTTACCCTAGTGTAAATAACCTTAAGGTCTACTGTCTTCTGGCTTCTCACATCTGCAGAAATATAAAGACTTTATTGTAGAGTGTGAAAACAACATGGCACTGTGCTTACGAGCCTCCATCCTCTGCTCCATAAGTTATTTTTACACTGTTGTGGTACATTCTCACAGTAGAAAGGTTCACACAAACACTACAGTAGTACATTAGGCACATACTGTTACCCTCTGACCTCATTACCAGTCCCTGCTGCAGAGGACTTCTCTGCATTATTTCAAATGGTGATGAAAACAGACACATTTTATATGAAAACAGTATATGTTTTTTTAACCTCTGACAATAACATTCCCAGAGGAGAAAATAATCTGCATAATGCATCACAACTAAATCAGTACCACATTTATTACATAAGTCTTTCTTTTCCTCTCCATCTCATGTTATCAGACTCATCTGGAGAGCATTGGAGTTTGTCTTACCTGGCCCCTGTTACCGGTGACTTCCTGCCCGGGTCTAGGGATGCTCCCAGTGGCTCTTCTCCCAGGGAGCGCGTGTCCTTGTTAAGCTGTTGCAGACGTGAGCTTAGCTCGCCCATGACAGAAGGTCTGCCCTCATCTACGCCCAGCCCTAGTCCCAGCCCACCCAGATTCCCCAAACTCCCAAGAGCCAGGCCCACTCCAGGGCCCCGGGGCTCTACTGGGTCTCCCCATAGCTTGGACCTGCGCTGGAAGAGGTAGCGCGGCTTGGTGGGGGCCAGTCCGGTCACTGACGCCGATCCACCAGGGGGCAGTCCTGCCCCACCAGCGGCCGCAGCAGCCAGGGCGGCGGCCTGCTGCTGTGACAACAGCTCACTGTCAGAGCTCTGCTTCAACAAAGGGTCCCTGAAGGTCACCGACCCTTTAGCTCCTCCCACCTGGGACTTGAGGCGGGGCTTGGGAGGCACTGGCGGCTTGTCCAGCACAAAGGTCTGTCCGTCTGCGTAGGAGGTGTGTGTGGTGTGTGTGTCAGCTGGCTCTCCACTCTCCGAGGACAGCGTGGACATACTGGAGACCGTGGACACAGTGCTGGTGGTCTCCAGGTGGTGGTCCCGCTCTTTCTCACTGGAGCTGCGGGTATCGGCCTCCTCCACACCTGAGTCTGCCGCAGAGCCAGACTCAGCCACTGGAGGAGGCTCCAAAGGGTCTGATGGCTTCCCTGAGACAGCAACTGCAGTTGGGGGAGGTGGGGGCTGAGGCTGGCTGGCTGTTATTGTAGAAGTGGTGGATGTTGTGGAGGTCAGAGATGCAGGGGTAATGGAAATGGTGGATATAGTGACAGCTTTAGCCCCCTGTGCAAGCAGCCCATTGGCAAACTCATCAGGTGGAGGTACTACGCCAATCTTTCGAAGTTCCTCTCTGGTCTCCTCATCGCTGGAGGTCAGCATGGCAGGAGGCAGGGTCACGGTGTATGGGTCTGCATCCTCTTCAGAACTCCCCAGAGGAAGGCTCTTTTCTTGTGCAGGGCTGGCTGGACGTGTGGCCTGTGTCTGGGCTTGGAGCTGGGACACAGTGGGGCTGGGGGACTTGGCCCGTGTGACCACTGCTTTACTCAGCTCTGTGGGTGTGCCCGCTCTGCCTAGCTCTGTCTCTGAGCCCCCTTCCACTTCCTGACCATTACTAGTGGCATGGACCATGACGAGCCCAGCGGTCTTCTGTTGGGATGTGTCCATAATACTGATCAACATGCTCTTCTTATCCTCTAGCCTCTTGTCCTCCTTCCTCTCCTCTACTCTACTGTCCATGTCTTGTCGGAACGATACAGGTGATGGTGATGTCACCCACTGTTTGGTGGGCTGGGGGAGGAGAACAGGACTGGCAGAAGGTCCTAATCCGTACCCTGCTGCCTTGGTGCTTTTGGGAGAGAAAGGTGGGGATGCAGATGTCCCGTCCCTAAGAGAAGACTCTTTGGTCTGAGTATCAAACAACAGGATGCCCTGGCCAGCCCGCTCCAGTTTAGTCCTGGGCTCTGGGCTGCCAGTAGGGGACTGGCTCTGGGATGTCAAGGCCCTCTCCCTTGCGGCCAGCGCAAGAGCCAGTGGTGAGTTGGGGTCTAGGGGCTTTCCTGTTAAAGGATGGATAAAGGTGGTCCCACTAGGTGAGGGGCTGAGTGCCATGGCAGGGGGAGGCAGTTGACCTAGCTCCCGTGAGAGTAGCCGTTCATCTATGGAGTGAGACTGAGTGAGGGAGGGGTTCTCCGGGCTGATGCTAGCTCCCCCCTCCATGGTCCCAACAGAAAGGAAGACAGTGGATTTCCTCCGCTCCTCTAGGCGGCGCTCTCGGTCTTTGACTGCTCCAGCTATTGCAGCGGCAAAAGGTCCCTTCCCCTGAAACATCATCTCTCCCTGTGCTCGCAGGCTCTCTCTCTCAGCCAACAGCTGCTGCTGGTAGTAGTCCACCCGGCTGGTGTGGGAGTGCCCATGGGCAAGAGGTGGGCGTCCTGAGGGGGAGGTCTCTCTGGAGTGGGCAGTGGCCAGGGCCAAACTAGCCTTTTCTTGTGCATCTTCAACCTGCATCAAATCAAACACATCATCTGTGATCACATGTTATAATTGTTTGAAAGGTAAAGATGCTGATATAGAGGTACCTGCAGTTGCTTGACGAGGGGACTCTTCTTTCTTTGGGGCTTTGTGGGTGCATAAAGTCCGATGCTGAACTGTCCCACGTTGGCGTAGGGGTTGTCGATGATGCGGCCTTTCCTCTTGATGCGCTCGGGGGGAGTGGCAGCAGAGGGTCGGGGGATCTCAGTGGGTTCTACAGGGAGATGAGAAGAGTCCTGGAGGATGATCATAGAGCGAGCCTTCTTCTGCCTCTCCAGGTGAGTGGCCTGTCTTTGAGCCGCCTCATAGGGCAGGTCCAGACTAGAGGGTTTAAAGCTGGAGCGGCCCCCCGGCTCATGGCCCTGGCTCTGGGTTCTGGAGGGTGGAGGTGGGGGGCAGAAGGATGGGGGAGGCCCAGTGTCCAGGTAATATGGCGGAGGAGGAGGGGCTGTTTGCGGGGGAGGGGGGATGCTGTGGGGTTGGGAATGGTCGCGGAGGCTGTCCGTCATGGAGGAGCTACGGGGAAAACGGTGCTCTCCTGCCAAGGCAGACAGGCGGTCCTCTTCAGAAGCACCTGGGAAACAACTCAGCTCAAGTGAACATATTACATGCCCTACCTTTTCCACATCTATCAAAATAAAAACTAAGGAGTTACTAAAAAAAACAAAACATGTAAGACCATAACAAACCTAGACTGTTATAACTAACTAGTATAAATTGAAGAAAATTTTACCTTTTAGAAAATTTTTACTCATTAGTACATTAGTATATAGCTGATGTTGCAGTGACTTTATGTTTAGTAAAAGACACAGACATTTTGTTTTACCACAAAGGTCATAGCAGCAAAACATTGGTTTACCAAAAGATTTTGTCCTGGACATCCCCTTTGGAAATGGTATATGGCCTCGGTCCATGCTGGGGTGAAGAGCTCCGTGGAAGGTCATCCCTTGTCTCTCAAACAAAGACTGCAACACATCAAAAAGCAAACACAAACAAACAAAGAAACATGAAGACTGCATTTCCACCTTCTTGTCATATGTCACTGTCAGCCTATCACAGCCTGCCACCTTCTCCCATAAATACTCACTTTAGCCCTCTTTCTTTCTACCATCCCTTGCCCTTCCACCACCGCACCACAGCAAAACCATCAGCCTCCTCAGCCTTTCAAGCCTTCCTTCTCTTTCCCACCTCCAATGTCTAGTCCACACTAGAGATTTAAGTATCTTCCTGACCTATTTTGTTGTTTGTTTGATGAATCCTTGCTTAGAAAGATCACTCCTTCAAAGCCAAATTATGTAAAGTTTTAAAGTCTATAAATTAAAAGCTGAAGATTTCTGCCATCAAATTGAATTAATTTTGACTGCATGTTTTTGTTTGCATGTCACAAAATGTTGCTAACCCTAGCTGTCATTTATTTATTGAATAGTAATTCCCCCTATTGCCAGTAAATGGTGACCTAAACTAAGTTCTCAGTATGAGGAGGCACCTCTAGAAACAAGGCATCTATTGTCTGAAGATCATCATGTTAAGCTGTAAGACATGAAATACCAAAGCAAATGTACTCATGAGGATGTTTAAAGGTCAAGAACATTACAAATAATGCATAATATTTATAAATTTACAACTGTAAAATGTATATTTGATATTCTAACTTCAATCTGGAGACACATATTTGTAATGTTTATACAAAAAAAAAAAATATATATATAATTCTACATACTACTAGAGCCCGGCCGATATATCGGTTGGCCGATATTATCGGCTGATATGGGCACCTGGAGACATATCGGCTATCGGCCGATATGCTTGCTGATAGGGGCCGATATTTCACGTAGGCATGTGATACATCGTTAAAAATCTTAGACTCTCTACATTCTGTTCATTTAATCCAATTTACAGACAGATAAATGTCCTAATATGTGGCTCCGCATCAGTATTTATCTACGGAGTCATTTGTCTGTGCGTGTCCGTACTGTCCCTGAACACACCACAGAGTCGCGTCATTCACTGCGTTTGTTTACACCCGCAGCAGTGCACAACACTGAGATTATATTCTTTTTACGGACAATCGGTTTGAGTCTGGATTAAAAGGACATTTATTAGTGCAGACTTGTGATGTGAGGAGGAGCCTGTATGAGCGGTGAGTGTTGGAAACATGTCGACTTTGAAGCTAGTTTTGTTTTTTTGTATGGGTTAGCTGCTGTAGCTCTCACACATAAACAGGCTGTTTCCTATTGGCATATTGTAAAGTGACTATATTGGCTGCATATTTGTTACTGGACCTGCACTGATATGTAAATGAGCTGTGAACAGACGTGTGAATTATGACATTTGCGCATATAATTAATTACCGCGGCGCGCACGTATTTACGGCTAAAGGCTAATAGCGATTGTTTCTTTACTAGTTATGGGTCGGTCGCGAACGAAATGACTCTTAGAGCCGGCTCTTTGAAGCGAACGACGGGAGCCTGATCCTTACTGGGAGTCGTGTTTTCTCTTTCTCTCACTTTTTTTCTCTTCATGCCGCGTGCAGATTCGTGGTTTGACAGCGGCAGCGGCTGAAAACGAAACTTTGAGAAATTTGCGTGTACGTAGGATAAAAAAAAGGAGGTTTTTCAGTCCTGGTTTAGACCTGGATCAGTCCTGATTCAGTCCTGCTTTAGACGTGCTTTAGTCCTGCTTGCAACAAAACAATCTGAAGAGCCGCTTGGGAGCCAAAAGAACCAGCAGCTTTTAGTGAGCCGAGCCAAAAGAGCCGGTTCTCTAAAAAGAACTGGAATACCCATCACGAGTGTCTAGAATGTGATGCAAAAATGCCATTAAACCAACCTACTGTCTGTAAATATGATGTAAAGAGGCAGAATAACAATAAATGTTGCCTAAATAAACCCAATTTAAAATCCACCAGAGCCAAACCTAAGTTTTTTAAACAATTCAACATTTACAGTCAATTTTTACATCACTAAATATATCGGCAATTATATCGGCAGTGCCAACTACCATTATATCGGTTTCATATCGGCCACAGCAAAATCCATATCGGTCGGGCTCTACATACTACATAGCACTACACTGGAGTGTCCAACCCCGCCCCCCTCAAAAAACAAAAAAAAGCCATTATTTTTGAAGTAGCTGTTCCTTACATTTGCACCTCTATAAAGACAGTGGTATGTGGGGCGCTCACTCACGCTGATCTCGGCTGGGGTGATCCTGCGGCTACTGGGCCTCTGTTTGACCGTGGCTGCTCTGTAGTCGGCCTCCAGGGGCTGAGAGTGTAACATGGACTCCTGTGACGCCAGCATCTCATCCAGTCTCTCTGAGGAAGGAAAGTAAACCACAACTAAATACTCCCACAGAAGATCCAGGCACTGTGTCACCATTCAGTACCAACAAAGACAGTGATCACGGCTTCATCAGAGATACAGACATTATTTAAGAGAAAAGTAGCATAATGTGATTTCTGAATGAAGAAAATAAAGCTATGGGTTAAAGGAAAGGAACAGTTGAGACACAAACAGCAAAAAGAAGTTCCAACTGTATCCCCATCATTGCAACATACTATAAGTAGTATTAGGAATAGTGCCTTTGGTCATACTGTATTAATATTTCAAAAACTTTGAATCATTATATATTGGCCTATAATATAAATTATACATATTATAGCTTGGCTTGTTTTTGGGTCCTTTACAAAACTAAAATCTTGTTTGCCGGGGACATATGCAAAATAGCCTTTTATAAGCTTCTGACCATGTTTTAACAGTGTTCTGTTGATATAAGCTTACTCACAGTTGTGTTTTGATTGATTCAGTAGTTTTGTTTTGTTTTGCTCTTGAGGCTTGAGCATTCAAAAAATGTTGTTTCTTCTACACATACAGTTAAAAACTGTCACCTATCTATTTTCCAACAACAAAATATGTAAATGAATACCTACTACTTAAAGAGGCGGTGCCTATCAGTCTGCAGTTTTAAACTGGTAGTCAATGGACTGGTTTCCTTATTAAGCTGTTTTTGAAAAATATTGCAGATTACAAAAAACAAAGTGTAACATAATGATTGGTATTCAGAGCAGGTATTAAGCCCTGAGATTTCAAGCCCAAATGCAAATGAATTGAATTATTGAATTACTAATGAATTATAATGATCAAATTTAAAAGTACTAATTTCTTGCCTCAAACTCACCTCCTCTTCTCCTCCGAGCAGAAGCTTGGTGAAAAAAAGATACAGACAGAATAGATTTGAAAAAGACAAGATAACAGAATTGTAGTAAAAGTCACGAGGACAGGAGACAGAACAGAATGTAGAAGACACGTTGAGTCGACAAGAAACAAGTGTGTGCTTACCCAGCTCCTCCAGCTCTGCGGTCATAGACTTGGAGCGCAGCGTCAGGGTGGTACTGGGTGACCTCTTGGGTGGAGGTGGGGCTGTGGACACAAGGCAGGGGGTTGAGGAGGAGGAGGAGGTGACAGCTTTGGCTCTTCGGGTCAGGGCCCTCTTAGCATCCCCTAGGCGCCCGCTCCATCCCTGCTTCAGCCCTCTGAGGTGGGCCGGGTCAGGTGGTCTGTGAGGCTCACGTTTGGCTAGCACTTTGTTAGCACTACGGTTAGAGCCTAACTTCTTCATGTTTATACAATTCAAACAGTTAGCAACTTTTATGTTATGTTATGGTTTAGGTATCTATCTGTCCATGGTTTCAGAAGGAGGAAAAATTTGGACAGCTGCCATAGTGATCAAAAATTGAAAACAAAATACAATATTTTCTAAATGGAAAAAAGTCCAAAGTGCATATAAGCTTTCAGGAAACCTATATCCAGGAATTTTCTGATGACATGATAACTAAAATCTGAACAATAAATTCCAGTCTTTTCAACATGCTGCTAGTCTGGGATATTAAAATGTGTAACATCTTTACTTACTATATTAAATAAACACGTAAGCAAAATACAGAATTAAAAATCATCGGCTCAGTTTTTAAAATGCATGCCCAGTCATAACACAAGTCATCCCAGTAGGGATAAGCTACAAAGATATTCAACTCATTATCCAAAAGTTACTACAAAAAATGAAGGAAAATGTAGCAATGTAGCAAAACAGATAGCATGCACATAGAAAGAAAGCCGAGAGTCCAACATTACAAACCACTCTACTCTGCAAAACGGCAAAGATCCAGCTAGAATATAAAAACTATCCTACAAAATGTCCAAACACTATCTAGTATTGCGGTGGTCTTCAGTGCATAGATCCCCCAATCCGGCAAAGTCCTTATATGATTGCTCCTCATTAGCTTCCATCTGCAGATAGCCATACAGTAGGACAGAGGCGTGGAGAGGGAGAACAACAGAGACTCGGAGGCTGTAATGTAATGCTTAATTCAAACATGCAGTGTAGTCGCTATGGCAACGGAGAGACAGTAGTGAGGCCTGGCGCGCGGAGTGTGTGTGTGTGATTGTGTGTGTTTGAGGAAAGGTGTGCCACGGTATGCAGACTGAGTCCCAGAGGAGAGGAGAAGACCAAAGCTAGTGGAAGTTTTAAAACAGCATGGTAAGCTCCAGTGCCCCACCGCTGCACCAAAGACAACACGCTCCGTCTTCTGCAGTGCTTTTATATGACTACATCTTACTGCACGGTACAAAAGGAGACAAGTTTTTTTTTTTGTCTACTCTCTAGGTGAGGACTAGAGGGAGACATGCAAATGAAACACTGGGCAAGCCATATTTAACCACAAATAAATCTCTCAATAATGATGACAAGGGTTTACTTACTAGGGGTTACTACTTTATCATCAAGCAGCTAAATTGTTTATTAAGAATGACTCAGGATTATTAACTACTACGGTAAGGGTTAAGAGGTAAGGTCTTTATTTATAATATTAACAAAATAACTGTTCATGCATTATTAAAGGTGCACTACCAAACTTTTTAGGGGAAGGGTATGCTACTTGCTTATTTCCGTGCAGATGTTATTGGTGTGTCTGAAAGGTTTCACAGTATGGCATTAAACATGGCTATGCATATCCATGGGGATAACCAGGTGACACCATCAGGCCAAGTTACAAGGCAGATCTATGGAGAGGTGAACCTGCTCAAAGTTAGTGTTGGGGAGTAACAGATTACATGTACCAGAGTTACGTAATCAGAGTACAAATTATGAGTAACTGTATTCAGTTACAGTTACTGTTTCAGTGAGTGGTAATTGGATTACAGTTACTTTGTTGAAATAAATGGATTACATGGTGACATTTTCCTGTTGTCACATTTTGGGCTATTTCCCTTTTTTTTTTTTTTTTTCCTCAGTAATTCCACTCATTGCCAGACACTAAACCAGGTCTAAAACCAGGTCTAAACTAGGTCTAAACAATTACTAAACCAGGTCTAAAGCAGGACTAAAGCAGGACTAAAACCAGGTCTAAACCAGGACTAAACCAGGTCTAAAACAGGATTTAACAGGACTAAACCATGCTGCATGGACGTGTCTCCTCTTCTGTCAGTAATATTTTTAATACGGTTAAGTTAAATTTTATGTGAAGATATCCTAGACATTGCTTCTCTACAGCAAATCAAGTAATCCAAAGTATTCAGATTACGTTACTCACCTAAAGTAATTTAATGGATTACGTTACAAACTACATTTTGGGGTATGTAATCTGTAATCTGTAGGGGAATACATTTTAAAAGTAACCTTGCCAACACTGCTCAAAGTATGAATGCTTTTCAAGTTTTTCTGGGTAGTTGCTAGCTAAAAAATGTCTGAATAAATGCAAGCTATGAGTTAAATGCCATACTGTGGAACATTCAGGGTAAAGTAAAAACATTACCACGGAGATAGGTGCATGCACTTGCCTTAAGAAAGGTTATGTAGTAACCCTTTAGGGATATTAGTAGTAAAAATTTGTAGAAAATGCATTTCAAAGTGGATGGGGCCTGAAAAGTTGTGGAATATATTATTATATTAAGTTTGTGACCCCAAATATCTTTCAGTAAAATAAAAACTACTTGTGGAGTCCAAAGCTTGAAGTGGCAGAATAGTGTGGGGGTGGAGTAACGCTGTTGATATAGAAACATAACGTATCATACATTGATACAGTGATTATAAGCGTGGCTACATCACCATGACAACAGAAAATATGTATGTATTTACTCAAACAAGGGAAAAGACAGAAAAGGAGAACAGGCCTCTGCCAAGGTGTTACAGCTCCACACTGTGACATGAAAACGCATCCATTGAAAGTGGGACTTAACATGTAAACCCAACCTATAACCACATCTCAGGACTACAGGAAGAGGGGAGGAGGGGTGGGATCTGGAGGACTAAAGGGGAGAATGAGAACGGGAGAGGTTTGGAGGACTAAAGGGGAGAATGAGAACGGGAGAGGTTTGGAGGACTAAAGGGGAGAGTGAGAATGGGAGAGGTCTGGAGGACTAAAGGGGAGAGTGAGGGGTAGGAGGCCTGGGGTCTATGCAGTCAGGGCAGTACTGTGTGATGTCACATGTCTCCTGAAAATGTACTGGCCATTGGAGGTGGCACACAAATCTGTAAATGTATCTAGTTTGCACTAAAATTGTAAAGCAAAACCTGAAACAGTAAACAATGCTATTAAAAATGTGATATCAAACTGCATAAAATTTGTCCTAAGGTTAGTATAATAGCACTCTTCTAGAAACTAATTAAAACTACTTGTAACAGAGTTTAATGAAAGTATACTACTAGACACTAGTGTGTGCATCCTACCATTATCTTATGTAAATATTTTTGGCTCATGCATTTATTTGGATGTTGCTGCCTATTGGCCTCATTTGACAAAAGGTAAAACGGTACTTATTTTTGAAAGGTCTATACTTCATCCTAAATATCATATTAACCCCAGTCTTTTATTTCTTACACCCAAATCCACAATAATGGACACAAAACGCCATCCATTCTGCACTTAATTCTACAAGAAACTTAAAATAGTGATTTACAGCTATGTTCCACTGACCTTTTTTGCGTACCACCTCATCGGACTCAGGCTTGCGTGCGACCGAGACCACCTTCATCAGGAGCCTGTTGCCCCCCTGGCGGATCAGAGACACCACCTGCTTATGGCCAACCTTCACCACGTTCACCCCATTAACCTGCAGCACAACAAACACACGAAACAAGCTTATTCATGCAAAACAGGGCCAAACCAGAGTCCGCTATTTTATAGTGACTCTGGGGTTATTTTTTGTGGAAAGTTGCTTGCAAATTTTGAGAGGGCTTGCTTTTTTTGGGCTTCCTCCCAAGAGCATTTTTATTTCATGTGTTTTTTCAGACAAGCCTTGTGATTAGATTTGTGATTTGTGTTGTAATAATAGGATTCTTTTCAAGGTTCACATTTTAAACCCATCCATCAGAATTGAAAAAAGTCTGTAATGTGAACTGCCAACTTAATACAAGAATCACAGAACATGTTTGTATAGAACAGGGTTAGCTATTTTTATGTAGAATAAAATTAAGAATAAGATTTTGTTGTTTGTGGAGGAAATTATGATACCTCAAAAACTGCAGTCTTTGCAGTTGCTAATTGTGTCTATTCAAATTATAACTTTGATTTATTCACGGGTAATGTAGCAGCCCTATAGCCAAACAAACAATATACTGTATATTCAAAAAGTAGTACCTCGATAAGGAAGTCTCCCGTCCGTAGACCTGCCCTCCAGGCCACTCCCTCCACATCCACAGACTCCAGGTATTGCAGTGCAGGGAAGGCGGGGGTCGGGCTAAATTCTTCAATGGGAGTTTCAGCTAAACACAAGAAAAACTATTATGAAAACATGACTAGGAACTTGCAAATTAGATTGGCAAGACCATTCAACACTTCGTTATAATGTTTCCTCACCACAAGCATACAGTACATGCCATGTAGTTGTGTTTTGTTAATTCACACGTTATTAATCTCACATTACACACATTATTATTCTCTCAAACTAAAAACACTGTTCCTGCTTGTGATGCTCCACTGTGTTTTTAAACTCCATTATTAGAGACATTCTATTAACAATGTCAACTGTGCAAAAAGTAAAACAAAAAATACTCAAAATTAAAAGCAACAAATTACGGTAGTTTTAGAGTATTAAAGAGTAAAGCCATTTAAATGAGGCTACAAATAACTGTTAACCTTAAAACCACCACTAAATAAACTAAGCATTTTGGTCTTTGGAGATGCTACTCTAATACTCCAGGATAACTCAAACGTGTCAATGAAACACAACTCCAGGTATGTTTTTTGAAGAGGAAACAGCTTTTTAACATGCCTAAAAGCTCATATGAGTCGGTTTTCAGTTTAACATCGGCCCATTTAATCCTGGAATGGTTTAAACCTCTTCTTTGACCCAAAGTTCCTCCGAACCACTCTAGCACTACCCATAAGTGAACAGCCAAGAGTTTACACTTACAACACACATGAAGTAAAAAACAAGTGCTAGCCACGGAGCAGTACCACACGTTCAGACTATTGGCGTGGTGCCTGGGAGTGGTCGCCATGGTAACGGGCCCAGGCGAATGGACGGTCTGCGGGCTGGGAGCTAGGAGCTGGCACGTGCACCGGGAAATGTATTAGCCGTGATGGAGATGGTGAGGGGGTGATTTGAGTTCAGCTTGGCGGTAAGGAGAGGGGAGGGTTGGGGTAAAACTGTTTAGCCAGGGTAATTGATGGGAGGCTGAGGTTAAGATGGAGGTAAAGACAACCAGGAACAAATAAGGGCAGACTGGGGATGGTACGGGGAGGGAGAGGGAGGGGGAGAGAGTGTGTGGAGCAGATGGGACACACAAGCTGAGTGTTGACCAAAGCTGCCAGTGTTGATTCACACTCTAACTATATATGTTAAGGCCTGACTTGTCACCATACAGGCAGACAGGAATGTAAATAAGTGAGGGGGGCATTCCACTAAACAATGCACCTGATTTTTACAGAGCTAGTTCATTTTAAACTGTTTGGGTTGTCCAAGCATTTTCATCACACAGCATTTTAAATATTCATTATGGGTGTAGATGACTAAAGACATGTCCTAAGATCGATTAGTCAACTAAAAACAGAGAGTGGCAAATGACTCTCAAACTATTAAATATCTCTAATCTGACCATGTTGACCAAACTATTTATACAAAAAGGTACTAGGAACCTGTGAAAAATGCTAAACTCACTTCAAAATTTTCAGCCAACTCACTGCATACTTTCTGAAACTAAATAAAATAATAATTAGTCAACTAGTACAGTTTTTGGTTGATTAAGACACCATTGATGGATTATGGATCAGGGGCGGCAATAGCTCAGTTGGTAGAGCATTCGCCCACTGATCTAAAGGTTGGTGGTTCGAATCCAGCTCTCAACATAAACATCACAGGTTGAGTGGTCAGATCCACTGACCCACAGGTTGGCTGGTGTGATTCCAGCTCCCACAGATGAATTAGCACGTTTCTACATTCAAAGTTTCTAGCGGAGTATTGTTGCCACTGCTAACAACCACTAGCATGCTAACAGTGCACCAGCATAGTGATGCAATTGTGTTGAAATATTTTCTTTATTCAAATAATTAAGAACAGAAATATTTTTTTTTTGGCAGTAGCACAGTACCATGTACATTGTAGTTCTTATGCATTTAATCATGCGGTTGTATAAAACAATGCAGTAGCCAGTGATTGTAAGCTAGTGGCCAAACTTTAACCTCATAACATACAATTGCCTATGTCATTTTTCAAAGTATTTGAGAAAATCCAAAAATAACCTGCATATGTTAATTTTGCACTCTGGAGAGTCAAATGGGACTGAAAACTGAATTTGGCTAAAGATGATTATGGCAGTCATGCTATGAGGACGGCATAAAAAAAACAGTCACCATGCACAAATGCCATGAGTGTGTGTGAGTCTTACCTTTAGCTCCCCGTAGCACAAAGCCAAAGCCCTCATTCTCTTTCTTCTGTAAAACTGCATTCTTCTCCTCGATGATATAGTCACTGGGAGAGACACAAAGAGAAAGCAAATGCCACATCATTGCTCAAAGGCACAGGGGCAAAGAGGCTAGAACACACAGGGTTAGAGCACTAACTCACTAACACTAACACTAGAACTGCTCAGCGCTCACACAAACCAACTGTATGTGAAGCAAGTAGTAAAGAAAGTGGTCATTGTTGATCTGTGAACATGTGAAGACAAAGTGCAAAAAGTCAAGTAGCAGAAAGAACATTTTTAAAGGTGCACAATGTAACTTTTCTGGTGGAGGTCTGCCACCTGCTTTTCTCCATGGTGATATTATTTCTTCGCCTGGAATGTTCTATACTATAGAATCTATAGTATCTGCAAGTGAATTTCATCTATTAAGCTAAAATAATGATTCATAATTAGTAGGTCAGATGGATTGCCATATTGTGAAACAGCTTGCAGACGATCTCCCACCAAAAGTTCCATAATGCACCTTTGAAGTGGAAGCAAACTCTAAATCCACTTTGTTCACTAGTAAATTGTGAAGATGCCGTTTAATAGCATTGTCTACACTACTGTACGGAGTAATTCTTTGGAGTAAACTAGGTAATGTAGAGGGCTGTATGTATTTGAAACATGTTTGTGGCAGAGTTTAGTGTTTAGTCCCACTTTAAGCAGAGTGACTGATAATAATCCAGACTGGAATTGAGTGGTTTCGGTCTATTAAAGATGTGAAACATAATCCTTATTACACTGTACATAATGAAACCTAAAGAGATTAGTAGATAATTGTGTAAAATATGCAAACAAGCACAGTAGACACAGCTTGTTGTTACGTTTTTACTAATTTATTCCACATTGCTCATTTGCAGTACACTGTTGTGGAGAGGGCCCAATTCTGTAGTTGTTTCCATGAAACACAGACTAAACCTTTGTATGAGCGCAGGTCAAATATGTGTTTGGATCCTCTGCTTCTGCTCTCATTCATATGCACAAGCACCAATATGTCTCACTACAGCCTTTTATCCACTTTACTCTATCTGCTCTCTAGCCTTAAATGTTACACTAATGCACTTGGAGCACTGAGCCTGTTCATTCAACCTGACACACAAACACAAACACACACGCACACACACACACACACACACACACCTACACACACACATACACAGACAGATAAATGCTCTAACATTTCAAAAAAATCTCCAACGATAGATAAATATAAATATAAACATATAATATTAGACACAACAAAAAAAAATCAAGTACTGTCTTTACCATTAAAGACTTTTTACTGCAATCATATTATGTTTTTAATTGCAAACTGAAGTGTACATGAACTGACACCCTAGCACACACTTAAACACTCATCTTTGATATAAGCACAGTTTTTTATTTTTATGTTGCCCCTTTGTAAACAATATTGTAAGAATAAATAATATCTATCAAAGTTTATCAAAACACTAAACGTATGTGTTACCTTTGACTCTGCATGTCATTCCAGCTCTGTCTGAACCATAAAATCTCTTCTCTCAACATACAGCATGTTTTGGAGTTTTTGTATGGTTGAGATGACAATTACTGAATAACTGAATTAGTTGGCAATTATCTCAATAGTTGATAAACTTTTTCAGCCCTAATACAATTCTATAAAGCATGTACAATGAGGGTTAAAATACTGAGGGTGCATTGGTAGCATGTTGCCTTTAGATGGCAGCAGCTCACATAGTGTAAACCCATTACTGTGACAGGCAGAGTACTAGAATGTATGTACCTGTATGAGTTGAAGTTGTCATAGGATCCCACAGTGTAGTGTCGGAACAGTCTCTTAGTCCGGTCCTCTCGACTTTCTGGAAAAAACAAAGTACACATAGTATTAAAACACTGTTGTTACATTAAAATAAAATGTATCTGCAAGAGTAGAAAATATTCAAAACTGTTGCTTATTATTATATTATTTTAATGGTATAGGCCAAAAAAAATCCCTCATTTAAAGCATTTGTATAGTTGTCTTACTTATAATTGACTGATACATTCATCATGTGGAAGTACTGTTACTAAAGTAGTCTTTTAATCATGGGCATTTACTGAAAAAAAAAACAAAAAAAAAACATCAAATGTCTTCTTCCAGTCAATGATGCCGCTCATAGGAACAATGCAAGTTTTTTGAAATGACTAAATCTCAATTAAAATATAATTAATTGCACATGATTATGACATTATTTAAGAAACCTTTACTTTGTATTAAGCCATACAGCTAAATGGTACAGTTGAAGTAACCAATCCACAGCTACTTGAAATGTATGTTACAAAAAAAGGAGTAAAGGTATATAGTACCTCATTCAGGTAAGGCAAGACAATATGTTTGCATATTTTTTTTTTCAAATAACTTACATTTGACAGTGCTTAGCTTTTAATGTAAAAATCAGTTAAGGGGATACTATTTTTTGGACATGATATTTTTTTTGGAATCTGTTTCCACTTGTAATATAAATTATTATGAAATTTAAGTGAAAAAAAAAAAGAAACAGAAAATGACAAGTTACTGTTAGAACAACCTTTAAACTTGAAACACCTGATTTGTATATTCAAACTGAACATTCCGACTTGATTATTCTATTTCGAATCCTTCTCCTTTATGATATTGATCTGAAATGCTTCCAAAGACAATGGCGTGTATCATCAAACTGAAAGTGAACTCCTCATATCAGTGTCCCCATGTTGTCATAGCAGCTGCAGCTCATAAAGCATGTGCACAGCCTAATTGCAGCAGCAGTGACAGAAATTACCCCACCACAGAGAAGTCATTATTACACCCCACTTAAAACTGTACAACCCAAATGAGCAGATACGCTTTCATGGTACTCACTAGCTACAGTTTAAAGTTAGCCAAAATCTAAATCATATTTTAGTATAGAGACTTTTTGACATTTTTTTTTACTTTCCATATCCTCTTCAATCATTGAAAAGTGCCACACAACATGGCAACAGTAAATATATAAAAAAAAGACTAACCAATAAAACATGCTTAATTTGACCTTTGTAAATTGCACTTTGAGACCTAGGAGAGCTTGTTCAGGTGATCTGAGCACTTAAATTGCCTTCACTATACAAATCACTTATCTGCTAGCATCACGTTAGAAGTTAGCCATGCTCCATTTAGAGGTTTTTTTTTTTTTTTTTTTTTATACTTCTGCTTCTACTACTGTACTTCTACTTGATTCATATTTTTTGAGTAACAGACTGTCAGACAGAACAGCCCTGATCTGATTAGTACATCTGCAGAAGTTGGACACTATGCATCTCCACTACCACAGGATCTTATCTCCTCTAAGAAAAAAAAGAAAAAAAATCTGCTATTGGTGGTTTTCAGATTCTAAAATGTGATTATGTCATACTACCAGATGAGGGTCAAGATTTCCCTTACTAATTATATGGTATTATGATGGTATTGTAAGAAATATCTAAAAGGCAGATAAGCGATAACCCAGTCATTGTTGTCAGTTAGAACTGGTTCTCAGTTGACTTATGTAGATACATAAAGATTAAATAGACAGAAGTGATTTTTGATCTGATAGCTGAGTAATCCTGTTCATATGTTGTACTGTGCATAATATTAGTCAGAGCCATTTATTATACATATAGTGCTGTAGCCTTATCTTTTATTATACATGCATTATACTATTTTATTATAAATGTTGAGTTAAATTTAGATATTTTATTGTATTTGTCTTGATCTTTGAGTGCTTGTTTTATAAAACTGTGCATTGCAAGAGAAATTTCCCCATTGTGTGATAAATAAAGGTTCTCTTATCTCAATATTATTTCATGTAATACCGATCCAGTAATAGAAATGAGTTTTGGAATGAAATACATTGAAGCACTATACAGATCATTATCTTTGCTCCACACCAGCTTGAACAAAAAATGAAACATATGTAAAATCTAAAATGCAAACAGTGTATCTCAGAAATGATTTAAACTTGATGTAAAAACAGCATTTGTTTTTAGAAAATAAAAGTATTGATAATTTTGCATGAGACTACTTAGTGACTATCCTAGAGCCTTTCAAAAATAAGTGTTATGGAAATCTTTACTCCAATCTTTACTATTTTACTGGATTTAGGTTGTTGATTAATTGTTGATGAGTTTTGCAAGCAGCTAAATAATAACTTGCTCTAAGCCTGTTATCTCTAGTCTATTGCTTACATTAATGCTAACTTGTTATTCTACTGATTATTGTGTCTTGACTTGTGTTGACCCAGCCTTGTGCTGACTTACCCTTGGAGGAGTATTATGTCTTAGCCTATGTATTTGCATCACTGATGTGCCCCAGCCCATGCCCCCCCGTGGGGTATAAAAACTCTGTATGCTTTGTTATGTTACAGCTTAGGGACAGTTCTGTGATTGTGGCCACAATTGCTTTAATAAATCAGACTCCTTGATTCAAGGCAACTTCTCAGTTCTTGTTCATTGCTTGTAATCTAGAAATTCCACAACAATTTGGCATCACAAACAGGATTAGAGCAAGTTATTAGTTAGCTGGTTGCAAAATCAAAAATTTATCAACAACATAAATCCAGTTTAGCCCATTTTGGCAATATTCATATTAGAGTTCACCCTCTCCCCTCACCAATTATTCCTGCACTAGTTCTACTTAGAGCAGGTTCAAAAGCAAGATAAGATCTTTATTATAATACAAATAAGAAAAAAGATACACTTCCTGGGAACACTGGACCACCTGGAGTAGAAGGACATGATTGAAGTAGGAAGCCACATACTGTATGAAATATTCAATGTGTGTGAAGTGTCTTGCCCAGGAACACAACAGAAGTAGTAGTGTCCCAGATGATTCCCATTGGTTGACAGTGGATGAGATGTGTCTCTAATCTGATTACATGGTTATTGACATGAATGACTGTATCAGATGGTGGACCAGAATAATCAGATTAAATATGTTTTCATTAATTAGTAATGGATGAACTGGGCACATGTCAGCAGCTTGTGTTGGTACAAGTCAGGATGTCAGATGTCAATTATGTGTTAATGTGAAAATGATATTTATTTCACAATTCCACATTTAAAAAGTATACACCCTGCCAATCAGACATAGTTTCTGATAATTCTTATCAAAACTGTAATTATGCTATTGATAATAAAATTTGTAAAAATCTGTAGTAAAGTGGTCGTATACGGAGTGACTTGGTAGTATTTGTAGTGATGTGGTAGTATTTGAGGTGAAGTAGTAGTGCTGAGAGTAAAATGGGAATAGTATATGGAATAAACTGGTAGAATTTTGAATGACAATGGTACTAGGGGTGAAGATGCAGTATTTATAGTGATGTGGTATTTATAGTACTGACATGGTCCTCAAATTTAGAATGAGGTAGTAGTATATGGAGTATATAGAGTAAAAAGGTAGTGAGGTAGTAGTATTTGTGGTGATGTGGTATTGTGTTAATGCAGTAGTATTTGGAGTGTTGTAGTAGTATTCGGAGTGATGTGGTAGTACCTGGAGTGACATAGTATATGAAGTGTTGTAGTATTTTTAGTGATGTGGTAGCATTTAAAATGATGTGGTAGTATTTGAAGTGAAGTGGTAGTATTTGGTGAGTGAACACTGAGTCAGCTGTTGTGGTTGCTTGTGGAGCAGCCTTTTACTGCCCAGGCTCACACACATCACATGTTTGGCCCTGACTCATGAATAATGAGAAGAGAGGGAAGGAGAGAGAGAGGGAAAGAAAAAAAGGGAAAAGAAAGAGAAGAGAAGTGAGAGAGAGAGAGAGAGAGAGAGAGAAAGCTGTGAACATGGTGTAAACAAGTATGTTGATACTTGTTGATGTTGTATGTTATCTCATAGTACAATATAACCTACACAGTTTTAAACTCAGCACAATATTTAATGTGATATTAGATAAAAAATTATTTTATCTATATTATCTTAAAAATAAATTAACATTTTGTATAAAAGTCTATTTAGCTCATATGTTGTTTCAAGAAAATAAAGCCTAAGATATTGATGTTGCCATATTTGATATAATTCCTGATTATTATTATTATGTTGTATTGTATAGTTACAGGGCAGGGCCAGCTGAAGTGGTGACAAATGTGTATAACATTTGACACAAATCTAATAAGGATAGAACAAGACCTCATGCCACAAGATCTTGCTTTATTGGACCCAATCTTGTGTCATGTCTCCTGTCTCTTCATAAATGTAGACACTACTTTATGAAAATATGAGTCTGGTCACCAGCGACTGAGTTCAGATTGGTGTGATTGACAGATGGATTAGCCAATCAGGCAGGCACATAAAAAATGCCCGTAAAAAAATACCACGGGGGTTGAAAAACAAGATTTCTGAAGTGATCAACTCTGTTAATCTGAGGTGACAGAAATTTGATTTTGTTATAAATGATAGGTGACCAGTGAGCTGATTTATTTCACGTGCATCACTGAAATAAAAAATCTAATTGGATAATCACGTTTGGTTGTGGCACGAGGTGCGATGGAGAACATGTTGACCAGACCGATATCTCTCTTTATAAAAGTCGGAGTTATCATTCTGGATTCTGCCTTCTTGTATGTAACCACTAAAGCAGGTAAACAAGCATAGATCCCAGAGTGGTAATTCTATACACTCTTTAAATCCATGCTAGCTACTACCATGTTGTACCTCGTGTGTCTCTAAAAAATGTTGAAAGAATGGCCTTGTCCTTCTCCTCTTTGTCCCATCTCACAAGTGTCAGTGCTGGGGTCACTGGACCGTGGAACTCAACCCGAGGCTTCTCCATTCCACCCCTGCACTGAACACGATGACATGTCTTTATTTTCCTCTCGTCCTTCTCCTCCTTCTCCTCCTCCTCCATACCAAACCACCTCCGCCGGACTTTCTAATCTGACGTCAAAGTGCCAGTGGATGGGACTGAAAATGAACTCCGAATAGACTTCTTTCATTGCGCCGTGAAAATTGCTCATATAAAGAACATCAGATACAGGCCGGAGAAATGAGGGGGAAAACGACACAGACAATGGTAGGATTTCATGGGACTTCACACACAAAACTCTGAAGCTTCATGGCTAATGCTTGATATGGAGAAAAAGAACACAGTTGGATGGTTTTGCTAAGATGTCACAGCTTTTCATGTCTTTTGTTGCATGGTAAGTAAGTAGAGAGGTTTAAGCCAGATGCCTTTTAGTATACTAGTATAGTGACTATTATAGGCTAGTGATGGGACTTTCAGTTCTTTCATGGGATCTGAGTCTTTTTTGATCTGTTCCTTTCAAAGAGCCGTTCAAAAGACTGACTCTTTTTATATTTATTTATATGACAGACGAATGACAAATTTTATCTACACAGTAACCACAGAGAGAAATGACCAAGGCTCATATTTGTTTAATGGTTCAAACTGAGTGGGAGTGTTTACCCACTGAAATTATGCATTATCTAAAACGCTGCACTACAGTAGTAATAATTTAAAAAACTCACTGTTATTATGATGCCAAATATATATATATATATATATGTGTGTGTGTGTGTGTCTGTGTTTAGTGTTAATCAGTATAAAAATGAATAAAAATGAGAAAGATTATTTTAACAAATGAGATCTGGTTCCAACCATTCATATAATAAGGAACCACATCACTATAGGCTCCACAAAGGTCTATATAACATAATGATAACTACTGATTTTGGTTAACGCACTATACATATGACAAGAAAGTAAATGTTGTACATTATGGTTGTGCTTCTTAAAAATTTAATTTAGCAGATTTTATTTGTTTTGAATGGAAAGTTTTATCAAAAAACACCTCTGATTGTGACATCGTTTGACTTACAAATTATTTTTTGATGTAATTAAACTGAACTTACTATATTATATGAAATAACAAAAGTATGGTTACTGCAATATTAAACATAATTGAATACTGGATTTCTTTTCTTCGTATTCTGCAGCTCTAATTGTGACTGTGGGTGAAGTGTCTTGCTCAGAGACACAACAACTGTATATAGAGCAAGAAATATATACTCAGAACAAGCTTTTAAAATGAATGAATATAGCTCATAACTCTGTCCCCATAACGTCAGCTCTACAGTGCAGTGGTCATAGTCGTGTGTGTGAGCGACTGTGCGGCAGTTTTTGGATGTGACATTTCCAGAGCTGCTATCTCCGTTTAATTATGACCAATAGTTTATCCTATTATGTGGATGTAAATCAACAAAGAACATTTAGTTTCACTGTGTGCAAAATAAGACAGAAAACAAAAAGAAGACATGCAAAGTGCCACAATGGAGAGCATCTGTCCTGGGTTCAACTCTAGCATGTGGAGTTTTGTTGTATTGAGTTGGTTATTTTTACGTCTGTCTGGAGAGATTTCCTGTGGGTAGAAGTAGGATATACAGAAAAAAAAAAATCAGATCATGTTGCCAAATATTCAGCATTGATTCTGGCAACCCAAATGAGAGATTCATGTGAGGCTTATTGTGCTTTCTGATTGGAGATTGTCTAGACAACAAAACACCACATTATAACACAAACAACTTCATGCCATCATGCCCAATGTTTTCATAATAAAGAATAAATCAGCATTACAGTTGTCATTAGAAAAAGCTGTATTTGACACATAACATTTTACCTTGTATCTGGGGACAAAACCATGTTTATGACATTTCAAATTAAAATCTTAGTGGGCGTTAGTCCCATAATAATAATAACAATAATAATAATAATAATAATAATAATAATAATAATAATAATAATAATAATACAGAATATGCCTAATATTTCAAAAACTATACCCAATCTCTCTTACTTACCCCAGTACAGGTCATGACAGAGGGCACTGGTCGGCTGAGCCTTCACCACGGTAACTACTCCATCAATGCGACTGCACAGTACAGGCAGCTCGGACACCAGGAGTGGACAGCAATCCATTTTTCCACCCCAAGTTGATAAAACAATTCCTATTTTTCTAAAACACTATTCTGTATTTGTCCATCCCAAAAGCAGCATCTTGTGTTATCTGCACTTCCTCTTCCTTCACAGAGCCAGAGAATAGATCCTAAAAATATCACTGCTTTGTCAGAAAAAGTAGCAGATGCCTTGAAGAAATTAGTCAAGTACAATGAAGGAACACACTTGTCAGGCTTTTCAAATGAAGTGGAAAAATACACAAGACTGAACAGATTCAACAGAGAAATTTTGAGGAATAAAACCAGAAGCGTGTTATTACTATTACTAGTACTATGCTAGTTGATAGTGGAGTTATATATGAATGTGCGGTCTTAACTAAAAACAATGTTGAAAGTCCCCACTGGAAAGGGTTTGTGGTGATTATCCTTCTTAATAGGTTATTGTGAATTTGTAGATTTTCTGCAAATAGTCATCTCTCATTTTCACTTAGTTTTCATAATTGCAAACAAAATTGTATCTGTTCAGGGATGCGTTGAAAAATGTCAAGTAAAAAAAGAATGCAACTTTTTAACATATGATAGGACGATCTTAGGTTTATTACAATACATTAAGTTTCATAAATGTCATTGCTTTTGCAGTAATGCAGTATATGATCCTGACTCTTGTTCTAAACGAGACTGACCCACAGCATCCAAGTCATTCAAGGGACTGGGCAGACATACAAGGAAAGGTAGCTAGCACTGCATAAACTGAAACATTATGAGATAAATTGTTGTTAGAAATTTCTTAACCCTACATAATACATATTTCACATGATAATTCTTGAATTAATTAAGGATTAAATAAAGATCATGACTAAAACACTGAACATCTCTGATAAATTATACATTTAATAATAATAATAATAATAATAATAAAGTGTTAGTCTGTAGTGCATGTCCAGATGCATGTCCAGAAGACGCTTTACAATTTTATGCATTATTCATTCACTCCACACTCGGTAGTGGTAAGGTACTACTGTAGCTAGAGCTGCCCTGGGGCAGACCGACAGATATGAGTCTGACCTTCTGTGCCCTTTGCCCCTCAGACCACCAACAACACAAACCATTTTCATACCGGGTGAAGTGCTTCCCTTGCCTAAGGACACAACAACAGCTTTTTTCTACCATTGCCCCACCTGATATTCTTATCTGTCTCCCATACAAGTACTAACCAGGCCCAGCCCTCCTTAGCTTTTGAGATCTGCTGAGATTCATTTTAAACAATGAGCTTTGGCCACAGTACTGACTGATAATTGTTCCTGTCTCCATCTGATTTACTGATATTATCAGATACTGAACAAAGATGGCTACTACTGCATACATAGTTAGATGAACAAAATGTGCAGTAAATACGCCAATAGTGTCTATTATAGTGCAGATGGCATGACATAGTGAGACTCCGCACACCTGCCCCTCCATGTTTGTCCCTGCATGCTCTGTCTGCTCTGCACGGGCCTGTCAAATGTGATGAGTCCGCTCCACCGCCAGACCTCCTTCACATTTGATTCATTGTTCAAATCGCTGCACCATCTATTACCATTTGATACGGCTCTGTCCTCCAAAGAGAGACGGTGAGAGAGAGGGATGGCCTGACACAGTCCGCTGGCTTTAGATGAGAAGAAACCCGCCGCGCACCTTCACGACCTGTCAGGGGAGGGCGCTGTGCAGGGTTAAACAGCAGGACTACACTTAAATGATGGGTCAAAAGCACTGAGTCAGCACAGGCCTCATACAAAAGGTGGTCGCTCCTCTCAGCTCTTCTTAATAAAATAAATGAGGTTGCTGTGTTGTATCTGCTGACTCTACACAGGATATAGAACTGAGGTGTAGGCCCTGGCACTTAAACATAATGGGCATTTTCTTGCATATCTTAACTTTCTTTTTTTGAAATTTAAATAGTTAGAAGGGGTATTATGCAAATTCAACTTTTTGGAGCATTCTACCATGTTATAATGTTCCGTAATAAAAAAAAAAATAAAATAAAAATCTGAAGGTTTTATATGCCATCCATGTTATCTGTACAGTCCTGTCCAAGACTCAGCCGACAAGCCTACATCATTCATGTTCCCACATCCATCTCAATGGAGAACTACACTGCACTGTGACAATAGGTAACCAGGCCACAAGTCAGATCTGTGGAGTGGTGTTTACAGTAATAATGCATTTTTAAGGATTGGGACAGGTATTGTATTGCCCAGAGATGCTAAAATATTATGCACTAGGTCAATAAGGAATTTATGCACCAAACCTCAAGTGGGGCTGTGCAATTATTCAAACTTAAAATCATGATTTCACTTGAATTCTCCACTGAATTACAAAAAACAGCTCTGAATTAGGTCATTGATTGTAATATTTTAGTTTCATTATATATGAGTAAATTTTGACAGTACAGAAGTAATGATATCCAATATGAGCCAAATAATCATGATTATTAGCCCTGGTTTGTTGGCAGTTTGCTACATCTTTTATGAACTTAGCTTGTCAAAATTTCAAATGAACATTTTGAGAGCTGTTTTTTCTGTTGAGCCTGCCAAAAAAAGGAAAATCGCACATCACAAGAAAACACTAAAAACAACATCCATTTAGATGTTTTAAGAAATGAAAATAGTTTGGGTCAGTGGACACAGAAAGCTCAAAGCAATTGGCAGGAGAGCGAGGACAAAATGGCAGCCTGCGATTAGTCCTGCTGTGATAATGATCCGAGCCGGTTGTACAGTAAAGTCCACACTGTTCTGTACGTGTATGGATGTGTGTGTGTATATGTGTAAATGTGTGTGTGCTGCCGCAGTCACTCTCATGTTTAAGCATTCCGGGCCCGTGCAGACACACTCCCAAACTTGTTAATGGGCGTTCTAAAAATAGCAGCACTGGATGTGACTGGGTTGATTCATGCGGCTGTGAGTCATTCAGTTGCACTACTGCATGGAGAGAGAGTGAGGGAGAGAAGTGAAGCAGCTAAAAGAGCAGAAATAAAAGTTTACATGCTTGTTATAATGTTTTACCCCAGAGACAATGGAGCGTCACTCATCCGATCAAAGAAGAAGGGAGCAAATTACAGTGATGGGAGGTTTCTTTTAGAGTCCTATGAAGCTTAAAAGTGCACTGTAGAACTTTTCTGGTGGGGGTCTGCCAGCCGCTTGACTCCATGGAGATGTTATAATTTATCTAGAATGTTCCATAGTAAGGTATTAAATCTATCTTGCATTTTGGAAGGTACATTAGCTTCACAGTAAGAAGGTTCCAGTTTCGACTCCTGGGCTACCCAGCTACTTCTCTACTGTTTCCTCCAGGCACTCCCAGCTCCTCCATCAACCCAAAACTTGCACAACAGCTAAACTAAGAGTCCTGACCAAGCCAGCTCAAGATGTGGAGATGGGTCCTGGGTGCTGCACTGTGTGCAGGTTGCTCCAGCATTGAAGGATGGGTTAAATGAACAGATTATCCTAATGAGACAATAGAGTGCAACTCAATACTTGAAAAACATGCATTCGTTCTGTAAGAAGGCTCACCACTCCACAAATCTGACCTGCAACTGGGGCTCTCCACTGAGACAAGCTTAACATCATACTGTTGAATATTTCAGGCAAAACAATGACATCTCCATGTAGACAAGCTGGTGTGAGACCCTCAGCCAAGAAAGGTTACACAGTGCACCATTAAAGCTCTGGTATGTAACTTTATAGCCAAAAAATAGACTAAAATAATTGCACTGAAAAACATAGTAAAAAGAAGTGTCTGCCTATTCCAGAAAGTTACATAATGTAGCTTTAAAGAATGTCTCTTTACTAAACAAAATCCAATAGTGTAGCTCTTGTTGTTACAAAAATCAATCTTTTTAATTTTCCAATCTCTCTTGAATCTTACTAACCAACCTCCCCTTTACTTGTCTATCAGGCTCCATCACTTTCCCAGTCTCATAATAATTACACACCTGACACAGCTCACAGCCAGCAGCAGTTGACCGCCTCATCATTCATTGGAGCCTTAATGGATTCAATCAATAGTCTTCGCTTTGGCCCCATTTTCTCAGCTGGTCACTGGTCTCAGCCCTCTCACATTCAGTCTGCCCTCTCCTCTCCCTCCTCTCTCCATCTCTCTTGTGTCTCTGCTGGAGGGCCCGGGCAGAAGATGGACTGCTAGCCCCCAGTGGACCAGTCATGCAGACAGGAGTGTGGTGGAATGTGTGGTTCATGTGTCCAAGCAATGAATGGGTGTGTTACTGTTTCATTCACAACTCTATGTTTGAGAAAAATGTTGTGCAATTATGAATGTATCTTTCTAATTTTGTATATCAATTTGCATTTAACTTTTATCATGTCTGGGTGCGCAAGTGGGTATTTGTATTATTCATTAAGGGTGCACTAACTTCTCTGGTGGGAGATCTTTGTCTTTGGCTTTGTCTAAAAATGTCAACAGCACAGCACTGAACACATATATCTTGCATATTTTCAATTACAGGTATTTTTATTGTTAAAAAATTACTTGAACAAGTTCTTGCACTAAGCGCTAGGGTTGGGCGGTAAAACGGTATTACGTAGCCTATATCGCGGTATCAAAAAATAGCAACGGTATCAGTTTCATTACTGTCATTAAAAAATCTGCGGCGCATAAGAACCTAATATAATATTATAATTTACTGATATCTAAATTTGTTTGCTGTGTGGTTGTATTTTCAATTTAATGCGACCACGATTTAAATCTAATAATATCTATAATGTTTCTTGGGGAGATGACATGTTCGATCAGTTTAGTTTCCGCTGTCACGTGACGCTCATAAAGGAGACCAATACAAGATGGCAAGTCCGGCTGCAAGCGAGTTGGTCCCCTCCAAACATACTTGTACTTCTGCAATTTGGCAGCATTTTGCCTTCAGGCGCACGTTTCTTTACATTTTACAGAAACCAAACTTAAAACCGCACGGCTAATTTGCATGAACTGTTAGCGCTGATAAAAACAGCTCGCTTCTTGTGCTGCTGATGCGGTTCAACTTTTGTAGGACTAAAGGACATGACTCAGTGGAATATATGTTTTTTCAGTCGAATATATGTTTTTCTGCGACAGAGGATGTTGCGGTTGACGGTGAGTCTGTTCTGTGCGTTTCGCATTGGAGACGGTTCGTGTTTTAACTTTTCAGAGATTATGGACCTGGCTCTACTGCATGTGCGTATTTCGCCCTACGCGAGCGTAAAAACTGCAACTTTTGGACGCGTAACTTTTAGAATGCATGGAAAGTGAACGAGGGCGGCGCGCGTATGGAGCAGCACGTCCTGCGCGCGTAGATTTCTGAACATAGGTACGTGGTTTACGTACGCCTGTCACGCAGTCCACAGACGCAAGACGCACAGACGCTGTTTACTCCACCAACGCAACAGTTCTTAGCGGCTTTTTTTGACCTATATCTTCCTCGCAGTTCACACAAAGTTTGTTGCAATGGCAGACAAGAATCCAGGAGCAGTTAGCCGCAAAAGAAAGTCAGTTTTTGAGGTCGCTGAAAGAAGAAGACAAGGGGAAAAGCAGCGAAGCCAAACTAAGGTGATTCTTGTAGATTCATTCCAGCGATGGCGCAACTGAAGCAGACGAAGGGTCTAAAGACTGACGCACTGGTCGCCAAATTACTCCTGGACAGGTAACTTCTGCTTATTATGAAAACGTACTTTATTTCCAAGAGCTAGACAAATGTTTTTCAGGACACGAAAGCGATATCCTATGTCTGAAAACGTCATTTTCAAGGCAAAGAAAGAGTCCGCTTGCTGCTGCGTGTTGTAGCTAGTTCATTCGCACTGAATTCCTGCTCCTCTCCCCGCTGCCCGTTCCGCTCTTCCCCCTGTTCCTCACTTCTCTGGGCACGGAATCTCCGCTCACCGCTCCCCTCTCCTCTCTCCTCTCTCCTCTCCCTGCTCCGCTCTTCTCCCTGCTCCTCACTTCTCGTCCGCGCACCTGCTCCCCCCGCTCCTCACTTCTCCACCTTGCCTAACCAACACTGTAGTTAGTTGTTTACAAGTCATGTGCAGAGCACCGGCTGTAAACAAACCTGTTTCTGGCGTAAGGAGGAGGAGGGAGGAGGCGTTTCTACGTAGGGAGCTGTAGGGGAGGGGGGGTGGTTTCACGCATGCGCAACATTTGAAAAAGGACAAACAGTCGCTGGATTTCTCATTCCTTGGAACCTTTAATAACTGACTGTGGAGCCACCTTTGACGCGCGGCTGTGGTTTCGTGAGGTTACGGGCGTAAACGCTGACGCGTGCAGTAGAGCCAGGCCCTTACGCACGTAAACGCTGACGTTTTGGTAATACGGTAATACCGTAAATCCTGAGACGGTATCATGAAATTTTGGATACCACCCAACCCTACTAAGCACAATGTAACTTGAATGTAACTTAAAGTGTAAAATTATTCCTGAATATTCCTTATACATATTAATAATTATGTGTACCCTTTTTGATGCAGTAGTGGTTTTATTATCCAACAACCAAGAGCAATAAAATAACAAACTCTCACAAACTGTAACAAGTACCACTACTGAACCAGAGATGCCATAGAGAGACAGAAACACACTTTAACAACAACTATAAACCAGAAAGTCAGACAATGCACCTTATCCCACAACTATAGAATGCATTCCTGGAAAAAGCATGACACAATTCTGCCGAAGTACATGTAAGCAGGCCACAATCACTCCACAACACCATAACATGAACAAAGTAGCAAAAATATACAGGTTAAAAAACAAACAAACAAACAAACAAAAAAAATCCTCTTTGACGACACAGGATTTGAGAACAGGTTTTATTATGAAGTTAGTAAGTGTGGTGTTTAAGGTCAAGCATCCATCAATCAAATATCTGGTTTAAACCTCAAGCCCAATGCATACTTTCCTTGTGTCCCTGGGCAAGACACTTCACCCACAATGCCTTCTCTAATCTTTAACATAATTGGTTATCAGAATAATTTTTACACTTTCCTGTGCCATATGGGAGAAGCCTCATGAGAAGTCACATTAGATAGGTTAGAATAGATAGATTCTAAATAAGAACCATACAAACAGAGATGCAGTGAAAAAAAATGTATAATTTGTTAAGGTTTTATGTCAGTCATTTTGAAACCTTGTCACAAATCCTGGACATATGTTGAAGAAGCGCATCAGGTGTCACAGTGGCCTGTTACAGTAGAGGGCAGAGGAAGGGGACAGTGCAATACAGTATTTGGGTTTCTTAATTGTGGACAGGTCTGGCTTTGTGCTTCACTAGGCTGAAAGGTATTGGCGTGGCTGTCAGTGATGCCTCAGTGCTTGTCTTTGGATAAACGCCACTTGTGAGAGCATATGCTAGGCTGCTATGTGCAATAAGTTAATGCTTGCACTAGGCTAATGTGTGTGCACTAGGCTGCTGTGTGCACTAGGCTGCTATTGTGTTTGTTAAGAATGTGTCCACAATACGATTTTGGCTGTCTGCAACGAAAGATTTCTGATAGTGGAAAAAATCTGATTGCATCTGCATTCAATCTTTGTGGTCAACAGTACACAGAACACAAGCGCTCCACTCTAACAACAGAGGAGCTCTGCTCTGAACTGGATGCTCTCTCCCCTATTCCCTGTCATTAACTAACTTTTACAAATGCACAAACACTGCTAGCATCCAGAACAAAGGCTAAATGAAGGCATTAAAGAGGTAACACAAATGATTTTCTGTCATTATTAGCATATTTTATGTATCCACAGAGCCTCCACATCTGCATTTAACCTGCTCTGAGCGTTAGCGGTAGCATTAGCCACAGACTTCAACAGCAGCTGCTTGCATCTACAGGTCCTCATTCAGGAAAATACACAGTGATATTGGATCGGTGATTTGGTCTGAGTACTCTCCACCGACACCTGAATAATGTGCGGTATCGGAGCTTTTACCAATACCAGCATTAGTATCAGCACAACCCTAGAAAATACAGATGATTTTGTTTGTGAAAAATGTTCAGAAGGTAAGTGCTTTGTGTATTTGTGGACAGGGATGTGCTTTTTTCTCAACTGGATGTAATAAAACTTTGCTGATTTTTCAAATTAACATCATGACATTCCACATTTTCCCGATCACTTTCAGCAAAAGCCGTTCCAGATTGATAAATTTGTAAAATTCAATTCAGTGCACTCTAGTTAGGCCTACAAATGGGTGTGTGGTCACAACAGGACACAACATCAGTATGCACTGGCATGAGGGATTGAATCCAACCTTTGTGTTAGTGGGATAACTCTGTACCAACTGAACTACTACTACCAGCCCAGCCACATATAAGAGACTTATTAAACAATGTTTTCTAATCAAAACTAGATCAAATTCAATTGAAAACAGCACAATTAAAAGATGAAATGTACCGATCAAATCGGCTTGCCAAAGTGTATTTCTAGTGTGGCTGTACATGTGTCTGTGCATGTGTCTGCTGCCCCTGAGATGAGAGCAAATACAGTGCCATCTACTAATGAAGAGACACATCTGACACTCTACTGTTTACAAAGCTTCTTTTTTATCACTGCTATGGTGTGAGTGCAGTTAGAGTCAGATATAAAGAGATACATAATAGTTTTGAGAGCTTTGCAATGTCCCTTTATAGTGAACCAATTGATCTGCAGGACATGCTTTTAGTTGACCAAGAATTTCTTGTGTCAACTACAGCCCGAAATTACAGTGCCTTTAATTGTAATAAAAGTTAAGAGTACAATGTTCCATGTACTCCTAATGTTCAGCATAGTTTTAAATGACATTTGTGAATCTTCACCAGCCTGTCTCACACTGAGCCCAGCAGCACAGCACATCTTAACACAGCCTAAACACAATGACCTTTCCATCTCCCTCTAATTAAACGTCCCTGAAAGCTTAAACGCCTTGTTGGAAGCAAAGAATCTCAAACAATACTTTTACACAATCCACATTCGATTTGGAGTTAACAAACGCACTGAGGAAGTCTGATTTCAATAATTATACAGTGCCTGATTACATGTAATTAGCATAATGATAAAGTGCGGTGTAGTGTTTACACAGATGTAAATGAGAGATAAGTGAGCGTGGTAAAAGATGAGCCAGAGAGATAAAGATATAAAGGGCCTAAGTGCCATTCGGATAACAATATGATTCTTTGTATTTAAAAAAAAGGCCAGTTTGTGAATATTGTAAGTATTATATTCTACATTTTAAATATTTTAAATGGTTCAGGTCTGTTCTCAAATTACCTAGGATCAAGAATACACACGAAGATGTAAATGTGGTCACAGTTTAAGCTCCTAGTTTTCAAATGGGCTTGACTGACCGGTAGATTAACCAATCGTGGATCATGGTCTGTCCACATCAAAACAAATATGGCTGAAAAACATCAAGGATGTCTGCAGAATCAATGAGCAAAGCACTAAACTCTGTTAATCTGAGGTGAGAGTCATTTTGTTTGTTAATAATCGGTGACCAATGAGCTTTGTTTCACAAGTGTAACTGAAAAAAAACCCAAAAAAACCCTGATACAATCTTGTCTGGTTCTGACTTGAGACACGGCAGAGGGCATGGTGACCAGGCTCATAGTGGAGCTAGTGTCAGACTATATAAAAAATTCAGACAGACATCACTGTTTGACAGCAAAGTTTTCAACAGAAGTCACAATTGTTTTAACTAATACATTAATGAAAACCTAAATCTTACATACAGTTCCTTTAACTCTCTTAGATGCATGGTTCACTTCAGTACCATGGACAGCACCAGACCAAACACTGACAAGTTAATTTATTAAAAGGTACTTAATTTCTATAATATAACAGTGTTGTGACGATACAAACATTTCAAACTCAGTTTCTCTTTATTTAGGCAATAGAATGTGGTTTTCAACATTAAATCATAGTACTTCTTTCATGTTACCATGTGACCTTATATCTGCGTAATCCCTCAGTCACCCAGGTAGTGGTCCAAGGATGTATGCTAGTCTATGCGGTCTTCTACTTCTGATATAGTTCAAGACCATTCTAAAGTAATTCCTGTCCTGAGAATGTGAATTTTTTAGCATTCATATCTGTGCAAATGAGTACTTTTGATACTAGTTGCAGTATCAGTTAGTATCTGATTTTCAATACTTTTTACAATTCCAGTATAACATTCTTTAAAAGTATACATTGCTACTTTTTAAACGGTAAATTCACACAATGGCTGCCAGTATTTTCCATATAACTCTCAGCTCGTTTCACCGAGTTTGTTTACAGTGCAGTAGTAGTAGTAGTGGTCTTACCTAGTCGTGGGTCATACTGCCTCATCTGCACCTCCTCCACACAGTCAGCGGGGAACCAGCCCGTGCGCCCTTTCACCGTGCCTTCCCAGAATCCTCCTTCCCCTATGCTTAGCACTGAGACACACAACAGGGAGAACAGTCAGTCAAACGCTCAGAGAGGGAAGGGGCTGAGATCTGTGGAGTAATAATAGGGATTAAAGGGGAGGGTTTATGAGGGTATGTTTTCACCAGGGTGATAGAGGTACAGGATCAGGGAGAGAGGTTAGTTTTGTGTTACTATGACAAGATTATACAATTTTATAAGTTGTATTATGATAAAAGAAGGTTTTTTTTGCAATTGAGCTACTGTTGTCATTTTTTTTAAATATGAAAAATAATGTGAATTTATGTGATATAAATTTTTTAAGGGACTATGATAAGAAAGAAATTAGATGATTGTGCTGTTTAAATGTGATTTTAATAAACTAGTAACTCAAAAACTTGAATAATATCAGATTCAGAATGTGCATGTAACTGAAAGGCAGTTTGACTTGTACCTGTTTACCCCAGTGAAAATGAGTCTTAACAGGGGGTTAAAGGAAGGGAGGTGAGGGAAGCAAGCAACACATAGAAGAGAAATATTGACCATTGGTGTGTGGGGGCTCACAGACATGTTTGGCAAAATGTTATGAATTTTTTTCTTGTCATACAGAAAAAATGGTTCCCTGTTTTTTCCACCATACTTTAACTTATCTGTAACTGTTTAAAGAAGACATATTGTGCTTGTGTCTGCTATATAGTTACAATGTGTGATACTCATGGATCATTATGTTATACTTTGGACATTTTAAATTGCAATATTCATAATATTATGAATATTCATAATAAAAAAATAAACAAACAAGTATGCTGACTACCATGTTAAAAAAATTTAACTCAATGGGAGCTGACATTGCTGTAAACATCATCACAGCAAAGAGTTGGCACCTCCAGTGGATGGTTTCAGATCACGCTTGTGAGCAACAGATTTTTTTTTCATTTGTACCAAAATAACTATGTGACACTGTCGAATCCTAAGTGTATCAACAATTAAGAAAATAAAATTGGAGAAGTACAGTGGCTGTATACCAAGGACGATGCAAAATAGGGTGTCTAGAAAATAAGCTATTAAAGAGTGCTGAAATATGCACAAATCACTACAAATACAAATTTGACAGTGTAAATAGTGAGAGCAAACAACTATAACATAGTTAAAAGCTCTACAAAGTCGATTCTGCATAATAGGTCTGTTTTAATGTCAAATTCAGAAATGTCAAATCCATGTTCTATTGTCTAATTCCAGGGTACTACGACACTGTTAGCGGCCCTGATGTGGCCCTTACAATAACATGCAGCAGGGTGGCGTAGAGAGCCATGGAGGGGCTGCTGCTGTGGTAATTAGAGATGAATGTAGAGTTGATATTGATCTTCGCTGTAGGCCTGAGCCAGCACGCACACTTGTACAACACTCATCCATTATCCCAGCAAGCTCACGCGCGCTCCGTTCCTGCACCTCCGGCCCGGCCTCTCCACACGTTGCTAGGAGACCGGGATACGGTGCAGCACACGGCACGCTAAATGATGGAGTCTACTACCTCGATGTGCACGTGGCCAAAACCAAGAGCATGCACCAAAGACTAATTTGTTCAGAAAGGTAGTAGTGTTATTTCGATACTAAAGAATAGTGTAGTGCCTTTTGCATACATATTACATACATAATTCACCACTAACTGGAGACATATTAATTACATGTTCACCTATGTTCAGTGTTTAGTTTTTGTGTTTGTGCTCTATATGCAATATTGTCGCGGTCCCTTTAAGACCCGTTGACGTTTGACGCACGCTGTTCTGTTTACCGTTATTAGCCGTTTATAGCGAGTTGTGAGTTTAGTTAATAAAGCGACACACGATTTTTTGTGTCTAAAATGTGAGAAGTTGTCGGTTCCTTTTTACTACGCATAACTTCCACACTGGTGACCCCGATGTTTGTTTGCTGGACGTATCCAGATCAACATGACCGCGAACGCAGTGTCCCTGAAACTCCCCGAATTCTGGGAATCGTCGGCTTCAGCGTTCGCGCAGACTGAGGCACAATTCGCCCTGCGGGAGATCACCGCCGATGACACTAAATACTACTACGTGGTGTCTGCCCTCGGGAGCTCTACGGCATCGAGAGTTGTGAGCCTTCTTACACGCCCTCCTACAACGGGGAAATATGATGCACTGAAGGCTCATTTGCTAAAGACTTTCGAACTTTCTGATGCTGAGAGGGCCAGTAGGCTTTTCTCCCTTCAGGGGCTGGGCGACAGTAAGCCTTCAGAACTCATGGACCGAATGCTTGACCTGCTAGGTGAACACACACCGGATTTTCTTTTCCTCCACCTTTTCCTGCGTCAGCTGCCTTCTCAGGTGAGGGCTGCTTTGGCCAACACCGCTATCACCGACTGCAGGGAACTGGCGGCAGAGGCTGATAAATTTTTCCTGGCCAGTCAGCAACACTGTGCAGCCGCGCTCCTTCCCGCTGGGACAGTTACAGACACACGGGATGACCTCAGGGAGGGACTGGTCGCAGCAGCAGCACCTTCTCGTCGGCAGCAGTCCTCCGGTTTATGTTTTTACCACGCCAGATTTGGCCCAAAGGCCAAACGGTGCCGTTCCCCGTGCAGTTTCAGTGGATCGGGAAACGTCAGGGCCGGCGCTCATTAGTAGCTGAGAGTGTCGGCCGTGCCGGCAGGCTGCTTTTTATCCGCGACAACATCTCTGGGCGACGTTTCCTCTGTGATACGGGGGCGCAGCGGAGCCTCCTGCCTGCATCGCAGCTGGACTTGGTAGCGGACAGCCACGGCCCCCCAATGGAAGCCGCCAACGGCAGCCCCATTCGCACGTATGGCACAAGATACGTTGAACTGTGTTTTGGAGGCCAACGATTTGGCTGGGAGTTTGTTACCGCAAAAGTTGCTGTTCCCCTTTTGGGTTCTGATTTTTTGTGTGCATATGGACTCTTAGTGGACGTGAAAAACCACCGCTTGATCGACGCAGTCACATTCTGTTCTTATGCATGCACGCTCAGTAACTCTGACTCAATACACCTTTCTAGCATGCTCCCTGTCACGGACGGTTTCCAGCAGCTGCTCACCGAGTTCCCAGCACTCACACAGCCCACTTTCTCCTCTACTACTGCCAAACACGGTGTGGAGCACCACATTGCCACCACTGGTCCACCAGTGTATGCCCGCGCGCGGCGCCTCGACCCGACCAAACTTGCTGTGGCCAAGGCAGAGTTCGAGACCATGGAGCGCCTTGGGATTGTTCGACGCTCCAACAGTCCCTGGGCCTCTCCTCTACACATCGTCCCCAAGCCTGGAGGTGGTTGGGGTCCTTGCGGGGATTATCGACGGCTCAACGATGTGACAACGCCTGATCGCTACCCAGTTCCACACGTGCAGGATTTTTCAACGCACCTTGCTGGTAAGGTGATTTTTTCAAAGGTAGACTTAATCAGAGGATATCATCAGGTGCCTGTACATCCACTTGACATTCCCAAAACTGCAGTGATCACACCTTTTGGCCTGTTTGAGTCCTACGCACACCTTTTGGGCTTAAGAACGCAGCCCAAACTTTCCAGCGGCTCATGGACTCAGTGTTACGGGACCTCCCCTTTGTTTTTGTGTACCTTGATGACATCCTTGTAGCAAGTTCATCTATGTCTGAGCACCTGTCACACCTTCGGACTCTTTTCGAGCGTCTTAGCCAGCATGGACTTATCATCAATCCAGCAAAGTGCCAGTTTGGTCTCTCCACCATTGACTTTCTGGGCCACAGAGTCACAAAGGACGGGGTGGTGCCTCTCCCAGCGAAGGTGGAGGCAGTTGCTGCTTTTCCACGACCACTCACTGTCAAAGGCCTACAGGAGTTCTTGGGCATGGTAAATTTTTACCACCGTTTTATCCCTGGAGCAGCCAAAACTATGCGACCTTTGTACGAGGCCCTGAAAGGTGGGAAGCCTAAGAACACTGTCGACTGGAACCCGGACAGGGACAAGGCCTTCGCTGACACAAAAGCGGCCCTGGCTAAGGCTGCCATGCTAGCACACCCTTCCTCTTCGGCCCCGATTGCACTTACCACAGATGCCTCAGACTATGCGGTGGGTGCAGTTTATGAGCAGCGGGTAGGTGATGCCTGGCAGCCTCTTGCTTTTTTCAGCAGACAGTTACGCCCCAGTGAACAGAAGTAAAGCACCTTCGACCGAGAGTTGCTTGGTGTGTACCTTGCTATTCGGCATTTTCGTTCAATGCTGGAGGGACGCCGGTTCACCGTTTTTGTGGACCACAAGCCATTGACTTTTGCCATGTCCAAGGTAACTGAACCGTGGTCTGGCCGGCAACAGCGACAACTGACTTACATTTCCGAGTTCACGACGGACATTAAACACGTTGCAGGGAAAAACAACCATGTCGCCGACTGCCTCTCTCGAGCCGTTGCAGGGACTGTCCACCTTGGCTTGGACTACAGCAGCATGGCAAAGGAGCAGGCTACAGACCCGGACGTGCAGGTTTGTCGGTCGTCCACTACAGGACTGCAGCTTCGGGATGTGGCATTTGATGAAACCGGCACCACTTTACTATGTGACATCTCCACGGGCTCCCCTAGGCCTGTTGTCCCTGCAAGATGGAGGCGATCAGTTTTTGATGCCATCCACGGCCTTTCACACCCTGGAACTAAGGCCTCACAACGGCTGGTGTCAGCCAAGTTTGTGTGGCATGGACTGAAAAAGGATGTGAGGGACTGGGCGAATACTTGCGTGGAGTGCCAACGCGCCAAAGTACACCGACACACCAAGGCTCCACTGGAACAGTTTGAAGTGCCAGAACGGTGTTTCGACCATGTTAATGTCGACTTGGTTGGCCCTTTGCCCCCCTCACAAGGTTACACACATCTGCTGACTATGGTCGACAGGACCACACGGTGGGCAGAGGCTGTTCCGCTGTCATCAGTAACATCAGCTGATGTGGCACGGGCATTTATTGGCACTTGGGTGTCCCGTTTTGGCACCCCCTCAGACATTTCTTCGGACCGTGGCGTGCAGTTTACATCTGAACTTTGGAATGCCGTTGCAAGAAGCTTGGGTGTGAAACTCCACCGTACTACAGCCTATCACCCTCAGAGTAATGGCCTCTGCGGACGTTTCCACAGGTCTATGAAGGCTTCCTTGCGAGCCAGTTTGAAGGACAGCTCCTGGGCCGACAGACTCCCGTGGGTCATGCTGGGCATCAGGACAGCACCAAAGGAAGATCTCCAGTCCTCCTCTGCAGAGCTAGTCTACGGTCAGCCGCTGCGGGTCCCGGGGGATTTTGTCCCCAGCACCACAGCCCCCTGGTCAGCCCCACTCCAGCGTTCTGCACTTTTGGACAACGCCAGGCTTTTTGCGCCACTTCCCACGTCCTGCCATGGTTTCCCACACTCGCATGTCCCCAGTGGTCTGCAGTCGGCGGGCTATGTTTTCATCCGTGTCGATGGGCATAAAGGTCCTCTCCGTCCGCCATATGAGGGCCCCTTCCGCGTTTTGGAGGTGGGGGACAAGCACTTTGTGGTGGACATAGGGGGTAAACCGGAGTGCGTGTCTGTGGATCGACTTAAACCCGCTCATTTGGATTTTGCCCGACCAATTGAATTGGCCCAACCTCCAAAACGAGGACGTCCTCTGACTAGGCCCCTTTTTCCTTCCCCCCCTTCTCCTTCTCCTCTGCCATGCCACAGTAGAGATCCACAAACAACCCCTGAGGAGGCAGTTCCGAATATCGTGGTTCAAAGGAGTCGCTATGGCCGCTTGATTCGCCGCCCACCCCTTTGACTGTTTTCTCTATTTGGGTGAATTCTGGGGGGACGTGTGTAGTGCCTTTAGCATACATATTACATACATAATTCACCACTAACTGGAGACATATTAATTACATGTTCACCTATGTTCAGTGTTTAGTTTTTGTGTTTGTGCTCTATATGCAATATTGTCGCGGTCCCTTTAAGACCCGTTGACGTTTGACGCACGCTGTTCTGTTTACCGTTATTAGCCGTTTATAGCGAGTTGTGAGTTTAGTTAATAAAGCGACACACGATTTTTTGTGTCTAAAATGTGAGAAGTTGTCGGCTCCTTTTTACTACGCATAACTTCCACAATAGACTCAATACCGATTCCGATATCACTGTTATAATAAAAACACTCTTTGCATAATAGAATGTGACTCTCAACATTAAATCACAGTAATTTCTGTTATATTATGTGGTCTTATATATGTGGTCTTATATGTGTGCAATCCCTCACTCATCCAGGTAGGTTCCATAGGTTCAAGGAGGAATACTAGTCTAATGACAGCTCAAGATCATTCTGTTCAAGAAAGGTTAATTTCTTTCCTGTGTATGTGAGTTTTTTAGAATTGATATCTGTTCAAATTAATATCTAGTTTCTGTAATAGTTTTAGAATCAATTACTATCTGATTTTCTGTAAAAAAAATAAAAAATATTTTTTTGTAAAAACTTCTATTATAAAGTACTCAACCTGTCATATGCACTTTAAGGATGGGTCAAATACAAGGAAAGATTTCTCTTTTTAGGAAAAAATAGACTACAAACAAAGTCACAGCAAACATCTACACGTGCAACTGGCAATGCAAATAAACTGTATACTAAAACAGAATAGATGCCAAGGAATTTGCAACATCGACTCTGGCTCCAATTTACTTTCTATTGAAAAACCTTTGCCTCTCTCTCTGTAACCGCTGCCATAAGACTCGTCATTTTGGTCATTTGGTTTGTATTAGCACATCCTAGATGATCCTGGTGTTTTTACTTAACAATTTTGTCCCTAAATCAAAACACGAACATTAATAAAAGGCCAAGCTGGTGTTTTCTTGCCCCGAGGTCGCTTCTGCTAGCATTAGCAACAGGTTTGATTGACAGTGTTGCTAAGCGCCAGCTCCCTGCCAAACCTGCAATGTGGGCAAGAAGAGGCTTTACTTTCAACAGCCTCTCTCCTGTCTGGCTCTTTGGTTGTTATGATACACTTGAATTTCCAAATATGAAACTCCAAATTAGCCACAAAAATGGCTAGCCTTTTTTGGCTTAATTTGGTTGGAGCTGAACCCTATGAGTGATGTAATACTTCCTTAGTCCACTTCTTTATAGAGTCTATGGACAAACCTGACCTGATTATATTACTTGCAATGTTTAAATTTAGTAACAGAGTCTCATTTAACCATTTGTGGATTTTCAGTCATTTCAACATTTACTATTCTACCAAAAAGTAGCACATAACTCCTGAGTGTCAACCAGAGTTGACGTCCATCTAAAACCAATATTTTTGCCACCACAAATCACTCTCTTACACTGGCTGACTGACACTGTGTCCCAAAACAAATACGCTAGTAGCAGAAGAAGAAACTTTTGTGGTGTTGTAAAGGCGTGCTGTTTATCGACTCCCTGCTGTAAAAACATGACACTAGCTTCACAGACACTCTGCTGATGCTCCTTTCTGATCCCTCCTGTCTCATGGGATCACAGCACCTCACTCCTCTCATGTCCGACCAGCAGGATGTGTAACCCTCCTGAGCGTTCAGAGCGGAGTGTAGGTTCTAACTGAGGCACGTTACACAGATATTAACATCGTCATTGCTTCCATTTAAGTCTCAGTAGTGTCAGTGCAAGCAAACGTTGAGGGGGGAAGTTTGTAGGGTTCAATTATTTTTCTTGAAATATGATGGAGTTAGAGGCAGGATGTGGATCCAATAATATGACGCATGTAGAAGTAAGTCATAACAAAAGTATAAAGTATGCAGTATTTGGGAGAACTTCTAATTATTTAAGAGTAAATCATAAGAAACTGTCTCATTGTATCTTCTGACTTTAAATTTTAAGTGAATGTAATAGAACAAAACATAAAAAATGCACTGCATCTGGTATTTTCTGAGGGCAGATCAACACTATTAGAACATGTTCAAATAGTTTAATATTGTTAACATGAAGCTTTTGTCAGTTGTACAAGACTAATTAAAGGTTTTACTCAAGTAAGGGTAGTTACTTGTCAAATATATATAAGTAAGTACTGCGTAAGTACCAGTAAATGTAACTATGTACTAAGCACCTCTGGAGACTGTGAAAACCATTTTAGTTGTTAGCAAATCCTACATTACAAGGAAAAGGCCAGAGAATGTGTAACTTAAATAAAAAGTAGAAATGCAAACTCTTAGAAGACCTTAGAGTTGTTAGTTAAAATCATAGTAATAGTATAATAATAACAGAGGTGCTGTGAGATTGACAGAGGGCTGTATTAGCTGTGATATGAGCTGACAGCCATAAGGACGCAATCTGACATAAGCAGACAGGTGCTCCCTGCTGTCTCATAAGTGGACTGTCAGACTCTGGTCCAGGGAGGCTGGAGGTGAGTGTTTGCCCTTGGTTAAGTCAGTCACGACCGCTGGTTTAAAAATAGCCTGAGTGAGGATGCAGTGCTATTTATACCCCTCACACACACACACACACAGAAGCAGGCTGCAGCTCCGAGCTCCCCTGCCTGAGTGCGGACGTGCCCCAGGAACGGACCATTGAACACATTTGAATTCCTGCGTAGCTCTGCTTTGGCTTTGAGCTGAGTCACTCCTTCCTTTTGGGTCTCTGTATGTACAGCGTTAACACTCAGAGGTCAGTGTGAATGAGTGAGGCAAGACATGTGCAAGATGTGAATGAATGAAAGAGAAGATATACACTTGTATGGTGTGAACAGTGATACACTAAGGTATGAATGGAAGAGAAAATATACACTTGCGCGGTATGCGTGAAAGAGAAAATCACACTTGTGAAGTATGAATGAATGAAAGAGAAGATACACGCAAAGGTGTGAATGAATGAAAGAAAAGATACACACGAAGGTGTGAATGAATGAAAGAGAATACAGATTTGTAGGGTGTGGATGAATGAAAGAGAAGATACACATCAAGATATGAATGAATACGACGGGATACACACTAAGGTATGAATACATTAAAAAAATGCACTTGTGAGGTATGAATAAATGAAAGAGAAGTTACACACTAAGGTATGAATGATTAAAAGAGAAGATAAACACTAAGGTATGAATACATGAAAGAAGATGCACACTTGGGAAGTATGAATGAATGCACCAAACCCAAGTGTTTCTTGCAGAGGCTCCAGCACAGGGTGCATCTGTGCTGAGAAAAGCAGATGCACGGTAATGGCTCTGTGCCACTAATGCACTCTCTCTGATTCCAACAGGATGCCCTGGACTCAAGCCAGAGCCACACTGTAGCCACACTTACAAACATGGCACTACAGGAGTTCTGTGCACAACTGTAAATGATGACTTCTAGAAATGACAAATGTATTATGCTAGCTAATTAGATTATTGTGTCCCTCAAACTGGAAGGATATTGCAGGCATGTTTTACAGAGTTTCTTCGGTGCACTTCACCAGTATTTGTCAGTATTTTGAGAGGGAGATGATTTGCAGCCTGGATTGTATGAGATGGGAACTACCATTAAATTATTCACTTGATGAATAAATAAACAACGAATACCATAAAAGCAACCATTTGTAATTGGATTGGCCGACCCAACCCGGCACTGATGTCTTCTCATACACCACCAGTAGATGTGAGCTATGTTACTTTTGTCTGAGAGTATGCCAGCTTTGGCTGGACAAAAGAAGACCAGAGAGCACAGGCTGCCAAAACAAAGGCCAGGTGAGGGGAAGAGAGACAGCTGAATGAGATGATCTCGCCCTTGGAAAGTCCTCAACACAGACTTCAACTGTTACATGCAAAACCTCCCACTACTCTGACAGGTTGTACTGAGAGTCATTGTACATTATGAACCCCGAAGGAGACTGGGTATTTACCTCACTATAGAGGACACTGTATTACCCAAATAACAGCAGTGATCCAATACATATATATTGTGAATCATTGTAATTAATCTTGCAACTCTTGATGTTCCTTACTTGCTAACACATTGTCATTTTTCCTCACAAAAAGTGCCCGAGTTGCCACAAATCTGTCAAAAACTTTTGAGCAGTGAGACTCATTTCTGCACTTCTGATTTGTGAGTGCATGGTGCATTCAAGGACAAGAGAAACTGGGACAGCTCAACTCATACTAGGTCAACTGTGGTGCTATGATTCTATATATGACTAAAAAATTCCATTCGGGTCCTTCAAGAAATCAACAAGTTTGATACAGAGGACTTACTACTTCATTGTTGGAGTAGCGAGAGTAAGAATTAGTGTTGTCACAATAAAATTTCAAACTTGATTTTGATAGTAAGGAATAGACTTGATGCTCAATACTGATTCCGATACCCCGATGATGATAAAAATATATATTTTGACAACAGAACGTGATTTTCATCATTGTACTTTCCTTTATATTTCCATGTTGTATATCTGTGTAATCCCTCAGTCCTAATACAGCTCAAGAGCATTCTAAAGCTAATAGGGAAAGCTTCATTTTTGTTCTGTGAATGTGATTTTTTTTTACTACTGATATCTGCTCAAATTAGTATCTACTTTCAATACTTTTGACAATCCTGCTGTAAATGTCTATGATAATTTACTTAATATTTGGGATTGTTCAATGTGATTTTTTTAGCCAATACACATATCCAACGTGTGACTTGCTGTTGAGTCGGAGAACCAATATTTGCTATTGATATCAATGTTTTAAAGTTGATGGCAAGGCCCCAAATTAATGAGTTGTAGTCAAGTTCACGAATGTAATATTCCTTTTGTGAAAATTAGAACAAAATGTATATTAATTGGTCAAGTTGCAGTTCAGATCTGTGGCGAAGCAAGCCTGCTCAAAGTTCTAATGCATGCTTTTCAAAGCATTTCTGAGCAATAAAGCATTGTTAATTAAATCAATGCAAAACAGATTACTTTAATGCCATACAGGGGAACATTTTGGGCAAAACAAAGACATCTCCAAGAGACAAGCAGGTGACAGATTCTCCACCAGAAAAGTTACATATTGCACCATTTAATCATTTTTAAATTGTGTTGGAGACTATATATTATTTTTTCTTCCTTTTAAAAAATGAAGCAACTCTAAATTATTCACCAAGCCCCCTCTAACATTCAGCAGGGCCTGTGTGTATCAGAACAGCGCTGTGGAGGAGGTCCTGACCCAGTCTTTTCAAAGCTTTGTCGAGCGATTAGCAGCACCGCCCTGTGCCCCTGTTCTGTTCCCCGCCTTTATAGTTCTGTCAGGAGAGATCAAAATACGCCTGTTACTGTTGGCCAGATGGAGTAAGTCATCTAGTCATCCAGTATGACCCTGCCCTGCTCTTCCTCTTGTCCAGGAGTCGTTACAAGCAACTGGATTAGCTGAATTAAGTTTGTGTTGTCTAACATCACTCAGGGCAGTCAGTGCAGATATCAGGAGATTCAGCGCCATAGTAGATTTATCAAAAAGGTTATAATGGGAAGAGATTTATATATTGCACTTTACATTTGAAAAACAAATGTCAAAATGCTACCGTCGATTTTAATCTATCACAGCATAGCAACTATACACAACATAGCAATAAAAAGCATGGATAAAAATGATCAGTAATTTCATTTACAATATTCAAAAAGTTCTGAACACTAACCAAGCCACGTGTCAGATTTCTCATGAGGCAAGAAACAAGATTGCATCCACAAGATCAAGAAAAGATGAGATTTTGCTACGGTTTAAAATAACAAAATTGTGTGATTCAGTTCACAGTTTTGTCCCTTACAATATTTATTTATTTATCATCCTAGCATTGTTTTTTGGAACTATGACTTCTCAAAATTTTTACTCATGAGCATTTAACCCTTTTTATCTAATCTAAGTGCCAAAAAAATTTGGAAATAAAATCTCATGAGATCATTTTCCTCATGTGGGTACAGTCTTGTGGCACTTTGATCTTGTGAGATCTTGTGGCACAAGCCTTTTTCACATCCCTGTAGTGTAGATGTCCACACTACAGCTGACAGTAAAGACTGTCAGTAAAGGACTGTGCTGATAACGGAGTAGTTTATGGGTAGTTTACATTTATTTACTAGCTCATAGGTCATGTGTTTGTCATGAAACGATTCCCTGGGCTCTGGTGGTGAGATGCTGGTATGATTGGGACTTGCTCTGATCAGTAACTCCAGTGATTTTAAAGATGCATTGTATAACTTTTCTGGTAGAGACCAAACCTAGGTTAAATGTGGAGAAGCAACCCCACTCACAGTAAGAGCGCCTGTTTTTCTAGGCTTTTTGAGCTATAAAACCAACTGTTATTGAATAAATGTAAGGTAATCTGTTTAATTTCACATTGTGGAACATTTAAAGCTGAACAATGACTTCCATCCAATCCATAGAAACCAGACAGTGATGGACCCCCAACTGAAAAGCAACATAGTGCACCTTTAAATGCATTATAATTGCTCAAAAAGTACAACTATCCAAAAATAACTTCTCAGTGACAGTAACATAAGTATTTGTGATGAGTTACTTTCCGGCCATGGTTACAAGGACAAAGCAGGCCTGTGTTTTTGCTGAGTATTGTACCCGGGCCAGTCAAAGCTTCCTGCAGCAGCCTTCATGTTTATTCATACACTGATTAACTCTGCTGTGTTCCTCATTAGCATTTTGTGAGAGTGCGTCTTAGTAAATCAGACATATGCTAAGCTAGCGTGGGTTTGTATTTGTCTAGAGCTCTGGGTGTGAGCCAGAGTTCAGAGGATATGTTCAGGAGAGAGGGGACAGAGGAATCATGGGACAGCTTGTGTCAGCAGGAAGCAGGTATCAGTGTGTGGGGGCAGGACCAAACACCCCACTGTTTCTCTGATTGGACAAGAGGGGTCGCTGTGACAACACTGCCCTTGCCTGAAGCAGTTGTTCCATTTAATAACATTATTCTATGATTTTTACGTTTATTTATTTAGGATTGCACAATATTTTTCAAATGTGTCCACAGATATAAGTGTAAAAAGTGCTGAAACATTTACTGGTGCTGAAAGTTGACTTGCTCTGTCAGTGTCCATGAGATAGAAGGATAGATGCATGTAGATTTGTGCAAATGAGCTGTTGTTCAGATAAATGCTAATTAAATATATTCATGGAATCATAGCAACACAGATACGCACATGAGACGACCAAAGATATCAATAATTTTCAGTTAGGTTCCATACTATACTGTTATGGCTTTTAAAACTACTTTTATATCATTATATCACATTTTTTGTATTTTTCACCATATTAAAGATGGATGGATGAACATTAAACAACAATTACAAGCATCTTAGTTCAGCTTTAAGTTTGACTTTAACACTGGGGGTAAATAAGGGTAAAAACCCTCAGTTATCTTATTTATTTCTCTTATTCTATTATTGTGTTCTGTTTACCTTTGGGGTTTGAAGGGAGTTGAGTGCAAAAATCTTACACATAGTAAAATATGTTTACAAACCTGGTGTTGAAATGTAACCCACTATCTTCCAGGCACTGCCCAGTTTAGCAGCTCTATCTGGGATATGGTTGTGGGAGGACTTTAGGAGTTTAGTCCCAATTTAACACAGAAATAGTCAAATTTCTTCTTCTAAGGTCTGAACTCAGAGGAGTGGCTGTAGACATCTCCATTTAACACGGCATTTCGATGACCATTAGAAACAACAGAATCTCAAAATTTGATAAATTATGAAACTTCAGCCCTAATATTATAACATGATTAAAACAAAAAGCAAATATAGCAAATATTGGTCTGCGATCCTATTTAAGAATATTACATTGACAACAAATTACCCAAAAAGTAAATAGATAACAACCAAATATTCCATTTACTAATGAGACAGTGAGACAGCTGCTAGTGAAATCACAAATGTGCCTGTTTGTCTAACTTGTGGGAGGCAATTACTTTCCCAGCTCTGCACAAAAGCAAATACACACAAAATGGAGCGCAAAAGCAGATTAGTAGAGATTAGCACATTTACACACTCCAGTTAGACGCGCGCGCACACACACACACACACGCCTGCATTCACCAAGCTGTCTAATGAATCCAGCCTGCACTCCCAGTGTGAGGCTAACTAGCATGTTTAGCTCGGTTCAGCACTTAGGCTTCGCGCATGCTAACCCTGCTGACCCTCAAATGGAATACGACAAAATGACATGGGAAGATTTGCTAAATGGATCTTTTTTAAAATCACTGGTGAATAATGTGGTTATTTTTGTCTTAAGTGATATGGTAGTGTTTTAATGCACTGACAATGCTACTTGTTGCTTAGAAACAGAAAAATATGCTTATTATTCTCACTCTAAAAAAACTGTAAAAATGTTCTTTCTTCTATTTGAGAGTCAGTCGTTGCTTGTCCTGAGATGTTATTATTTGCTTGGAATGTTTCATAGTAAAGCATTAAACACATCAAGCAAGGCCTGTACTTATTGAACTAAGAGTAAAGATCATTTTTGAGAATTAACTGACTGAACAAAACAAGAGTGTTGGTATAGAATATATTGTTTGTATAGAATATTGAGTTTTTGTAAAGAATATACAGCTTCACGTTATGCTGTACTTCACAGATTTGGGAAAACAGAGCTATCAAGATTTTTAAAAATCTAATTTCTACAATTTGTGGCATTTTTAAGAGGGCAGATTGTGCAAAATCAACTTTTTTGGAGCTTTCTACCATGTTTTAATGTTGTTCCCTCATCAAAAACAGGCCCGAAGACGTTTGCAATGTCATCCATGCATGTTTAAGTAATCTTGCAATGTCTCAAACCCTCCATATAGTGAGCAGTATAATCCTGTCCCACAAGCCAACGTTATCCATATCAGAAAAACAAAACTGTACACAACAACTTCACAAACCTGATGTGAAGTGCTATAGTTTCATTAGCAAAAGGCATGCTGATTTTATTGTGACATTACTTTGAAGGTGGAGTGAGGACACAGTGTCAAAAAAAATAAAAATAGAATAAAAGGTAACATGGTGATCTAAATATGTTATGTGCTAACAATTAATACCACATAGAAGTGTAATGCCCCTTAATACTAGTTACTGTCCCATCCACAGCTGCATGACTTAATTAATGTTGTTGATATACAAACATTGACTGAAATCAGATACTGCAGCTTCTTAAATTCTTACAGTCTCCTTTAAAACAACTTACATTCTGACTATAACCCTATTTATGTAACCATAAAAACAATTAACCCTTGCATACCTTGACACTAGCATGACCATATTATCATAGTAAAAGCCTGTATATTGCGTCTGCAGGCCCTCGCTGTTAATATTCTGAACACAGTGGGCGCGGCCGGAGCTCGTTAATCATGTTTGTGAATGTCTAATCTCGACGTTACTTGCGCCGCTTTCATTTTCATGGCTGTCGGTAAGATTTATAATGGCGTTTGGAGAGAGTGCATGGGCAGTGTGCATGGGCTGTGTAGTTGGGTGTACGCGCTTCAATGGTATGCGCCTAAACGTGTCACCTTGTTCAGAGGAAGGATGTTGGGAGAGTCACTAAACCAATACATGTGGACTTTTCATGAGATTTTACTCTTGCTGTGCCTTGGTTGGAAGCATCATAGATATGAGTTGACAGAATGTTAAGGCAGCACATATCGCAATCAAATCTAAACCACAATTTGAGTTGGTGCAGTTAGCATATGGTAAAGGCTGCAATTGTTTTGATAAAAAATGTCCTAGGCAAATAACAATTTATTCTGTCTTTTTATAGAAATGTCTTGCTGTACCTGTAGTTTAGATCTACATGTTCTGTTCAGTTCATATTTTAGTCTTCTCTCAAATGTTACAGAAGACATATTGTGCTTACAGATCACGATAATGATCTAAAACAACTCAGGTATGAAAATTGCAGAGTCTAATGGTTGCCATATAACCAATAATTGTCTATGTTAAAATCTCGAGGCTATTATAAAATAGCAAAGCCCACAAACTGTAGTGATGTCCTGTAGTTAACTTTTCCCTCAAGTTTAAAGTAAGCCATGTCTTAGCCTCATTACTCTTCTATTCTCATTGTAACTTCTACGTATGGGCCGATTTTACTATAAGCATCGCTATATTGTCCATCCCTCGTTCTAATGAAGTTAATAATGAGGCTATGAAATGAACATACTTAGCCTTTAGCTCAGACACCAATTATACTGTACAAGCTGTTTGACTGTCCTATAAAATAAAATGACCACATCCACTAATGAGTTCTAACCAGACATCACACACACGGTTCACTATCATTATCATACATTATTATATTTTCTATAGGCTTTGATAAATTAAATTATATGGAAGTGCCATTACAACATTTTCGCTTTACAATGCCATAGTCCTCGGTCCAGCTTAGCAGCACCATCACGTATACCCCTACTAAATCAATTGTACGGGTTACAGGTTACAGAGGTATGCTTCCTGCCCGTTACCATGGCGACAGTAAGTGGCCTCTCCAGAAGTGTCGGTCCAGATGATGAGATCAGATTACATCAAGGAAAGGAGCGCGGAGACAAACAGCGCGGTCAGGCTATGGGACAGGACTGTTAATAGAGTATGCTAAAAGGATTAGCCAAATCAACAGGGCCTCCAGTGTACCCCAGATAGTAGCAACCCACTATTGCATATGTGCCTAGGGCTAAGTGACACTAAGTAAATGAGATGGACTATAGTTGTCAAAACTATCAAAAATATGATACTATTTGATACTAAAAGCATAAAAGTTAGATACTAGATACTAAAAAAGTCACATGAACCCGACAGAAATGAACCTTTCCTGAATAGCTTTAGAGTGATCTTGAACTGTATCAGAACAAGTATAAGATCACATATGCTAGGACACACCCACGGACCACTATGGACAAAATAAATAGCACTTGTCTCACAGCTGGAGACATCTGCATTTAAAGGACTGGTATCAGATTTTTCTTTTAAAATGTAGATTTGCCCTTGTAGAGATATATTATAAAAGCAGCTTTTATGTTCTGTGTGCTGTCAGTGTCTAATTATCAAGTTTTTATTGGCTGCTAACCAGGAAGTAGTGAGTCATCAGTACCAATGGCGTGACAGCAAAAATCTGCTCTGGCCTCTGAAAGTTGTGAACTGCTCATAAACTCATCACTCATCAATAGAGTGTGCTAAAAGGATTAGCAAAATCTAACAGGACCACCAGTGTACCAGAGCTAACAGATATAGTAGCAGCCCACTGTAGCATGTGCTCAGGCAAAGTGACACTAAGTGAATGGGATGGACAAACACATCTCATTAAGTCTGGACTAGCTCTTGTCTCACAGAGCTGGAGACATGAGGAGGCTAAATGGTGGACAAGAGACTGCTTGTCTAGACTCATGCTGTCTGTGGACATTGATTCACACACAAGGCCACTGGGCTGACAGACACATAGCAGAGAGTGGCACATTTGACACTTTCTATGGGATCTGGGGCAAAAACTATTTTAACAGGCTACAGAACAGCAAGGGTAGGTGTTGCTGCTGTTACACATAGTGATTTTATATGTTATTAATGCATGTATTTGGGACTGATACAACCAATAGAGAATAGTGAGATGTTTCACTCAAAGTAGAAGAAGACACACTGGCATTATTCTCAATCCCAGATATGATGCATTAGAACATTTAAAGATACTCTATGTGGTAATGACAATAACACAATGGGACAGCCTCTGGTCACCAAACCTACAGAACACCTACTGTAATATGCAAACAAAATATGTTTGAGTGTCTGCTAAAATATCTGAAGAATTAGTTCACCAGGCCAGGGTAATCAGTCAATAACTCACTCACTTGTGACATCAAATCAGTATTAATTAATTTTCTATTTCAACACTCTTTTTTCTTTGTGTTTATCATCTACACAAAGTGCTATGTAAGCAAGTATATATTTGTATTTAAAGTAACAATATGTCAAATTTAGATTTAAAATTTCATAAACATGACTTATCTGAGTCCCATCAAATATAGGAATTAGTGATAACAATTAATGTTCATTATTAGTTACAAAAACATGTTGTTATAATTTGATTCTTTGGTTCTCAAAATGAGTAACCAGTCAGAGAGCACAATGAGTCTCATGTGAATCATTTGGGTTGCTAGTTTCAATGCTCAAATCCAGTTGGTTTAAAACATGAAATGACTCTCTCTGATCTGAATGTCACTACGTAAACCCCAGCACCTGCAACCAATCATTAACCAATGCTAGTGCAGCCTCTGCAGCTCAGGGAGGGAATTCTGCACTTTATAACACGAGGGAAGGCTTGTGATATGCAAACAAAATATGTTTGCATATCACAGGCAAACATATTATGGTCGCAAACCTGTAAGTGTACAAAAAACCAACCCAAAAAACATGCAACATAGGTCTCCAGGAAGTATAGCTGATAGCTTATGGAGGTCAATTAAATACAACATCAATTGAATACAATACATATAAATACAAGTGCACCTATAAATGCACTGTTAGCATACCAGCTGCATGATGGACTGACCTCTGAAAGTTGTGAAAAGCTTTTATAATCTTATGCGCAGAGCATGATTAACATTTTTGATGTTTAAGCCACTGAAAATCTGGCACAACACCTTTAAATAACAGTGCTATTTAAGGTGAGTATTTTACTTATACTAACATGATGTTCGGATACATACAATATATCTCTTAGGTCTAACAAGTGTGACTCATACTCTCTAGTCCATTACATTACTTCGTGCCAAAAGTCTACTGGGTCCACACAGCAACTACATCCTGTTGTATGTATATTAATAATGCTATGACGCAGACTTGCTCTATCACAAATGCATTTAAACAATCATAAAGCTGATTTGGTGAAGGCATTAAGACCACACAGGTGAGTGCTGTGCAGGGACAGTGGCATATGGGGATAGTACTGGTGAGGAGCTGGAGAATGGCTTTTCTGAATACATTTATATATATCAACACACAACACTCTAGGGATTTAGAAGCAGCCTGTATTTTGCTATGTTTTAAAATTTATATTATAATGTTGTTTCCTCATCAGAAACATACCTGGAGTTGTATTTTGTTTCATTATCAGCCCTAGGCAATCTCTACTGAACTAAAGATGAAAGGTAGCTGTTAATTTAAAAACTACCGCTTCATGACATCACAAGCTGGAACAGAGCATTTTCAGTTGCAGACTAATAACAAAGGATTACTCAAACGCGTGAGTGAAACAAAATACAACTCCAGGTATGTTTTTAGGAGGTAACAACATTCTAGCATGGCCGTAAGTTAATCACAATCGAAATCGAAATCCCATTTTGAATGCATGCAGTTAGCAAAGACTGCAATGATTACCACAATTACCTCCACAAACAAATTAATATCCTTTCTTATTCTGCATAAAAAAATCAGTCAGTTAAAAATATGAACTTTGAACAACACCATATTAATAAAACATAAATCACAAATCTAATCGGAATGCTTGTCAGAAAAATTGCATTCCCAAATTATTTAGCCCTACAACATAGACTATAGCAGTAAGAAGCTAATTACATCACAGGCCTGATTTTGTCCTTTGTCGCACTAATGAAATAAAGTGATGAAGACATGAATCCTAAGATCCTCTAGCCTCTCCTCCACTCGCACTGCCCTCTCCTGTCCTTCAGTGCAAATGAGCCCTATTAGCAACTCCTCCATTTTTGAATGCAGATTAGATCAAATATATTATGTAGCAAACCCAGGGACACCAGTCCAGTCCAGTAATATAGTAGTTGTATCAGTAAACTAAAGTCTAAACCAATGTGAAAGGCATCATATTATACTATCTGGTCTTGAGCTTTTAACAACTGCATAATGTTGGAAGCACTTGAGCATTTTTTAGCATTCATGTAGTGTTGTAATAAATTGTAGTAGCCTGGTAGCTAATAGTATTGTCCATTCCAATCTAGTACAGTAGGGAGTATTATACCTGCGATGACTAGGCCAAGATAATTAAGAATGGGCTGACAGTGAGTGTTCAGCACAGCAGCATAATTTCTCTAACATGCTGGTTCAAGTCGCCTGGTATGGTGATCTCCCTTGGAACAAAAACAAGAGCTTGGTTCTACTTTCTATGTAAGCTACTAAAACCAGGAAGCACTACATGTGTTCATTAGACTCCCTTGATTCATAGTGCCATGCTGAAAATGGCCTTGTTGCTAGTTTGAGATTTCAATAAGGAACAAGAAAGGGCAAAAAGTTTTTTTGTTTTTTTTTATTTCTGTACTTTACATTTATGTTGTCCTGCTGAATTCTTTATGCACTACAAAATAGTACTTAATATTTAAACACAGAAAGGATATGCTCTTTCTTCAATATATTTACAAGTATAAAAACCAAAGCAGAAGGCGGCATGTTCATGGTTTTGGTTGTCAGTGCACCATACAAACACCATATGGCTGACTTGGCAAGGCTGTGACACTAGCAAGGTTTCCTGCAAGGCCAACAGATCTGCAGACCAGTGAGCAGGAGCATAGTTCTGACTGTTAGTTACTGTAAAAATATATTAGAGCTGTAGGCCTTTAGTCATTTAGTTGATTAATTGGCCATTGCTTAGTCGATCAAATTTTGTATTAGTCAACTTACAGTTTTATTTAAATAATAATTATGAGAACAGCAGAAAGGAAAGTAAGTGAGTTAGTGTCATAGTTTGTGGTATTTATCTGTAAAAAGGTAAATTAAAAAAATTAAAATAAAGAAAAATGTAATCTTCTTTATACAATTTACTGCATAAATAGTTGTTTTGGAGTTGAGTACAGTTTGGGTCCAGTACATAGAGATAGTAGTTTTGAGCTCTTTTGCCATGTCTACTAGGACATGTCGGCAGGATATGTCTTCAATTGACCAAGAATTTCTTTAGTCGACTGCAGCCCTAATGTATAAATATAGGTTTCATTATTCATACTACTAACACAAACAATAAAATATGACTTCAGAGAGGTTGTAAAGACATATTTGCTTAATAATGTGACACTTTTATAACACATAAACATACACACCATAAGGAGATAGGACTAAATTAAGCGAATGAATGATGTAGGAGATTAATTCACCTTCCTTTCATTTATTCTCTTCCAATGTGCAAACACTACAGGAATCAAGTGGCTTGTAGGGGAAGTGGCTATGCACTGATGTTGATTGTACTAACTAAATCCAAATTGAAATAGCAAATTGGCCCTAATGTGTACTTCCTGTTTGGTCCAGCAGGGACAGTGGAGAGGGTCTTTGTGAGGACGTGGGGGAACAGTCTCCATTAGGCTAATGCTGGTGTATGTGAAGAGGCAGAGGAGGGTGCGTGGGTCAGGTGTCTGTGTGCTGGTGATAAGGGAGCTCCACAGCCTTGTGCATGTGGATGTGTGCACAACAACAAGGCCAGCACAAAGGGAGCCAGTGGAATTAGCATGCCCTCTCCTTCAAGTAGCCACTGTTTTATAGTGATCTTCAGACACTGCACTAGAGGGAGGAGCGACACGGGGGGGTGCAGGGCAGAAGAATAGTATGGAGTTACCTTCTACGTCATTACAGTCATACTCTGGAGTGAGGCATGAATGGAGACAAGAGCACACACAGATGCATAAAGCAGAGTTCTGCAGCAGCAGTGCCAGAGTGCATGTAAACAGGACTTTATATGGCTGTGAAATGAAGCCTCTAGCACACATGTGATAGAGAAGTGACTGTGAGTGAGCCTGTTAGTCAGATAGCACAGAACACTCATCACATTAGCATAAGGGCAACAGATGCAGCCATACACGGTCATACACAGTCTATGGATTAGAAGAGGGCTTACCTTTCACCCTCTCTCCGCGGTTGAGCTGAATCTCTCCCTCTCCCTGGGGTGTGTAGGGCTTTACCACAATAAAGGTACGTCCCGGGACAGCACTGTAGAGTTTCCTCTTGGGCCCCCGGGGGCCCGACAGCATGGGGGGAGTGTGATGGGGCGGGCTGGTGTCTCGTTGCACAGAACCAGGGCTGTAAACAAACACATAGGTTACCGTGGTGATCCCAGGGAGTTGGTAAGTGAAGCCCGAGGTCACCGCCATGGTGAGCACAGGGCTCTGGTGGAGCCCCCTGGACACTAAGGAGCGGGAGCGATTCATAGATGTCCCCAACTGTCCACAGTCACATGTCCATACAAAAGACCCTGCTGGCTCCACTGCCCTGTGCTCTATCTGTGTCCTGTCCTCTGCATCCTCCTCACACACGGCTAAAAGCACTCATCAGCGTCTGCTCCAGCCGCTGTCTGTCCCAGGCGTCTGAGAGCCCGTCTCAAAGCCCGTCTCAAAGCACGTCTGAGTCCAGTCCATGGTGGAGCCTCCTGGTCCAAGCAGTCCTGCTGTGGAGCAGAGGGGCTGGGGCAGCCCTCTGCTGCTGCTGCTGTGCTCCGTGCTCTCTCCCTGTAGACAGCCTGCTCACATTCACACGCCAAACGCTCTCAATGTGCATTCTGTGTGTGCGCACAGCCACAGTCTGCCCCCTCCGCTGCTAACAGCGCTGCTCTGTTAGCATGCTAGCCTCCGCCGCCAGCCTGTGGCTAACACCTCCCACACACACACATATGCTGGACGCTGGAGCTGTGTGCTCCTGTGATGGTCCATAGCTCCAGAGGCAGGCAGAGCGTGTGTGTGCGTGTGGCAGTGCGTCGTGGGGAGGGAGGGAGAGGGAGGGGAGGGGGAGAGCTCCAGCTCATTTCATTTAATAGTTGCTCCTCCCTGCTCTCCTCGCCTTAAATCCCCTCCTTCTCTCGGTCGTTCTCCTGCTCTGCTTCTCTCTCAGCCCTGTCTTTAACATTTCTCCACAATGCATCTTCTCACTGCCGCTGAATTCTAATACAACAGCAGTCTTCATTCATCACTTTGCTATTGCTGTGCAAGGAGCATTCAGTCTCCTGCTGCTGCTTACTTGAAATGCACATCAATACATTGTCTTTAGCTCCGACTGTATCTAGTAGCACATATAGACATTTAATGACAGGGGAAACTGATCTATTTTGCCTCACACTTCTAGTCCTTTTCCATCACTCTAACCTACAACATGTGTCCATATATATCTCATACTATTGGCTTCATTCACAGTTTCATTCACAGGATCAGCTCATTTGTGCCCTGACTGTCTTTACTACACACATCTTTCTGTATCCCTCTCTCCTCATCTCAGGCTTTGTTTAGCTCCACCCCGCTCTCCGTATCTTACGCTGGCTCTCCTTCTGTGTCCCCCATTGCCACTGAAGCAGGGGCAGGCTGACGGCTTTCCAATTACCGCAGGGACTGAGGGGCCGGGATGTCTGCCGCATGTTAATGTGTGAGCCCGGGCAGTGGACAAGGGAGGGAGGGGCAGAGGGAGCGCAGAGATGAGACTGTGTCAAAGTCGCACAGAGGGAACCAAAATGAGAGCGCGAGAGTGACATGCTACACCACACTTTGATTTTCAGGCATTCTATAGAGCTGTGGTCAAAGAAATTATAAAAAAAAAGTTCTGCCAATCAATTACTCGACTAAAAAGTGGATGTGGCAAAAGCACTCAAAACTATGTATGTATTTCTATGTATCTGACCCCAACTGCATTCACAAGACTACACCTACACAGGAGTTCATGCAAAAATAACTACTTATGCAGTAAGTAGTTACTGCATAACTATTTACTGCATAATAACTACATAAAGACTAGGAAACAACTATATAAAGACTAAAAGATTAAAGCTGTGTGAATCTGCTTTTTTACATATAAGTACCAAAAATATCAAAATGTTCAGCTAACTCTTTCAAAATGGTTGACAAAAGTATAGAAAATCAGATACTACCTGATACTAAAACTAGTACTAAAACATTTAAATTCCCATTTTGGCAGGTATCAATACTAAAAACGCCACAGAAATGAACCTTTCCTGAACAGCTTTAGAATGATCATTGAAGTATAAGACCATACCACAGTAAGACTAGTATATGCCAGTTGACCACTATGGAACCTACCTGGATGACTGAGGGATTCTATTCTCTAATTATTCTATTGTCTAATTATTATTGTGGTATCGGAATCAGTACTGAGTATCAAGTATATTCCTTTGTATTGAGATCGAGACACCCCTCCTTTCTGCTGTTATCCCAAATAACCTTTAAAATCCAAATAGAATGATTAGTCAGCTAATACAAATTTTGGTCGACCAAGACGCCATTGACCAGTTAATCACGCAAAATGAACCACATTTCAGACAGAGCTGCTAAACTGGGCAGTACCTGAGAACAAGAAAAGAATGAACAGTGTGATTTTTTTAACATGCATGCCCACTCCAAACTCCACCCCTGCAGCCAGTTGTTTGTAATCAGAAACATCTAGCTGTAATCAGGGAAGTCATATGTGATGTCACATAGTACTTGAAATTGTACTGGCTACTGGATGCACCATATACACTGTTTAGCAATGAAAAAAAAGAGGATTTAGTGTTTAGCTTCACTTTATGCATCAGACAAATGTGAAATTACTGTAAAATTACAACACATGGCAGGAATATCACTTTATATGTATATAAATACTTGAAGGGTTAAAGCATACTTTTGTTCAGATTTTTCCATATTTGAGATTTCTTAAAAAACTATTTATCCAAATAAAAAAATATGAACAATATTACTGATAATTTGATATATATCCCACCTGGCTCAATTCATGATTTACTTTGAGACAGTTAAAAATCATTTCCATTATGAAAAGTATACTTGCAAAATGCCAGCAAAGGGCACTTGGACTCAATCTTGTGGCATAGTGTGGAGTAAGCGACTGAAATAAGGCTAAAAACTGTTGATTAGCTGTGCTGTGCTGTTTTTATCTTTAATACATTTCTCTTTCATATTTTTACTATCTTTACTTTACTTACTTAGTTGTTGTACCTACTTCATTCCACAAAAAATAGACTACACACAAAAACAGTTTAACACACACACATATGCACAAAGTTTATAGCCGATTATAAAGGCTCGCGTGTTTCCTAGGACACCAGCCCAGCCTCTGTAACTATGGCAACTGTCAATAAAAGGAAAGGAAATGTAACTAACATCCGTTGTGATGAGTCGACCATGTAACCCAGGATGTCTGCCTGGCCAGAGGTATTCCAGACACCAACGACCTGGATCAAAGCGCTTCTTGAGATTCACAATCAAATGTCATTATTTTCTCTTTTTATCCAAAATTTTCTTCTCAAATGTTCAATCCAATCTGGTATATTTTCACAACAACTGTACAAAACAGCTGCATGTAATTAAATCATTTGAATGTATTATTCAGTCAACAAAAATTCAAACTTAAAATCATACATTCATGTTGCAGATTTTTGTGTCAAGTGCAAAATCCAATCTCAAAATCTCAATCGATCTCTCCGCAGCAGTAGAGCCTTCTAACTATACACCCATTCACTCTGTAGCTCCTTACCACCAAGTGTATAGACCTTAGAATCAGTCAAGCTTTAAAAAAAAAAAATAGTTCAAGTATTATATAGTCTGATAATCAGGGCACATTAGCATGCTAGTTAAAAGCGCATATAAACTAATAATAAATAGGATGCTCAGAATGCATAACTGTAATAACAAATAACATTGTACCACTGAAATCTGTTTAAAAGAAACTAGTTAGTTTTTTCACTTTTTACAGATACAGCTCTTTTAATATTTACAAGTTACATAATGAATCAGCACTCTGATAGAAATACTACACTATTTTAACACATTAAGCACTATTTTCTCAATGTCGACACTGTCAGCAGCTTTTTGTGTCGCACTGCCTTGCCTTCCTGAGTAACTTAGACAATTTAAAAGCACATTCATAATCAGCATCTCTTTTGACATTGGAAGAATTGCCACTAGATCTGCAATGTATGTAAGTCATGATTCAGTTCACAGAGCGCAATTTAAAGAAAACACACTGAGCTTGTGTGTGCTATACAGTCCTCTGATACCTGCGACATGGGTTATGTTATAATTTGGACATTTTAGTACAATACTGATCTGAAATTACTTAATGAAAGAAACAAGTCCACTGATTTCTGTGGTAGAATGGGAGCAATTTTTTGCATAATAAGTCTACACTTTAAAGCATGTTTGACTATTAAACTATAAGTAGGTTATATATAGGTTGCTTTCCATGCCTAGTCACTCCCCCTTCAGAGGGCAGTCACAACACAATCAGAGCACATTCCATTAATGAAACTACTGTACATCGCATCAGGTTTGTGAAGTTATGGTATATTATTGTGTATCATGTTTTTTTATTTTTAAAATAGCTGTACACAAACATGGATGACATGGGGATGTGAGTCTTGAGCAGATTCTGAAACTGTGAGTAGGGTTTGAATAGTGCCCGGGAGTGATCACTAGATTACTGATACATGCACAGATAACATATAAAAGCTCTTCAGGAATGTTTTTGGTAAGGGAACGTTATAACATGGTAGAAAGATACAAAAAGGCAATAATATTCCCTCTTAAAATAATTTCAATATTTGCAATTTGCTAATTGCCAGTGTTTAAGATGTAATTTTGATTTCAGTGCAATTAATCTGCAATGATCAACAATCTCATCTTGTCACCGTAATCAACAGTTTCCTACATCTCCACAGTCAATATGCAAAGCTATCAAAAACAAATGATGGCTAAGGTACAAAGTTAAGGCACAAGACATCTCCCCCCGTTGGTGTCCATTGTTGTATGGTCTTATCCTGGTCCTGTCTCTCCTGGCTCCAGTTAAAACACCATGGATAATGCAGACTGCTGGTGTGACCAATTTAAAGAAAGAAAACAGAAGAAAGAGAAGAGGAGGTGGCACAGGATCAAAGTAGAGTGCTGCTGTTGGGAAAGTAGAACTGTGTTAATCCTCAGGTCATAATACGGCCACATAACAGTTTAGTTTGTAGAGATATCTGAATCCTGTTATGGGATTATTCTGAGCACAATATATACTGCTACTTATTCTCTAAACTCACTATGGTCTCACGAATCTTTAATGCTGTATGGTAATTGTTGTCATATTCAATAATGATGATATAATTGCAATAGTTTCACAATTTTATTTTGACCCAAAAGCTGCTTGTTTATATGTTTACACTGCAGTGCTTTTAGTGAGTAAATCAACGCTCAAATGGAGTTAGTAGGACCACTGTATTTGGAAAGACACAGCTCGATGATTGCTTTGACGCTGAACATGACCAGTAGATCATGATCAACAGGTTGCTGTAAAATGTAATAACTTTAGAAATTCAAGATTTCACATTCTCTGAGGCCCACAACCATAGCAATGGCATGGTGACTAACATTTACAATTCACAGCAAGAAGGTTCCAGGTTTGACTTCTTGGGCACCCAGGCTTTCTGTGCATTTCTGTGAGTTTGCATTGTCTCCCTGTGTCTGGGTGGGTTTCCTCTGGGTGCTCTCATTTCCCCCCCACCCGAAAACATGCACCAAAGGCAAATTTCTCCAGCTAAAGTAGTTCTGCTGAACAGTTCTACCTCAAAGAGCTGGAAATGGGTCCGAGGCATTGCACTGTGCCACCCAGTGCTCCTGATAAGTTGCCCTATCGGCATTGAAGGATGGGTCAAATGTGGAGGACAAATTTCCCTATGCGGACAATAAAGTGTACCTTATGAGACCCCTTATCAAGTGCTTTGACTGACTCTATCACCCTATGGGCCTGATTTCTGTGAGTTTAGGGGATGTCTGCAACTCATTTCCAACTGAAGGACAGAGGAATGAAAAAAGGCCATAGAGCAAAAGAACGCTCCTGACTTATGACTGCAGGGAGCTGTCACTGCCACGGGACAGGGACCAGGGACCAGCGAGCTGTCATTGCCATGGGACAGGGACCAGGGAGGAGGACAGATGTAAGTGTATGTTTGGTACATTTAGATACAGTAGGAGGGGCACAGTGGACTAGTAAAAGTCAATATGTTAAATGAGCAGAGTCACACTAAACGCACAGGACAGTTAACACTACTTCAAAAAATCTGAATCTAATCTATAATAAAATGGGAAGGCGCAGTTCAACTGTTATAGCAGTAATATGTGTACCTTATTTGGTTAAAGCCTGCGTATTAACTTTAAAAGAAGAATGTCCAAACAGAAGTTACACATATGCTGTACCTGTTTATCGTTTGTTGGGGACTGGCTCCACAAACTCATTATATTGATCTTAAGATTAGTGCTCTGTATTCTCTCTACAATACCATCTGATTCATTAAATGAGTTGTAAACCCTAGTTAATTTTGCAAACAAGGACTCAAATGGTCAATTTTGGCTTCAGATGGATATGCCCATAAGTGTTTTAACCATGTCATAGCATTTCACAATCATTTGTTTTCTATGAGATGTATTTCAATCAATTCTGTATTCCTGCATTGTCTTGCATTCAAGGCTTGAGTGCTCAGAAAAAAAAAAAACTGTCTACACCCTATCCCCGCCCAATGCTTAGTAGATACATCATTTAATACCTGAAATTTGTATATGTTGGGTCATACACAGATGTTAAAAAAGTTTAATACAACGTAAATTAATTTCTCCAGCTCTATACTGTAAAATGCTGCTATGAAGAGGTGGGCAGCAGCAGAAAATAAATTCTGCAGTTTTGTAAAAGTTATAAAGTGTAATCCTTTTAGAAAGCTGACATCACATGAACCCAAACAAGCCTCCAACACATATGAGCTTTAACAACTAAATGAGAGCGGTATTTACAGTAAAGGACTTGCAACCTGTCTGTCCCCTCACCAGTCTTTCCATCAGCTTGTGTTTTTCTCTGAGCTATAGCCAGCCTGTTGAACCGAAACGCACAGGACAAGGCTGCTCAAATGATGGTGCTGTACGGGCACTTGGATGGTGCCGATGGGCGGGCTGTTGACCGGCCAAGCTAATTTCACACTCCCCTGGTACCCATAATGCCTCCAGAGTTACTAGGGGCGTAAACACAAGGTCAAAGAGAGACACGCGGGGAGAGAGGCAGAACTGTGGAAGTGACACCACACTCTAACTGAGCCTGCTGTAACTGTATCATGTCTAAACAACACATTAGGAGCTGTCATATGTTTAAGATTAATCCTACATTGTACAAGTCCATTTTGCAACCCAAATTAATATAATATTTTTATCATTGTATGTAGCCTGTGCTTTCTGTTTTAAAAAAATGTATTACAATCAAAGATGAACCTAGGTTGTAGGTCCCTTAACCTGCAGATATTGGAGAACACATGTATGTTTTTCTCATTCTCAGTATATTCCTTCATTCATTCCTTTATTCAGGATAAAACTTGAGAAACCTTGAGATTCAAAATCTTTGAAAACGGTGTCCTGGCCAAGTAACTGCAGCATGAATATGGACAGATCATGCCTCATGTGAAAGCTCAGAACCTCCAAACTTCACCCCCTGAGCTGCAGAGGCTGCACAGACTCACGATTGGCTGCCAGTGCTGGGGTTTGGGTAGTGACCATTCAGATCAGAGAGTGGCATTTTATGTTTAAAACAACTGGATGTCAGCATTGAGACTGGCAACCCAAATGACTAAATGATCACCTTTAGAACAAAAACATCAAATTATATTCAACATAAACAACTTGGCCATCATGTCCAATGATGTCATTAAGAATAAATATCAGTATAGCATTTGTTATCAGTAAAAGCTAACAGGTCTACCTTATACCTGGGGACACACATAAATCAAATTTATAGCATTTCAATTCAAAATCTTGCGTATAGTTAAGCTTTCTACCATGTTATAATGTTGTTCCCTCATCAAAAATATATTTATATGTTATTCATGCATGACACTAATAGAACACTCCTTACAATTAGCTGTAAGAATCTGTGCAATGCTCAGTCCACTAGCCTACATCATTCATGCTCCCATGTGACAATTCTCCATAAATATACAAAAACTATGCAGCAAGTTGACAAACCTAATGCAATGTGCAGTTCATTAGCAGGATGCACGCTGATTGTGTTGTGATAACGCTGTGAAGAGGGGGTGACTTAATGTGGAGAACAAAGGGAGGGGACTTAGAGCATCAAACACGAAAGTGAAACTTATAAAATATGTTAGTACATTGTCTGCAGCAAATATAACTTTTTAATACAATAAAAGAGAACATAGTGATGTAAAAATGCTATGTGCTATCAGTTAATAACCCAAAGATACTCCCTCTTTAAAATCTGAATAGACTTTATACATTGGATTACCAGCAGGTAATACATCAGTTATTATTATTGTTAAAAAGTTGTTAAAGCTCTGCTGGTTTCAAATATGCTAAATTTGAATTCACAAACACTCACTCATCCACATTGCTGAATGTTATGGCAGGGAAAGCCTTGTTTGTATGCGCATATGATTTAATAAGAGCTGCTGTTTGTCCTGTGAGTATGACTCCTCCGATGAATAAAAGGCAGAGAGAGAGTGGATCCCAGATGGATGGAGCGCAGTGACAGCAGAGTATTAGAGGAGGACGGGAGGGTGGAGGGAAAAGTGGAGTGGTGTTGTAATGCAATCCCCCTGTCAGCCATCACACTGCTGCTCCTTCACAAACACAAAAATCACATCAGGTATATGCTCCACGCGCTATACTGCTGACATATGAGCGCAATCTAACCGCTTAGCTAACCCGCTCCCATCCACAACCACGAGATGTGATCAGAGTCCTGGTTTAGTGAGCAGTTTGTCTAATGCTAGCAAATTATAGTGGTGCAAGTGGGTGTCTAGATTTATGCATCAATCCATTAACAGCCTGGTATCCTCAGGTATTACTCACAGCACTAATTTCTGTATACTCATTTAAGCAAGTATCAATACTAAAAAAAAGTCACATTCATAGGACAGAAAATATTTCTTTTCTGAACAGAATGATCTTGAGCTGTATCAGAACAAGTATAAGAATACATAAACTATTATATGCCCACAGACCACTATAGGAGAGATTACGCAGATATAAGGCCTAAAGTCTTTTAGTTAGTTAATTTGTCACTGGTGTCCTAGTTGACCAAAATTGTATAAGTTGTAGTGTGGTCGGAATACTAAAATTTTAAACTCAAACGAAGGAATAGGCTCAATACTCAGTACTGATTCTGATACCACAATGATAAATAATTAAAAAAAGTATTCTTTGATGTAATTTTCGGAATTAAATAATAATATTGTACTATCTTTTATATTATCATGTGGCCTTATATCTGTGTAATCCCTCAGTTGTCCAGGTATACTTCATAGTCAGCGTATATTAGTCTATGTGGTATACCACTATACCATTTCTGATATAGGTCAAGATCATTCTAAAGCTATTGAGGAAAGGTTCATTTCTGTTCTGTGAATGTGATGTTATCAGTATCAATACCTGCTCAAATTAGTATCTTGTTGCGATACTAGTTTTAGTACCGCTTAGTATCTGATATTCAATACTTTTGACAATTGTTGTCTTGCAAGTACAGTTTGGGTCAGATACATGTAAATATTTAACTTGTTATTTGGGCTGCTTCAATTGCACATATTGACGTACTCTTCCTCACACTGAAGTCTTCATTCAGTCCCTATGGTGATAATTATAAGGCTCCTTCTGTTTTAGCCAACACCCCCAGCACACAAGAGACAAGTAAGCTACTGCCCTGTGGCCTGCCAAGTGAGAAATACACAAAAACTATTACGTTCAAAAAATTACTTGATGACTTTTTGCACACTAAAGTCAGAGATTTGAAGAAGAAATTCTGTCTTGAATGAACTTTTCAACCAGAGTAAAAAAACAACAAAACTATTACATGATTAGGGACTGTCCAAAAGTATCAAATTCAGATACTAAAACTAGTCTTAAAACTAGATGGACCATGGACCACTGTGGAACATACAAGGATGACTGAGGGATTACACAAATATAACACCATGTGGTACTATTATTTAATGTTGAAAGTTGTGTGATACTTGAACCTCAAGCAAGTCAGCATATTGTTATTGATATAAGGCAAATAAATATTGAGGTATTAATTTCTGTCAATATCACCCACCTCTAAAGCACAGATAAAAAAAAAAAATAACAGGAAGAGGAAAATTTAACAAATAGAGCTTTTATGATGCTCAAACAGAGTGCATATGAGCAGACCTGAGCCGCCCTCTCTGGCTGTGTGCATGGGGGTACCCGTGGCTGTGGGACCTCCTGGGCACCGGCCTGTCGTCCTCGTGGGGGTGGTGCAGGGAGGGGGAGCGTGAGTGGGACGATCGTGAGCTGCCCGTGCTCTGGAGGCTGCTGTCTGGCATCTCACCATGACGGCTCTGAAACACAGAAGAACAAAGGGACATTTTATTGATTTTGGGTATATTAGCGTTGCCATTTCATCCTTTGTCTGACTTAAAATGAGACTAAACACCTTAACTTCTCCCACAACCACATTTCAAATAGAGCTGTTAAACTGGGCAGTACCTAAAGAAAAACGTGAGGAAGAGGAGCGGGGTCTAGACATATAACGAACAGTGTGGTTGGTCTAACAAGTATCCACACTTCAAACTCCACCACTGCACAAACACTTGGCTGTAATCAAGAAAGTACTGTGTGATGTCACGTAGTCCTGTACTTGAAATTGCAGTGGCCACTGAAGGCAGCACATACTCAGTTTATAATTATTTTTGACTAGAAAGCTGCCTACCTAGTTTGCACTAAAATTGCCAACAATTACTAGGAATAGTTTAGTCCCTCTTTAAATGTAGTGTTTTGTGCAAGTGTGAATGCAACCTAAAACACAAACATAGGTCCATTAATATAACATTCACACACCTAAAACAAAATAGGAATAGATGTAAATGAAAAGTTACTCTTCTTTGTGATATGCAAACCATATCACTGCAAAAAAGTAGAAAAAAAGTCTCTATATCAACACATCCATTCAGGCAGCCTTACCTCTCCAAGGCTACTGTGGTGCTGGCTGAAAGCGGGCAGGCTGCGCAGGGAGGGGACTGGGGAGTGACCCTGGCGCCCGCGGATCTCTCGAGGGACGTGAATGTGCTCGTGGTGGTCTCCGTTGAGATTGTTGTCGCTGGCGGAGCGGAGCAGGGAGCGTGGGGAGGGCAGCGGGCCAGGCATCACGCGTCTGCGGTTTGTGTAGGAGGGGGTCTCCCTGAAAGGCACTGGGGAGGATAGACACATGCAAGGCCTCAGAGACAAGTATATTCTGTTCTTAAAGTCTGTCAGAGCAGACAAAGAACACACAAGGGCAGACTGAACTAGGAGCTTCAACAGGGATACAGTTACACGTTATTTTGTATTAAAGTACTTGAGAATAATGATAGTTCTTATAAATTTTATTTTCTTCATGGAGATGTTACCCCTTTTTCATGGAATATCCTCCATACGGTATTAAACTTATATATTTCCATGCAAGGAAAGAAGAAAAAAAAGTAAAAAATATCACATGGGACTGAAAAACACTGTGGATTTCTGCACATTCATTGAGCTAAGCACTAAACTGTCTGAGGTGAGAGAAATGTGATTTTGTTTATAATTGATAATTAGATCATGACAATGAGTGCCTTTTTTTTACATGTCACTAAAATACACACATCTAATTGCACAAATATTTTTGGTTCTAGCTCAAGACACAACAGATGGAGTGGTGACCAGACTGATATCCCTGTATAAAAATACAAAGGTGCCTATCAATTACAGGTCAGATCTGCGGAGAGACGACCCTACTCACAATAAGAATGCTTGCTTTTCAATTATGTTTGTGTAATAAAAACAGCTGTAATTGAATAAATGCAAGACAGATAAGTTTAATATCTTGCTGTGAGTGGCATATTCAAGTAATAACATCTCAAGTTAAGCAGATGCTGGACCCCAAAAAATGTACATATAGCTTTAAATTTCAAAATACAACAATAAAACTGTTTAAAAATGTTAAAAATAAGTAACATGCACCTTTTAGTTTAATCTTTCCGTTTCATTTCTAGCTGTTATGTTGTATGTGCTCATGGTTGAAGACATTAGTTCTTACTCAGGCATTTTATCATTAATCATTTTGACAGTAAAAATAGTTTGTTACTGAATTGGCTTTTTAAGGGCATAGATAGTATAACTCCATTCATCCCTCATTTTGCCCATAATGACAGTAACCATGTAAATTCTCAGACTTCAATATAAAAAGCCTTAATCAGATTAAAATTACAGCAATGAGATAAAGCCTGTTCTTTTCACAGTCTTATCTGGTGAATAGGACTAGCGGACATAACGCTTGATTACGCCTCATCTTTCTGCCTTGTAAAAAAGATGAACTGGAGATAATTTTACAATAGCAGCATTACAGCGCACACTATTGTTCACTATACTGAAGATATCAGATATCAGATATACAGAGGTAGGCTAAGTAGACAAACATTTTACTCAAGTAAGAGTAACGTTACTTTAAAGCAATTTGAAGGACTAAACATTAAATAATGCACACAATCTGGTATTTTCAAAGAATAGACATATTTTAAGGAGCTGTGTAAGAAGAGTAGAGTGGGAAGAGAAATCGAAGCTTTTACTCAAGTACTGTGCTGTACTAATAAAAATATTAATTGTGAAATATGAATCAAGTCTCTTTAAAAAGTTACTCAAGTAAATGTAATTGAGTATTACCTACCAAATGCAAATATATGAAGCAAGGTGTATGGAATTATGTAGTAAAGAAAAGATCAAGCTCATTCTAAAGCTGTTCAGGAAAGGTTCATTTTTGTCCTGTGAATGTGACTTTTTTAAGTATCAATATCTACCTAAATGAGGATCTCGTTTCTAGGCCTATACTAGTTTTAGTATTGATTAGTATCAGATTTTCAAGTTTTGACAACTCTAGCCTTGTCAGGGTCAAGAAATGCCAAGACTGTGCAAAAGAGTGATCAAAGCAAAGGGTGGCCAATTTGAAGAATCTAAAATCCAAAACATGTTATGTCACAAATTTTTGTTTACTAATTTCCTTATTATGTGTCCTTTCGCAGGTTTGATGCCTTCAGTGAGAATCTAGTAAATAGTCACAAAAATAAAGACCTTAAATGAAAAACTGTGTCCAAACATTTGGCTGGTAGTGTATAAGAAAGTTATTCCACTGAGCTGGCACTAGATGGCAGAATTTCCCACATGTTCATGTTCAGTAGACGGCCCTTATCTCAGCAGGGATCCACCAGAGCTGCCTCTCATCCATTCTGCACACCACATTTCATCTCTTCCCTTCATTTTTGCTCTCTGCACGCTTTAAGCTTTCAATAATTTACAAATTGCTGTCAACTCACCAACATCTGATGCTTTGTGGACCTTTATAATCTCAGCCAGATCAAAGTTTCCTGCAATGATGGCCACCTAAAGGTTTGAAAGAGAAAGAGAATGTATTAGGTTACATTATTAGCATGTATAATGAATATTTGACAGCATAATGTGTAGTGTGAGTGTTAGTGATGGCTGTTAACATGGTGAGGAATGGCACAGCTTGTGTGTGTACAAATAAATGAGTGCTAATTGATGCAGGAGAGCCGTGTCAGTGTTCATTTCATACAGGATTATTTCACTGGAAAGACTAGATTGCTAAAAATGGTTATATATTATTTAAATTCGCATGTGTCTCTCATTCTAAGTGCAGTCTTCAAACCAAAAGAAACTTTAACAAAACAAACAAAAAAAGAAAATAAATTAAAAAAAATGTCAAATGTATTGTGTGTTGTCATAATACTAAAATTTCAGTCACTGGGATTTGAGATGCCACAGTGGTCTGTTGTTGTGTCTTTAAGCAAGACACTTCACCCACATTACCTAGTATGAATGTGGTATATGTGGTGGTGGTCGAAGGGGCAGCTGGCACACATTGCTAGCCTTGCTTCCACCAGTCGGCTGTGGCCTCAATAGTATCTTACCACCACCAAGTGTGGAGTGACTGGCTAATGCACAAAACTGGAAAGCGACTTTGAGCGACCCTAGCAAACTATCAGAAATACCATGAAACTTCAATTCAGTTCAATGCTCAAATACAAACACTTTTCACCACCCACTCCTCCTATTGGTCAGCGTCTGTCCTGCTCTGACTGACAGGTTGATTTAACCAATCACAGTTAACTTTCAAAAATAGCTAAAAATAATAATTAACACTGTATAAAAGAAACTTAGAAAACATTAAACATAAAGCTTATAGATAAGATAGATAAGAATATAATTTTTTTTAGCATATCACCTACCCCTAGTCCAACATCAGAACAGACAAAATTACTAAGATTAAATTTAAGAATTCATAACATTTTAACAACAGCATATATTCCTTTTTGCAGAGTACATACTGTTGAAAACCACTGTACTGAGTTAAAGTCTCCATTGCGTTCTTAAGTTATTCAAATGCAGCTTCTTTTCATCTGGCCGCTCCATTGATTCTCACAGACAGAGAGAGAGAGAGCAGTGATGTTACTCATACCTGAAAGGCCGTCTGACTGTTGTAGTTCTTTATCTCCTTATTGGCTCCTCTGAACAGAAGCACCCGCGCACAGCTGTCCTAGAAGCAAAGAGACAAGGCACGACACAGTGTTAGCTAGGTGATAAGTTCCTTCATAAAAAACATTCATTAAGATAAAACAATGAAAAAAAAATCCAGCATGTTTTCGGTGTAACATTATACTAGGGTTACAAGGGCCATTTAAATGCAACATGCACTCTGACATGACTTACACTGTATCATAATTACTTCAAATCATAACATCTAACATGGGCAAACCAACAGCAGTGATTTGTCAATACTCATTTCACAGTCCATTATCCTTAACTCATTCCATGGCATTACTCAACTGTGCAGTTTAAAGTAGAGTTTAAATCAGACACAACAGGACTGCAGATGAGCCATATAAATCACATCCACCTGAATACATCGTGTGCACTGAGCAGCACACACAGATGTTCTCATTAGGTCAAACTCAGGCTTTAGTGAGACTGACTTTCAGTGAAAATGAGCTCACTGCCCCCAGGCTAACCCAGCTGTGGAGGGGGACAGAGGGACACTATTTTGACTAGCTTCCAGGTTCATATGCTTTTTAACCATTAGCATTCATTAATTCATTAAAAAAGGAACTAGGAACAAACAAGTGTACACAAAGCTATTAAAACACCATATGTACAGTTTAGTAGTGTTTTCACAATACTAAAATTTCAAACTCAATTTCAACACTAAGGAATCAAATCTAAAAAAAAACCCTAATTAATATACCACTAATATTTAGCACTTCAGAATATTCTATTTCCATAACAGCTTATATGCTTTTTCAAATGAGACAGCTTAAAGTGCACGCATTTAGCCTTCTGCTGCACTAACTTGTGTACACACTCGCACTGCCCAATTACAGTTGCGACCATCTGTCTTGCTCCTTTCTTGCAGCCTCCCTATAGGAATTCATTAAGAATGTGTTTGAGGAGCTCAGTGCGTCCTAGTGCTGTGGCTGCATAAGAAGTCACAGCCTTTACAGTAATGATGCCGGGCATTGGAGTGGAAACAGGACCGGCAGATGTCTTCTCTCATCGTCACGTTTCAGGGTGATCTCAGGAGGTTTGGAACAGGAGTGGTTTCATATTTAGCACTACTGCACAATTATGCCTGAGTTACGTAAGATTACTTAAGAATACATGAAAGAATGAATAGGCATCTACAGGGACCACTCCAAAATCTTCCATGGTGGGGCTTTAAGTAGTTACTAAGTCTTCCTATTTATTTTTCATATTTGTCCATTATGAATGTCTTTGTCTTTGTCTTTAGTCATGAGATATTGTGCTTGTATCTGCTATATAGTTGTAATCTACGACTCCAGTTGATTATTATGTCATAATTTGGAAATTTAAATCACAATATTGATCTTAAAAAAAAATAAAAAATTATAAAAAACTGACGTTGCATCAGAAAACAATGCCCAGTGGGTGCTGAAGTTGCCGTAAACGTAATCACAATAAAGATCAACAAACAGCTTTCACTTATGCATAGCTGCAGATCTCACTAGCAAGTAACAGATATAGATGTACCAAAATAACTATGTGACACTGGGAAATTTTACACATATTACTGATTAAGAAAATTAAATTGGAGAACAAAGTAAGTACAGAGCAGTGGGCGTGTGCTAGTGGTGGTGAAAACAAGAGTTGACTGGAGCAATGACATCTTGAATACAGGGAAATAACCATGCATGAATCACTCTTTCACTAACTTTGAGAGGGGAAATGAGGGGAAACAAGTATATCATGGTTAAAAGCTCTAAAAAGTAGATTTTCCATAATAGGTTCACATAAAGGAAAATTAAATTGTATTTATTATAGTGTTACCACACAGCCTCACTCAAAGATAGAATCTGTAATTAGATTGTCTGACCTGCCCCCGTTGTATTTACTTATCACTCTAGATGCTACGTTACTGTAGTGTGATAGTGTGGCAGCTTTGGTTTGACAGTACAAGACCAGAGAGCACAGGTGAGCCTGAAAAAAGGTCAGGTGAGGGGCAGGTTTCACACCTGCAATCTACTAGTGAAACCACAATCAAAAATTCAAATAGACTTACAGAAGGTAGCTTTAAACCTCATGTTTTCTCTGTTAGCACAAATGAACTAAAGTGAAACTTTTTCTATGGGTTATTCAAAAGAGGCTGTGTTATTCAAACACATTGGGTTGTTGGCAATTAAAAGTGAATTAAAACTCCAACATTGCAATATGAAAAATGTGTGGATCCAATCCTTAACACATATTATTAGGCAACAACTGTGAACTTTCTGTTTGGTTATTAGTTTCAAAACAAATAATTCAGCTTCTTGTTATTTTTCAACATTTTTGAGCATTCAAAAGATATAATATTTTGTAGTTAATTGCTATGGTAACGGCCATAATTTTTCATAATTCTGAAACCAATTAATAGCATCTGCTCTACTTCAGATTATATATCAAACTAATTATTCTCTCATGCTCTAATTAGAACTAAAAGATTAAAATTGTGAGAAGTTTAAAAACAAAAATATGTGATTTCAAGTTAATCTATACTAAGCCTAAATATAAAGTACTTTTTTTCTCTGACTGTCTATGCCACATTAGCTTTCAATTATAATTCATAAATATATTATCAAGCATTGATTAATCCTGCATATGTATTTGTCAAATTCATTCATATTTTATTCATTTAATACCCTATTTACAGCAAAATTAAACTTTGGCTCTTTAACTGACAAGCTGTGGCTGTAGTGAGCACATTAGCTTTTCTTCGCTGCTAACAGAAACACAGCAAAGAGAACTACGGAGCAAAAGTAATTAGAAATATTTTTTTATTACAATTCATATATCTTTTAAAAGCATTCATAGTATAAATGAACACAAATTAAGGATTTCATTGCTGGGTATCAATAATTGCTAAATTCTAATTCAAATTCTCATAATAATTGAAACACTAAAATTTGACATCCATTCTTGAACACAACCTACCTAATTTAAAACTTAAAGGTCCTATATTACACACATTTGACTCTTGACATGTTATGTTGTTACATCATCAAAAACGTACCTGGAATTGTGTTTTGTTTCATTCACGCATGTTTGAGTAAGCCTTTATTATTAGTCTGTCTATATTTCCACAGTTCAAAATGTGTTGTTCCAAGTTAATAGCTACCTTTTAGCTGAAATCCACCAAATGATTTTAGTGAAGGTGTATGGAGTTTTAAACCACAGTGGAGAGTGTTTTCTGTTTGAGAGAAGAACTCAACCTAAATATGTAGAGTTTGTGCATAAAACATGTGAATGAAACAAAACACAACTTCAGGTATGTTTTTGAAGAGGAAACAATATTAGAACATATCAGAAAATAGCGTAATATGGGCCCTTTAACAGACATTATGTCTCTCATGTTCTACCCCTCAAGTCTCTGCCTCCTTGTAGAGCGTGTCCTCTCTCGGGACTATTGATGTTTGAGACTACACCATTAGTTTGAGTTAATTCAGCCGGCTCCCTGCCTTCTCTGATCGAGTGTAATCATCTGATCCAGGCCTGTTTCCCGCTTCCTGGAGCCCTGCTGTGTCTGCGATCAATCAGCCCTGCACCTGAGACCACCAGACACTACCACACCACAGTACCATTACAGTTTCATACATGCGACTTCTAATTAAATTGGGTATTAATTATGCTATGAACATGTGTGATGAACCAGTGAATGCGCTATGGCTCTGGTGACTGTGATGTGTGGAGGTGAAGTATTGATGAGTGCGCTACCAAGGTTTTTAATCAGGAAATGTGCATTGAAAACTACCACCTTATACTGCTCTTTAGTGGTGCAGATAAAGCAGGGCAAGACTCAAGAGTAGAGATAGACATTGTATCATGAATTAACTAGTTTAGTCAATTCATCAATTACGTAAGGGTAGTTTAGTACTTTAAACTAACAAAATAAGTCAGCTGTGTATTGTCTGCATCTAATTAAAAAGCATTTTATTGTTAGATAATCAGGTCAAGATCAAATGTGCATTCGCAGGTGTGTTGATGTTGTCTTGGTCTCTGAGAGTTGTGAAAAGCACTTATAAACTCATTGTGGTAAATTGTTTGGATGCTCAGATTGCATACGGCAAGTGAGGAATAACTCTGGACCACTGCAAACTGTTTTAAATTAACGCAATGCAAAAGTTTCCAAAAGAGCTGAAATACACTCTTTAAATGTGGGTAGCTGTAATATTCTATGAGAGTGGACACAGACTGAAGCATGGGGACAGTTGGTACCTGGTTGTAGAGCGCACACACATGTAGAGCCGTGTTCCCAGAGGCGTTCTGAGCACTCATGTCAGCCCCATAGAACAGCAGGTGCTCCAGGTGCTGCACATGACCATAGCGGCACGCCTGAAGACAACAACACAAAAACAACAACAAACGTGATTAGACAGAAGGATTACTTCATGCCCATCTTGATTTTTTATGTTTTATTTCTGAGCAAAGGCTAGATATATGACAGCTGATCTTTAGTTGAAAAATACATTTCCCCACTGGGAACAGAAATAAAGTGACATATTCTACAATTTTCTTTCTTTCTTAAGGGAACTATATGTAGCCTGCGCTTTTACAGTTTTAAAAAGGCACTACAATCACAACTGAACCTCCGTCGCCAGTTCTTTAACTTGCATATAGAGGACACATACAAGCTTTTCTCATTTTCAGTATATGGACAAGCTTCTTGTGAAGAATCACTCACTGAGCTGTACTAGCACTGGTTAATGATTGGCTGCAGGTACTGGAGTTTAGGTAGCGAGGATTCAGATCATAAAGGGCCCTCTGAGGTTTAAACCAACTGGATTTTGCATTGGACCTGGCAGCTCAAATGAGAGGCTCACTCAAGGTTTCTGAGAGACAACTTGGCCATCATGCCCAATGTTTTTGTAATGTTGATATAAGATTAAATCAGCATTACAGTTGCTATCAGTGAAAGCTATATTTTTTAGTTGAACATGTCTACCTAGTATCTGGGGACAGTTAGATCATGTTTATTGAACTTAAACTATAAATCCTACATACATAAATTGTTTCATTCACATCGATTGAAAGCTATACATTTTGGTCTATTAATTAAACAAAGAATGTAATCTCCACTAGAGCCCGACCGATATATCGGCTGGCCGATATTATCGGCCAACATGGGCACCTGGAGACATATCGGCTATCGGCCGATATGCTTGCTGATATTGGCCGATATTTCACGTGGGCATGTTATATCTCGTTATAAAGCTTAGACTCTCTACATTATGTTCATTTAATCCAATTTACAGACAGATAAATGTCCGAATATGTGGCTCCGCATCAGTATTTATCTACAGTGTAATTTGTCCGGGAGCATGTTTCTTATTGGGAGCCGTGTTTTCTCTTTTTCTCACTTTTTCTCTTCATGCCGCATGTAGACCCGTAGTTTGACAGCAGCAGCGGCTGAAAACGAAACTTTCAGAAATCTGCGTGTGCATAGGATAAAAAAAGTGCATATTTGGCTGCAGTTCAGCATAAAATGAATAAACCAGGACTAATCTTGGGCTCGAGTGCAGGAGAAATATAGAAACCGAGTCCCGACACTCAGTCCTGGTTCAGTTCTGGTTTAGTCCTGCTTGCAACAAAACAATCTCAAGAGTCGCTTGGGAGCCGAAAGAGCCAGCTGCTTTAGTGAGCCGAGCCGGTTCTCCAAAAAAAAAAAAAAAAACTGGAATACCTATCACTAGCAGTGACAGTAACAGTAGCTAGAATGTGATGCAAAAATGCCATTAGGCCAATCTACTGAATGTAAATATGATGTAAAGAGTCAAAATAACAATAAATGTTGCCTAAATAAACCCGATTTAGAATTCACTAGAGCCAAACCTAAGTTTTTTAATCAATTCAAGATTTACAGCGAATTTTTACATCACTAAATATATCGGCGATTATATCGGCTATCGGCAGCCCCAACTCCCATTATATCGGTTTCATATCGGCCACAACAAAATCCATATCGGTCGGGCTCTAATCTCCACTGCTTGGTGTGAGACTTCATCACCCCCTCTTCACATGCACAGCCAGAGCGTATCTTTGATTTTAATTTCATCTGACTAGAATGATGGCTCACTCAGTTCCTGGTTTCACAGATGTGAAAGCAATGGACTTCTCATCTAATCTCTTTGTCTGCTTTCCTCTGCCTCCCTCCTGCTCTGGTGTAGTCCCGTGTCACTGTGCCTGGGCCAAAGCATTGTTCTCTGTCTTGTGTGTGCTATGTGGGTCTTGGTGTTTGTGACAGCAGAGAGATGGTGCACAAATGGTCCTGGGATTGCTGTTGCTTATCGCAGGGCGGGATAATATGGAGGGCAATGACAATACAGCTGGGATTGTATATACTCAGAGTCAACTATAAACAATACATATCAGACATTAAATATGGCTGTGGAAAAACAGCTGCTGGGGTAATAACATATGAGTAGTACATCTCACAGCATCTGTCACAACATCATTTCTGTTAACTGGTATATGCGCGTTTTCTAGATATGGCCAGTGAGCTATAAATGGAATAAACTAGATAAGAAAAAGGAAGACCTTGGCCCATAATACACTATTCTTATCTATGTTATAATGTTGTTACCTCATCAAAAACATACCTGGAGTTGTGTTTTGTTTCATTCACACATACTTAACAAACAAATCCTGTATATTTAGGCTAAGACACTTTTTTAGGCTGAAAATGATGTCATGTGGTATCACAGGAAGTGCTCCACTATGTTTTTAAACTCCATACATCTTCACTAGAATCATGTGGATAATTTCATCCCAGAAAATGCCAGTCTTTACTGAAGTAAAGGTAAAATTAAGCTGTTAACTTGAAAACTACCATTTCCTGACAGCACAAGGTGGAACAGAGCAGACTAATAATGAAGGGTTACTCAGACCTGAGTGAATGAAACAAAACACAACTCCAGGTATGTTTTTGAGGAGGTAACAGCATTAAACCATGGCTAAAAGCTCAAAAGAGACAATTTAGCATAATATAGATTTGTGATTAGGTATTAGGCAAGATCTAATGCGACAAGATCTTGCAAGATAAAATTGTTACAAGATTGTCTACATAAAAAAAAAAAAAAAAAACTCCATGTTTTGTTTCAGAAAAAAAATGGTTAAGTACTGGTGAGTTATACAATTTATTTATTCCAAATGGTGTCAAAATCTGGCCTTGTTCTTGTGGACCAAATCTTGTGTCTCGCCATGGGAACTGCATCTTATCCCACCCTTATTTGTCAAGCTGATTTCTTATATCTGTTTGTTACAAGATCCTCAAATTGAATTTAACTTGCAGGGAAGTTCAGAAAATTACTTTTCACTTTTGTAAAACAGAATTATAAAGTATATTTATCTATGTCTGTGTTTATTTTATCTGTGCAAACATACAGCCGCCTCTGTAATTTTATCGCTTTTCTATCTCCATTTGAGCTCATCAGTGTGCTTAAAAAGACACATCTGATGCACTGAGGATAAACTGGGAATGACACAGTGGCTGCGGTTACTAACACACCCACAATCTGATCATTGGAGTTGTATGATTACTAAAATGACAAGTAAACAGCAAAATCTGATGGGAGTAATCTGATTTGCTTCTCACAGTGGTTCTCAGATTACTCACATTAGAGTTTGTGGTTTGCATTTCATTACAATAATATGACAACCGCAGAAATCTGTTAATATCTTTTTGAGATTGAGGGATTGAGGGCTTTGAAAAATGATTAGTGTTAAGTATTGTTTATTCTTTTATATTGGACTGATGCAATGTTGGTATATGATGAAAAGTTAAAACCATACTCCGGAACATTCCCATGAAGATAGATGAGAGCTTTATGCCATATTGTGGAAGGTTATAGCCAAAATAACAACATTTCCATGGAAACAAATAGCCCTCCTCCAGGCCAAATAAGAGTCAGGTTTGTGGAGATGTAAGCGAGCTAAGAGTAAAGACGTTTGTCGGCTCAACATGAAACAACACAGTTTACCTTTTGGCTAAAAAATTACATACTGTGTTTTTAAAGGTGCATTATGTAACTTTTCTAGTAGAGGGTCTGCCAGTTGCTTGTTTTCATGGAGATGTTACTGCTTTGCCTGCAATGTTACAAAGTATGGCATTAAACTTATCAATCCCCATAGGACAAGTAGGAGACACCACCAGGCTTATTTACAGGTGAGCTCTGTGAGAAGGCGAACCCACTCACAGTCAGAATGCATGTTCATAAAAGGTATTCTTGAGCTATAAAAACAACAACTGAATAAATACATCTTATATAAGTTTAATACCATATGGATGAACATTACAGGTAAAGCATTAGCATTTCCATGGTGGTGGAACCTGAAAAATTTGCATCTTTAAGTTCCACTATATGCTTGTATTTGTTCAAATTGGGCAGTACATTTTCTACATTTTTTCTACATTTGCCTTGTTCGTGACCCTTTTCACTCTAAACTCTTCTATCCCAAAAAAGCCTGACACAAAGCATTACAAAGGCATAAGCTGTTATTATGTTTACAGAACAAGGGGGCGCCTCGGGCCTTAAACAAATGAACAATATGCTGTGTTTGCTCTTTTTCAACACAAACCAATTTCTCCAGCGCCTGTACTCTGCCCACTAGTCCAGTCCAGATACAGCTATAGCACCTTCAGCTTTCTATGTGGTAATCAACACACAATTATAGAAATATGGAACAACAATAGTCAAATGCTCTGGTTTAATATTGCATGCTGGCGAGGCTCGGGGTATTGTAGAAATGCAACCAAGTTATTATTTTTGTCATAATGGTGGATAATGGTTAAATAAGAGTGCGAGTTTGGTGGAGCAAAGGATCATGGTCTATGTAGTTGCCATCTCAAAAACAAAAAATAATAATAACAATAAGCACAGTTGTTAATAAAAAAAACAACAACAACATCTTTTTACTTTACTTTTACTTTTACTTTACTGTATAGTACCAAGTACTATCTGTACATTTTGGTTGCAATACCTGGAGTATCTGATAGTACTGTACATGTAAACATTGTAGTACCTGATGCATACTCTGATAGTACAGTACATGTAAGTTGTAAAAGTTTTAGTACCTGGTGTATCTCCTGCCAGCCGTTCTCGTCCACACAGCCCACTTGTGCATGGTCATGCAGTAGCAGTTCACAGCAGTACGGGTCTCCTCCCACCATGGAGCTGTGGTACAGAGGAGTCAGGCCTCTGCTGTCCTTATAGTCAGGGGATGCACCCAAGTCCAACAGCGTCTGCAGACACACATACCGGCAAAGAAAACATAACCATCATGCACATCATTCATCCAAACACGCACAATAAGGCACATAAAAGGCCATTAGCTGACCATTGAACGTTTTCCATGTCCGAGAGCTTTTTTACCCAATTCCAAGCACTTTTACTGCACTGAGCAGGTCCTCCTGAGGTCGCCTGTGTTCACACCTGTGTTCCAGAATGTGACTGCTGAGTTCACCACTCTCAGAGCAAATTCTCTTTTATGTAGACCTAACTAGTGACAGTGTAAAAATGAGCTTAGTCAGGCCTCTCTTAGTTCCAAAAACGTCACGATTATTGGGTTACTAAATTAGTTAACAATTATGTCAATAACCAACTTGTTGTAGTTACCTGATTAGCTGATTGTGACCCTACTCATAGGCCTATACTGTGCATTTCCATTGCCCGTGCTGTATTGAGTTATAGCATTATATCTTAAATCAGTACTGCACTACTTTCAAACCAGATCAGAGCTGTAACAAGAACACAAACACAGACAGACTCCTGGCTCCACCTGGCCACAAGCGCCAGGACACCCAAAGACACTCAAGCACCACTGCTGTTCATAGCTCATGGGCTCTGCTCATACTGGCCCCACTTTACAGGAGGAAAGTTTGCAAACACAAAATGTTGAAACAGAGCGCTGCATCAGCATTTGTGTGTATGTGTGTGTATATGTGTGGACTCACAATGAGCGCCGTGTGGTTCTTGCTGCGCACTGCCTTGTGGAGGGCTGTGATGCCATCTTTGGTCCTGAAATCCAGATGAGCCCCTCCACTCTTCAGCACCTTGATGAGCTCCGCGCAGCCCTCCAACTGTGCAGCCAGCGTGAGAGGGCATTCTGCAGGCAAATGTGTGAAAGGACTGCTTAGTTACAATTCACTGTTTTATACGGAGATGAGGGCAGAGTTACTCACAGCCACAAACAAAATACATTAATATAATGCTAATGTTTTCCATCTGAAAGAGGGTTACACTATTGCACTGTTTTCATTACAAAGGTGAAATAAATATGTTATCACTTAATATAATCCAATAGTCTAGCTCACTGGCTCTCAAACTCAAAGTACCACCAAAGAAAATATTTGACTTTCCCAGTATCACCAGGTCTAAATCAAGTATAACAGAACTATTTCAGGTCTAATCAAGAGCTGAACAAGTGGGCTACATCAATTCCACTGCAGTTCTAAACAAAAAATTATCCAAAGGAGGTAAAAAAGTGGATAAAATGAGATCTAGGCAAACTCACATACTGGAGAGCTGTCCATTTAGCACCTGAAGGAGCTTGTCTACCAACTGTGAACATGTACCACAGTTCGAAAACACTGGCCTAGCTATTTACTTACAGCTCAGTAATAACAGGGGTGGAAATAACATGGTAACTAATTAATGATTGAACAGTTAAGTTGCTATATCCATGCAAAGTGCTAGTTTATTAGCTATCATTTGTTCTACTTCAGCTTGATGTAAGCTCTAGTTCAGTCAAGTTAAAGCTAAATTGTAAGATATGTTCACATGTATACATAAAATCAATAAACCACAATGGAATAAACTGGGACTAAATTCATAACTAAACCTAAACTAAACCAAGATTAAAACAGGACAAGATCAATAACAAGTCTACATTAGGACTAAACTGGGCTCAAACCAGGTCCAAATCAGGACAAGTGTAATTTGACTTGCAAAAAGCATATTTGCATTGTTTTTGTTCAAATTAATTCAATCCAAATTCAAATTCATATTGTAAAACATACTCCATGTGTTTTCCGAATAGCCATGGAGCCTAATTGTTTTTACCCCAGAGACCCAGCAGTGACTACGCACCGGCCACACTCATCACCGCAGTCTTATAGCCTGTTTCCGGTTAGCACTAGCTCGGTGTATTCTGCTCTTCCATCTCACTACAGGTCAGGCAGCAGGGACAGTCTTTCATGGTGACAAAAACATTTGCATAAGCATGAGGAGATTAACAAAGAAAGTAATCCAGCTTTAGCCAGCGCACACCAAATCCCTGTATGGTCATTTGGCAGTGAAGAGAGATAGAGAACACACAATTATAGGCTTGCAAGACAATGTATGAATATGGGTAATTTGCAGCAGTGAAAGTTAATCGATAATCGGTTGCTTTCTAGAATTTGATGAAGTCATAAGTTCATAAACTCTATGCGAGAGATTTACTGTTTTCTTAAAAGAAATTTACAAATTTATGACCCACAAATGTTGTACCACGTTATCATTATTTGTTAGGGATTAGCTCCACAAACTTGTCATGTTAATCTTATGGTTTTAAGTAATTTTATCTATCACTATACTATCACGTTTTTGGGGTCAAATAATGGCCCTACTTTCTAAAGCTATTCTGAAAAAAGTATTTCACTTTTGTTTCTTTATACTGACAGAAGATTTTAAGCTTTGTGCCAGTTTTTGTTTCATGTAGCTAGGCCCAGTAATTACAGAGATATTAAGAATAACCCTGGTCATCAAACGCAATCTGACAGTTAAACAGTAGTTTCCACAAAAGAATTTAGACCTGTCCTCCAGCTCAATGTTAAATTACAGGGATTCTACAATGTCATGTGACCTACTCTGATTATTCGGGTCATAATACAGTCTTAAGAACAAATTTTTTTTTACATTTTTAAGCAAAAAAGTCATCTCTAATCAGTCTATACTACAAAAAGTGTTTTATTATCTGGATGTTTGAATCACAATAACTTTATCATTCACAAAGTTTCATTTCAAAAAGTTGAGTGTCCACTGCACTGGGTCATAGATCTCAGAGTGAGACAGCGACAAAGATTAAACTTAGAACTGTTGTACGAGCAAAGACGAGATGAGAGCTCCCACCGATGTTAAGCAGGTCTGAAATTTTAGAGTCTTGGTCACAGAGTGAGCCCTCCTCTTTTGCATCTGACATCAATCTTTCTGACCAACAGTAAATACAAGCGCTCCTCAGAGTAAGAGTAGAAGAGCTCCACCGTGAATGAGACCATCCCCTTTAACCTTCCATTTACCAACTTTTTAAACCACTAAAGGTTGTGACAAAAATATGACAATGTGACATCCATAATTTGGACACTCACTGTATCCAAACCAGAGTAAACCATAACAAAACCAAAACCTGACAGAATTCCATACCTCCTGTGTCCGGATCATGGAAGTTTGGGTCCAAGCCTTTCTCCAGGAATCTCGAGACCTTTTCGATGTTTCTTTGCTGCACGTACTCCATAAACTTCTTCAAGTTGGCCTTATGGAGGAAGAGAAAGAGAAAAAGAAGGGATGAAAGGGGGGAGACAGAGGAGAAAGAGGAGTGTGATGTCAGACTCATGTGGACGACCATGTTAAATAATGCAGAGTACAGATGAAAGCTCCAATGCGCTCCTTCTGTGATGAGAGCTGAGGCATGTGAAAAAGACATCACAGTAAAAGGGTGTGGAAATGTGTGAAATAGTCTTTTAATATAAAGACATCGATCGTTATGATATTTGCAGTTTGAGACGATGACCTATTACTCACTGAAGTCTCATTTAAAGGTGTATTATGTAACTTTGCTGGTTATTACTTTGCCTGGAATGTTCCACAGTAAGGCATTAATGTACTATATCTTGCATGAGTTCAATTACAGGTCTTTTGCTCAAAAATACAATGAAAATGCATTCTTGCTCAAAGGGGAGTCGAGTCAAATAGCTCTGACAACTTAAGTAGACAAAGGTCAATATTCTTTGCAACATCAAGACTGAGTTCTAATTTTTATATCAAGTGTTTCAGTTTTCCAATAAGTCAGTTTAAATTAATGCAGGAAAGTTTGGAAATGACATATATGGTTTGTAACTGTCTTAGCTAACAAATGTGATTGGTTGTGATTGTCTAAATCAGAGTTACCCAAAACTATGGCCCAGGGGCCAACTACAGCCCTCATACCAATTTTTGCTGGTACTCAGGAGTTTTGCTGAATTGGCCAAATGATCCTCGACAGTACTTTAAAGTGAAAATTAAAGTATTTTTATGACAGTAAACTCAATAAAGACCCCATTGCATTGTGATACAGAACTAAAATTTGGGTTTCAAGACTTTTTAAAGGTGTTGTGGCTTTGGTCAAACCTTGCTATATTGACCACTGGTATGCGACACTCTGCTACGAATATGTTTCTGTATGTGGCCCTAGGTGAAAAAGGTTTGGACATCTCTGGTACTGTACTGTGCTGCTGTTTTGGCCAGGACTCCCTTGAAAAAGGGATTAGTATTCTCAATGGCTAAATAAATGCTATATAAAATTGAAAAAATCTAGAACTAAAGACAAATTTGATTTAAGAACCACTGCCTTGGAAATACTGACACGACCCAAACACAAATAGCTTATATACAAAACAGCTTTGTGCGTCTATTGAAAAGTGCAAGTTCAACCACTCGGTTATTGTATCTTTCTTATATCATCCCTCATTTTTACATAACGACCACAACACGCAGTCATCTACTCAAACTCATATAAAAAAACACAATTTAGTAGTGGCACTCACCATCAGCTGCCCAGTGCGCTACCTTTGTCCAAATATCAAAAACTACCCCCTCTCCACCGAGCTGCTAGATCCTCTGCTCTGCTCATCCTCAAGTCAAACCCAGAGAGAGAAATTCACTCCTCCTCTCTCTTTCCACATGTTCGCTGAGGCGGTTGTTATGGCGATGGGACACAAAGCGGCTGCTAGTAAGCGTACCAAGGTTGAGTTGTATGTTTTGTGCCAGTCCCCTCAGTCACGCTTTGCTAGTGAAGGTTTAGCTAATATAAGGCGTGGGTGATTCTGACAAAAAATGAATCTGAACTGTTGAGGAGTAGCTAACAGGAAGTAGAAGCAGTTACAAATGGATGAATAGTGTTTACGCAAGCTAACTGAGTGCTTAGATATTTCCGCTCAATTACGTGTGCAAATCTCCTTCAGGTCAACAATCATGGGTAAATTCACTGATCTGTAGTGTAGTATAGTTATTCACACTCATGTACAACTGAACCAGTACGCAAAAAAAATCTTAACAGACCTGTGAGTAGTCTGTGCTCTAACAGTTTTAAAAAGGTTCTGCGATCACAACTGAACTTGGGTTGTGGCCAGTGCTTTAGCCTACATACTGAGAACACATACAAGTTTGTCTCAATCTCAGTATATGGACAGCATGTATTGCAGCAGCATGATTAAAGCGCTGATTAATGCTGGGGTTTGGGTAGTGAGGATTCAGATCAAAGAGAGTCATTTTAGGTTTAAACCAACTAGGATTCTTGAAACTAATAGAGAAATTGTATTTCTGTGCTGTACCAAGGGCACTTACTGCCAGCTCAGTCTTTGTTACCAGTTATCAGAGGTATAATACTCCCTACAACAGAAGGATAGACACATTGGACTGCACTAAACTAGAATGGACTACACTTTCACAGTGTCTTGAGGGTCCATGTTAAGGGTCCATGTTAACCATGTTAACTATCAGTCCCAAACAGATGGTTAATAAATTTCTCCTGTGTTAGAACGTCAGCCTCATGTCTCTTGTCATTAACTTTGGACTATTTCATTTTATTCAACAGAAAATGGCAACCCAAAAGAGAGACTCATGAGACTCAAGAGAGGTTCATGCTGCTTTGGATTACTGTGCATTATTATCTTGAGAACCAAATGGCCAAATGCAAAATTATAATTACAGCAACTAATTAGTATCACTAAATCATGAAGAAAGACTTAATTTATAATGAACAAAAAGTTTATCAAGAATGATTGAGGCTTAAAAATTATACTTCTAAACACTAACAGCTTAATTAAGTAGTTATTCATCTTACTCATCATGTAATTATAAAGTGTAAGCATAATTACTAATAGTCACTAATATCTAACTGATAAGTAGGGATCAATTTCCCTTTCACATTCAGTACAAAGAGAAACACAAGCCTGTCTGTACCAATACATAGCTGCTCACAAGGAAAAAAATAAAAATAAAAAATAATCCCAGGCTTTGAAAGACTGTTGAGCTGAGGTGAAAGAAGTTTGGTTTTGTTCAGACAACCACTAAGTTCCTTCATTTCCCAAGTGTCACTGAAATAAACCTGAAACAAACCTGATTGGACGATACTGACTGACTTTGACCAAAGATGCAGAAAAGGAGGAGGTGACCACACATTCTTTGTACATACACATATAAAAAGAGCAGAAGTCTGGATACCACGCTAGTAGTGATTAACAGGAGACAACCTAGACTTCAGCACTACACGGGTTCAGCAAATAATGAGGAAGCTCTGTAATACACTGGCTTCTGCTAACATGCTAATATTTCCACATAGAGACCACTGGGAGATCCCTGACTACCATCAAGTGAAGCTTTATGGCCCATCACATCAGCCTGGAGCTACTGGACCAACCAGGAAGTCAACCCGCTGAAACAAGTGCAAATCAATCACTGATGAGAGCACATAGGGGACTGTAACGTGGATGTATGTGCTCAATATTCTATCACAACAACAACAAAAAATGTTATGTTATCAATACAACAGCCTATAACTAAAATCAGTGGTAACAAAATTAAACAATGCAAAACTAGTGCTGTACTTAAGTAAAAATGTAGGTATCTGTACTTTATTTAAGTAGATTTAAATTGGATACATCTTACTTTTACTTCATTACATTTTTGAACTGGACTGAAAAGTAAGTATTTTATTATTCTCTGAACTGCTGAAAAGACTGAGGGTTTATTTTTAGCAAGTTTATAGTTTGAGCAAACAAAAATGTACAAAAAACAAAAACAAAAAAAAAACAGATATAAAAACAACAGAAAAAAAAAACCAATCCATTCAATTGTTAGTGTTGAACAAAATTCAGCACAAATCTGTATCAAAATCACTGTCTATCACTAACTGTGCCCCAGTTATGACAAAATAAATGTCCAAATTATAGCTGAAAGAACTCCTTAAATTGAGTTGCCAGTTTCTATGGCTAAAAATATCTTCTTTTTATGTGTCCTCCATATATGGAAGCTAATGGTATCCTAGTCCACAGTGTAATATTGTTATCATGTTGAAGTATTTATTTTGATTAGTATAACGCCACTTGCTGCATACACTAAAAGCAAAGCTGAGTACTTCCTGTAAATGGGTATAGTACTGTCATACCAAGAAAATGTTTATCTTCTGACTATAAAGAAAGTAACAGGATGTTTACCACTCTTTAATGCCCTTACAGAAAACACTACATTTGATATAGGGGCATTACACCCAGTGACAGCAGAGTTACAAATGAATCATGTTTTTAATTAAGATTTCATCAGACGGCCTCCTCTGCATAAAGGCCTGAAGTCAATAAGGGTGAGGGTCCCCAGTGTGAGGAGAAGCCTCATTAAAGGCCCCAGTGCTCTATCTATTGTGTGGGTAAGGCTCACATGGGTTTGGAAACACTAATCACACAATGCACTAGTATATTTTATTCTCAATGTATAAATATAATCTGTCACAAAAACATTTTAATATCTATGTTGCATTATAGTATAGAGTATTTCTGAGTTGATTGCAATACAAAGAATCACATTATAAGAATGGTAAAACTATAATCTTGTCCAAGATCATTTAGCAGCTAATGTCTCTATATGATAATTAGCCTTAAATGTGCACACAGATTTTTTCCACCTGACAAAAAGACAGTGCCTTTATCTGACTGAGAAGCTGGCAAAGACATAATACTGGCAGGGGGTCAGTCCTCTGATGGGTATCTAACAGACACCTCATCTACACAGGATATTCTGAACTACATATATGTAACAAAATCCAAAGACCAGTAATGAAGGTTCAAACAATGCTATAGATCGCTAGTTTACTCAAATGTGCATGGATGACATCTAAAACCTCCTCAGACATGTTGTTGATGAGGGAACAATGTTATTACATGGAAATTTATTATTTAAAAAGTTTGACTAATCCAGCATTAGTCGACAGTTTAGCTTCATGCCTCATAAGCACAAAATATAAACAAATATCATATATCACATATCAAGATATCACATTGTGTTACTTTCCTCCCCCTCTTTAACCTACATGTCTTCATTGTATTTTCTGCATAGTCCGCTCCTGCTCATATAAAAGCCAGAGTGCAGGGCTAATGTAGTATTGAATAGGCTGTGCTGTGTGCGTCCATGTGCAAGCTCATGTATAGAGGCAGAGAGGATGTGTGTCAAACACGCTCACTGGCCTACATTTGCTATCATTACTCTGCATCCACAGCTGCCCATCACTGGACAGGATCATGAACCAGAGCTGGCCTATAAAACACACACATGCTCTCCAGTGTCACAACTGTTTAGGCAATAAGCAAGCAGATTCACAGCAGAGGATCAGGCCAGTCTATGGGAGCGGGAGTAAGTGCTCTGCTCCATAGACATGCTCTGTGCTGTCCCTGTCTGCTCCAGGTGCTCTGAGCCATATGTTAAGTTTTTCCCTCTGCCATCAGGCTCAGAGGCTAAAGTGAAGACTGTGCTCTACCGCAGTATATCCTGGATTATTATGAGGCATGTTTACATGGGGCTACTGTTGTCTTCTTTTAATGTACACCTGGTAAGACTAAGCAGTACTTACCGGCAGACCTGGTTCTAGCCAGCTGAATTGTTTGCAGATTTAGGTTTATAATTTAGGTTGGCAAATAATATATTGTATGTGTACTTGTAGGTAAGAGGATTGATTGGGTAGGCAAGACTTTCATCACAATGCCCACACTTGCAAAAGCACTGACTTAGTTAGTTTTTACTCAATACTCAAAATAAATAAGGGGCATTCAGGGTCCAACCGTATCAACATGGTTGTTTACAATTAAAAAGGAAAGGACTGAAAATTACTGAAATATTGCAGATTTCTGCAGAATCAGTGAGTGAAGCACTAAACTGTTCATCTGAGGAAAGACAAATGTCATTCTGTTCTAAATGATGATGACCAATGAGTTCTTTCATTTCACATCATGTATCACTGAAAAAAACAAATCTATATTTTTTTACTGACATGAAATGATTCAATCTATTGAGACAGTTTGTAACTAACAATGTGGGTACTAACAGTTCAATTGGCTTTTTTTTAGAATAGACCTGTATGCAATATCACAAAAATACCAATACCCCCCAAAAAAATACATAAATTACAACACAAAGTTCTCAAGCTGACAAAAACATTTAGTATGTGCTATTAGCAAGTAAGTATGCAAGTGACTAATGCTACGTTCAGACTACAGCCTGAAATGACCCAAATCCGATTTTTTGGTCCCTATGTGACCTGTATCTGATCTTTTAATAACGACACAGATCCGATTTTTCAAATGCGACCCAGGCCACTTCGATATGTGCTCCTAAAACCGATACATATTCGATCTTTCGACATGCGACTTCAGTCTGAACGGCCAAAGCGCATTCATCCGACCTACACGTTATCAACAAGCCACAAATGTCACTATTCTGCGCTGAAGTAGGTGAAAATTGTTAATGAACTCCGTGTCACTGAAGCTGAAGCACATCGCCACTCACCACTCTTGGCTACGTCTCCACATCCACATGTTCCTTTCAAGGGACATTGCTGCCACTACCCCACAAAATGCCACGGCCAAAAAACTTGTCCTTCTCCTTCTCAATCTCCTCCTTAAAACAAGTAAGTTGTTCATGTTCTGGCTCCGGTACGAGAGGAACTTTAAAATCGCCAGGTGCTCAATGCCTGCATCCATAACAACTTACGTAAACACAGAGCACGCTCGCTGCGGTGATGTCATCGTGTCCCCCGATGCGCATGCGGGACACATTTGGGCTGTTTAATGTTCACACTGGAAATCACACACAAGTCGCATTTAATTGGAAATGTGAACGACCTCGCAAAAACATCGGATTTCACAAAAAAATCGCCCTCATCAAAAACATACCTGGAGTTGTAGTTTGTTGTATCATTTGTTTCATTGAACCATTAATCCAAAATTGCCTTCCTGGAGCACTCAAAAATGCTACACTTACATTTTGTTGTTTCATAAATAAAAATCTAGACTCCTCCTATGCAGTATTTATGCCCATAAACCAGTAAGTAAAGACCTTATTTGTACTTTCTGATTGTTCATTCCAGTGCCTTATTGGAAACAAAGGTCTAGCTTATAAAGTGTGCTTTCCAAATGCAGTGATGATTTTAAGTTAGAAAATGTCAAATACTTATCCAAAGACTTGTTTGAAATTTGAATGCATTCTTTAAGGAACATTATAGTGTTCAATGGAGCTAAACTTCTGTCAAAACATAGTTATCAAATATTGTATCTTTTTCTCATATGGTGCAGTCCTACTCCTGAGTCTACTTCCAAATGAAAGCTAAGCATTCATCTACATGTAGTTCTTGATCAGCACAAACCGAAGCCAGAGCTTGTTTTATCTGTCAGTTTACTCCATAATTCATGGCTTTATTGCAGCACAAGATCTTGGAGCATGGTTCCATTAAAAATGCAGTGAAGTGATGTGGTGCAGAAAACAAGGAGTGGGGTCACATGAGAGGAACTACCAGTGCAGCAGAGTAAAGACTTCAAAACAACTCAGCCATATGGGTCTGTTTGTCAAAGGGATGGTGAAGAATAGTTACAAAAAGATAATTTGCAGCAAAAAAGCTGAGGTAAAATTGTATATTCTTTTTAGAGCTGTGAAGTTAAGAAAATTTTAATTGATGTTCAGTTTCAAAGAGAGGTCTACAGCCAGTCCCCTGTCAGTAAAGCATGTGGTTTGGAGTGAAGTAAAAATTTTGGAGGAATAAATTAGACTATTTTTTGTGTAAAAGTTTTCTGTTGGTGCTGGCTTTCTCTCACCTACTTGCGTCCATGCCGATGTTACTATCTTGCCTGGAATATTCCATATTATGGCATTAAACTTGTCTATCTTTATGGAGTCAGTTACAAAACGGATCTGTGGAAAAGAGACCCCCTCACATATGCATAGATAGGTAAGTTGATCTCCATGGAGACAAGCAAAAGATGGACCCTCCACCAGAAATGCTACATAGTGCATCATGAAAGTCTGTCTTGTTTAGGTTCGAGAAATTAATTAAAGAAAACTTAATGAGACCAAATCAAATCAAGTCGAAAATCATGATGGATCAATAAAACAAGAATCATTCATTTGTCATATCACCCTGCCCTAATTATTATTTTCTATATGTATTTTTGTTCTAAGTGGTTCTGCTGTCTGTCTGATAAGATGAAAAGATTGAACAAAACGATTCATTTTTGTAACCATAGGGTCTTATTTTTTAAACCTGCTAATCCTACTGTTTTCTTGTTATTAAATATTCATGCCCCTGGACAGGCTTATAAGATGCAAAAAACAACAAATTCCAAAAATAATATATTGCTAAATTGACTGTAATGATGAAATATTGCATTGACACTTTACAGCTTCAACATTCTCTGGGGATGTGATACTAACTGTAGGCACTGCTCTGTCTGAGGCTTTGTTAGACTTAAATCTGAGCTTTATTTCAACACAATTTGACCAACAAAATTGACTTGGTTGGAACCACCGCAGGTGAGATGATATGCTCTTAAACACTTGCAGATAAAATTACAGTCACAAGCTAGTTAACATTCTTATTGATCACAGGCTCCTGAAAATTTTCTGTTTTAATCCTTTTTGTATTTTTTCTTGACTTTTCAGACCACTTTAAAACTTTTTTGGCTTTGTTTGCAGTGTGCATTGTGTCTCCATGGTACCTGCTGAACATTCTACCATAAAGATACATTTAGAACACCCCCAGTGTGACATAACTGCAAAGTATCAATAGTTTTGCTGCCTGTAAGCCCTGCATATGTGTGGGGAAATGCTAGCATCTGTAATCTTTAATATTCATACCTAACAGGCTTAAAGCGTAATGCTGTCAGCTACAAAACCAGATACACTGTAAGTCGGCATATGGACTTGGCACAGAGAAATAGGATTTTCTGTAAGGGAACTATTTCGAAATAAATCTTCGAGTAATTGAATTCACTTTTGAGTGTCAGGCTAAGAGTAAAACACGGTACAATGAAATGAAAGTAATTGCAGATTTATAACGCAATATTTCACATAACTTCGCATGACCACACGGCTGACTGTTGCATAACAACCGTTATGCATATATAATTTAGAACGTAAAATGCTGGCACTATGATGCATGAACGTGTAAAACAAGCCCCACTAGTCGTCAATGATGCAGGGCTGTTACTATGGCAACTGCCCCCAACTTATTATTTACCTCAAAGGCCCAGTCGATTTGCTACAATTTAAACAGAGATTGCAGAGTGCACTATAACGCAGAAGGCCCATAATGGCTGAAGGTCTAAGGATAAAAGAAAAAAAAAATTCTTAGCTGAAGCCATTTCTGCATCAAGATTCATAGTTCATTTCTCTATTGAACAGTTGATTTCAATCTTCATTCATATGTTAATGTTCCTGGATCTGCTTAAAGGTATAGATTGTAGCTTATATTCTTGCTGGCATTCAAAAATAAAATAATAATAAAATAACATAAAAATACAACTGAAACGGTTACATATAGAGAACACATACAAGTTTTTCTCATTCTCAGTATTTGGACAGGCCATGTCTCATCTGAAAGATCCAGATTTCCCTCACTGAGCTGCAGAGGCTACACTAGCACTGACAAAAGATTGGCTGGTGCTGGGTAGGTGCTGGGTTTTAGGTAGTGGCTATAGGCTCTATTCATGTTTACATCACAAACCAGGAAGACATTTGGAAAGATGCGATTACAAATTCTGGTGTAGTTACCGACACTGGGCTTGCCTATTGACTGTGATAAAACCCACTGGAATTATGAAAAGTGAGGCCATTTTCAAAATTTTCCTAGATTTTGTCAGACTTACAACAGCAAACAGAGCCCACAAGAAGTTGTAATCACATCTTTCCAAACATCTTCCTGGTTTGTGATGTAAGCCTGAACAGAGTCTATTCAGATCAGAGAAACTTGGATTTAATTGTAGGAACTAGTAAGGCTGAGACCCATACTCCCTTCTGACTGGACTGGACAGACTGATGCTCAACATGTATATTACAAATCCCAATATTCATAAACACTGCAATAGCGCTTTTCACCTTTGTGACATCACATTTCAAAGCATAATGGGATACACATCTTCCCCCATAAAAAATACCTCCTCCTTTCCAACTCCAACATTCTATAATATCAACTTTTCATTCACAATGTCAAAAGGTTTTACAGTGCCTTGTGTCATGTCCTTGTCCCTATTAATGTAAGGGTAACCGTGGCAATTATGATGCTGAGCTGGTCATAGTACCATGTTACTTATTCTGCCCATGTACTCACACAGCTCACACAGTTACTATGTTAGCGTACACATTATGTACCTAGTGTTGTCACAATACTAAAATCACAATTTCGATATTAAAGAATAGATTTGACATCCGATACTGATTTTTATCTGATTTTAAAAGCTCTTTTAGACAATACTGTAATTTTCAATACTGTAATTTTCAACACAAAAAATAGTATTTGTTTAATACACCACGTGTTCTTACACTAGTTCTGAAAAAACTCAAGATGAAACAGGAAGATTGTATTCACTACTGAATATCTAGTTTCAATTAATATCTAATTACTATCAGATTTTCAATACATCTGGCAACTCTATATGCAAGTCAAGAAAAACATAGATTGTGTGCTACATCATTCAAATGGTGTCTCCTCAGACTCATCAGACAATTGTAAAAAAAAATCTATACATGTGTCCAGTCCTGTGGCTCAGCTCATATGAACTGCTCCCCTGTTACTCTTCTCTGGTCTCTTTTGTCAAAACATAAGATACAATTTATGTTCATGCTTATATATTTAAAATGCTTTACAGATAGATTTTCGATTTTGATACTAAGGAACAGACTTGGTACAGGATACAGTTTCCATTACCACAGTGATAAGAAAAAACAGAATGTGAGTTTCAACATTAAACAGTGGAACTTTCTTTTATAGTACCATGAGCTCAAAATCATTATAAAGCTATTCAGGAAAGGTTTATTTCTATCCTGACTTCTTTAGTATGGATACTTGCTCAATGAATGTCTAGTTTTCGATACTTTTGGCAACCCTAATTAGCAATAACTCAGCCCACTGACCAAAAACTGATGGGGAGGCTAAACTCACCCCTGATGAAGTAAAAAGTGTGATACTCTGTGAAAGATTGTACAATAACTTATCTACCATTTCGCACTGCATAACATTTATAATTTAAGTAGAAACTGGCTCAGTTTTAGTCACTTATAAATATACTAACGGCTGACTAAAAGCCCTGATTAAATATGTAAAAGCTATGGGAGGACTGACAAAACATTGCTTTTATTTTTTAGTCAATTTACACCTTATATTGAATCTATATTTAAAGCAACACTGAAACTTTCTGATAATGATTAATGATTTTGTGGAAATATTTAGTTAAAAAATACTTTCAAAACATTCTCAATAGAGATCTTATGCCATACTATGAAGATTGCTGACCTTATTTTGCCCCAATGTGATTAAACCTCACTTTCTCTGTGGTGTATTTTCCGATTAAGCAAGAATCCCATTCTTTTTAATTGAAAATACGAGAAGGTTTCTACTAAAATATGAAATAAAGTAGTTTTATTTGTGTACAATGTTGCATAAAATGTTCATGTGCACCAACAAGTCAACAACAACAACTGCTCCAAATAGAACTTATTTCACTGTGGAGATCAGTAGCCCCATGCAAAATAATACAACCTCATTGATGATGGCAGTACCCATGGTAGCTTCTGGAATAAGGTGAATAGTCAAAAACAACAACAACTTTCCATGGAAACAAGCAATACAAGGCTCTCTTCCAGGCCAAATAAGAGTCATGTGTGTGGAAATACAAGCCAGCTCAGAGTAAAGACACCTGATGTATACATTTTCAGTGCAATAAAAACATCAACAATGAAAAAATATAAATATATAAAAAATTTTAAAAATAGTGCAATTATTTTAGTCTATTTTTGGCTAAAATGTTACACAGTGGGGCTTTAACTCAGTTACATAAAAAGAGACAATATTTTTGGGTCAATCATTTGCTGATCCGATACCACACCATACCCATGTATTTCTATGAAGGAGGACTCATGCTGTTTATGGTATCACAGCTAATGCAGCCACTAACGCCCTGAGCACCTTAAATACAAACTGTGGAGGCTTTGCAGATGAAAAAAACACAAGAACAACACACGTTATTTGTATTACGTCTTTGTCTTCATTTCACCCTTAGCGAGAAATTAGAAGTTTGGCCAAATTAATTGCATTGTTCAGTGGTTTGCAACCTTTTTCAGTCACAACCCTACAATACCGACACTGTTGGCATTTGCAACCCCCAAACACAAATAAGCTACCCGCAACATTATAATGTAGCCTTTTGTACAAAAATGTTTGTTTTTATTTTGGGAGATTGGCCTAGGAAAAATAATTGTATAGGCCAGCAAAGAGGTTGTCAAGCCTTGTATAAGACTATTGCGTACAATTTTTGTCTGAACCCCAGGTTGAGAACCACTGTCCCATAGTCCATAGTGATAAGAGCTTTCATTTATGTGCTGTGCTCTTGAGCAAAAGCATCTTTTTTTAGAGGCCTCGCTATTAAAGGCGCTGTAACCTACCCTTTTTTTTTACAGTCTAAAAAACTAAAAAACTGTGAAAAACATAACTAGTTCATTTTAAACAGTTTGTAGTAGTTATTCCTCACTCAACCTTATGCATTCTGATCATTTTGACTATTTCCGGTCATGAGTTTATAAGTGCTTCCACAGCTTACAGAGTCTAGTGTGGTTTTGTGTCAGTAAAGCTAACAACAACTAGTGTGCTAATGCACATTTTTTAATTTTTGGACAAAAAATAAACACATTATAATTAGATGCAGACAAAGCACAATGGTCTTATTTTTGCTTCAAAAGCTGCTTCTACAATATATATGTACTGGGCAAAACAGATACATGGGGGAAAAAAATGGGTGAAGGTTGTTTCAATTTTAATTCATCTTCACACACTAGTATTGGACTGATTCTCGGTATTGGAAGCCTAGACCAAGAATCAGTATTGGATCAGATTTTCTTTAATTGTATCTGAACAACCCTATCTGTATCATCCATCTCATACCAGGAACTAATCATTTTCAACAGTGGCATCATCCGTTCCAACGTTAGGATATCAAATTAACCCATTAACTCCTGTAACAAAACAACACTAAGCACACTCTAGTCCTATAGCCCTCTGCCCCTGCCTGTACGAGCCATATGAAACCATTCATTTAGCGTCTAACCTCTGTGGGCTTGTTCCTAGCAGTTCTGAGCACGCGTAGCAGCATGGCGTCCCCCTCACAGTCCTCCTCGTGGTGTAAGACATCAGCTTAGTTTGAACAAATACAAGCAGTCTTTTTGGCTAAATCGGGGAGCTCCAGAGCACGATGAATCTGATGGTGACTCCAGGCTGGAACAAAGCAAAGCAAAGCCATGGCCTGTTCTCCACACGCAGCGCAGCGCTCCCAAACACACAGGCTTATTGTGTGTGGACCCTGAAAACACTGTGCTGTACGCTAAACCATTCCACCCACAGGACAGGTCAACTCTCCAGCCAACTGCTTTGTCTGAAAAGCCAGATACTGTAGTGTTGGGGAAATGTTTTCAAGTTTAGAGATAAAGCGATGCACTGTATAGATTATACAGTGAACAATGCCAGACAATATTCATGTCTTGCTCCATACAACTATTGGATATGATATTTACTTTGATTTTATTTTACTTTCACTTTTATTGTATTTTTATTTTTTTGTTCATATTATTATTAGTTATTATTAGTCTGTTCACAATGCACACTTCTTCAATATTTTACGAAGATGTGTCAGATGGGCATGTGTTGATGGGATGGGCGTGATCGACAGATGTATTAGCCAATCAGGGACGCGCATGATCTGTCTGTATTAAAACAAATATGGCTGCTTGCGTTGAAAAAAGAAAAGAATAATAATATCATAGGACTGAAAAGCATTGCGAATTTCTGCAGAGTCAATGTGTCACTGAAATAAACAAATCTGATTGGTTGATATGATGTTGATGTGTGGTTCGGGCTCAAGGCGTGACAGAGGGGAGTGGTGACCAGACTATTACTCTGTATAAAAAAATACATAGACAATACATAATAAAAGAGATATCATTCTGGACTTGGCAGGCAAGTTTAGAGTTTTATTACTATTCTATTTGCTGTGTGTTATTAATAAGAACAAATCATATATATCAATTGTGTGCAACTGTGCCAAAGTAATTTCCCTTGTCGCTCAAGTTTGTTTAAGCATCTAAGAATAATTCAACTACGAAGATTGTATTTTCTAACCTATTTTACCACCTGTCTTTTACCTTCACAATCACCTCAACCTGTAAATATAAATGCTTTCTCTCTCCCCTCCATCAACTATGTAAATTTCTACCATTTCTCTACCGTGGGAGCAGAACCATCAACCTCTTCAGCAATCACCATGTCTAGTTCCTGGGTGAAGATGTTTACCCCAATGGTTCAGGGATATCTAACTGCCAGGGTCTACAGTACATATGTTTTCTATTGAATAAAGTAACGGAACTAAACATTTTCCATTATTTGAAAGAGCAACTTATCTGCTGGTGGTCTTAGCAGCAGCCAAGATTACAGACTTCAGAAGAAATGTAAGGTTCACTGACTAGAACGAATGAGATAAGTACTTCATGTTGATTATACACTTGGGTACAACTGAACACTCACTAACAACCCACACTATTCCAGAGCTCTCTACAATTATAATACAAACTATGGTAAGAGGATGAGGTGGCACACAGTTGAAATGAAACTATGGTCACTGACATTTCTTTGTAAGGTAGTCAAAAGTATCAACAATCACATACTAATCGATACTAAAACTAGTATCAAAAATAGATACTAATTTCATCAGGTATCAATATTAAACGGTCACATCCACAGGGCAGAAATTAAACTTTCCTGAATAGCTTTAGAATGAGCTGTATCAGAACAAATGTAAAACCACATACTGTAGACCACTACAGAACCTGTCTGGACGACTGAGGGATTACACAGATATAAGACCACATGGTAACATAAAAGAACATACTATGATGTAATGTTGAAAAAAAATGTTTTTAATTTTAATTTAATTATCACTGTGGTATTGCAATCAATTCTGAGTATCTTGTCTATTCCTTAGTATCAAAATCAAGTTTGCAATTTTGGTACTTTTTTTACTTGAGTTTGCATGTTGCTGGGTGTGCTCCCTCTGGGCCAAAAAAATAAGAAATGCTATTTTTGTGGTTGAATTTATTTATTTGGCCTCATTCGGCAAATACACACACACACCAATGTTAGCTTTACTCATTACTAACCCTGTTAAACATAATTAATTAGTAGAGTGCAGTCTTACTGTTGAACTACATTTAAGGCCAAATTTACCAAAATATTTTCTGTTTTTGTCCTTGGCAGTTTACAAGGTTCAGTCAACACAATAGTGGTGTTACGTAACATTTCAAAGTATGAAAAGAGAATTCTGCCACTATGTGCTGTGTCAAGTGTGTGTATGTGAGGGAAATAAGAGGAATGGCTGCTGTCATCAGAAGCACGGTCCAAAGAGAAGAGTGCTGACTCAGGGCCAGTCAGGTGCTTTTACACACACACACAGAGCAGTCCAGCACAGTCCACTGATGGCCTACAGTAGAGAAAACTCACGGAGAGACAGACAAAACTACAGATGAAGATTAGACCTAAATATGTTTTCTAAAACTTTTTTTTTTCTTTGTTTACTACTTTCTACATTTTATATATGTACAGGACATATAAGAAACATCAAATATGTGACGTGAGATATATGGGATTATTTAGCAAGCAATAATTTTTATATTTTATTTTCAAATTCCTCAAAGTATTTGCTTTAATGACAGTGCTGCAAATCCACTGGCTTCACCATGCCATCACTGTGCTGACTGCCACTGAAAGTTTGAAACAGTTTGATTCATCTCTTTGCAGGTTATTGTGGCAGGTAATATGTACAAAGTACAGCAGTTTCTTTTTCTGGATATTCTTGAAAAGATCTTCTTTAAGGTCATTTGTCTTTGGATTTCCTTCTTAGTAATTGTATTCATCCACGTAATGTTAAGCATCTTTCTACAGTCCACATCTCAAATGCATACATGTCTAAATTTCAGGGTTGGAAAGGCTCGAGGATAAAGCGCATCCCTGTTGGACTCCCTTGTTTGATCTCAATTTTTTTGAATGCCTCTTTCAAGTTTATCACTGCTCTCTGAGTCCAAGTCCAATTTAAGTTTACAATGAATTTCATTCCCATTTATACCATAGACATTCTATTATCTTGGCATGGTTAACTCAGTCAAAAACTTGTTCATAATCGAAGAAACCTCATACACTTGCTCACAGACCATCCTCATTTTAAAGTGCAACAAGGCTAAATATTACAATGGTATTTTAAGTGCTCAGATTGCTTAAAATGTATAAAATAAGTGAGGAATAACCACTGAAATCTTTTCAAATTAACTCAGTTCAGTTTTTCACATTTTTTTAAACATAAAACATCTGATATAGTGCCTTTAACTGTGGAAAAAAAAACTTGTGGTTTGGAGCGAAGTTCAGACTTTGGAGGAAGAAATTTTACTATTTTGTCTTAAATGTCATTGATTAAAATTATGTCTTATTTATCTAAAAAAAAAAAGACTTGTTTATGTTCCTTGAATCAACAATGACAGAAAGAAAGAAAAGAAAATATAAAAGACAGAAAAAGATTGAAAATATAAAATAAAACTGGAAATCACTCTAATTCGAGAGTCCTGCAAAAGTGTTGTACAGTCAACCATGCAAACCCCGGCTTTCATCTTGACTGTAGTTGACCAATATAAAAAAAAAATCGATAACAGTAAGTGACAGCAGAGCCTAGAACTGGACCAGGCCACAGTTAGCTGGATGTGGTGCGTATCATGAGGGGCCCCGGGCTACAGGAATCCCATGGCCTGGTTTCACTGCACAGACCAAGCTATAAATCAATTCATTTTAACCAACTAACCAGGTCTCTCTTCTACTATTTGACAATTTCTACTTCTCATAAGTCTTGCTACACTGGACAGCAGAACACTACAAGCTACTGCAGATAGAAACAAATATTGTGAATAGGGATGCAGTGATACCACTTTTTTGAAAACTGATACAAGTACGAGTATAATCATTTCAGCACTTGCCATTTCTGTACTTATTTCATCATTCTGACAACCTACTCATAGTTTGAAGCGTCACCTTTTTTGCCTTATATACACTGCATAGACCACGCCTCCTCCCATATGCCGTGTGGATCGTTTTTTCTTGCGTACGCTGCATGGGCCACGCCTCCTCCTGTGCACATCGCGGACCTCACCACGAAACCTGAACTAAAACCAGGATTAAACCAGAACTAAAACCAGGACTAAAATGAGGTCTAAACCAGGTCTAAACCAGGACTAAAATCAGGTTTTAAACCAGGACTAAAACCAGGACTAAACCATGCAGCGTGGACCGTGCCTCCTCCCATACCGCGCCTCCTACGCCATGAAAATATTGTCCTGAAAAGAGAGCGACCACAAATTAATAATTACCTTGTGTGTTGGAATGGTACGAGTATGAGTATATTAAGAAAATATCCACATATAGGAAATATTGAAATTTCTATCAGTATCGGTATCGATATCGACACCAATACCCAATACCAGTGTCAGTGCATCCCTAATTGTGAAGAATCCAATACTAGCTAATGTTGAGAAACATGTGACAGCTCTGAAACAATAAATTGCCCATTTCTCTTCAGCAGCACGTTATAGAGAAAACTTTACATTTTTTGTTTAACGCCTATAGAGGGAAAAAAAAGTGTAGCAATAGTAGGAGTGTATTTAGCATCACTGTTCACTATAATTATAAGGCCTTTTTCAAAATTTACAGTATATCAAAAGGTAAGGTACATTTAAAATGCATTGTGCTCTTTCATCAAAATGATAAAAAAGCTCTGTTTGAAATGCCAAATTTTATGTGAATTAATAGACAATAGCGGATAGATCAGTCTAAGTATCGCATAATCAGTTCCACTTAATGATTATTTAAAGTGGCCATACCCAATTTCCTGTAAAAGAGTAAATGTGTTTTGCCCGAGTACAGATGTATTGTAAAAGCAGCTCCTAGCATCAAAATAGAACTGCTATGTGCTGTTTGCATCTATTTATAAACAATTTTTTTTATCCTCTGTGAACCAGGAAGAAGTTTTAGCATGCTACTTCCTGTTAGCATAACCGGGACTGTAAAACTGCTCTGGCCTCTTAAAGTTATGAAAAATGAATTCAGGTGAATAATTGTGATCTCAGTGATTCATTAGGACAGTGAATCGCAAACTCTTACAACTTAACATGAACTAGTTCTGTTTATTCTGTTTCAGCAGCATAAAAAACTGGCACAGCACCTTAAGTACTAAAGTTCCTTTTTTCCCCTCAAAGGTGGAATTCTAACTCAGATCACTGAAACAGGGGTGACATCATGAACATACTCAAAAACACAATTTCAAGTAAAACTACAAGTAAAAATGTGTACTTTTCAACCCAGTTCAAAAATACAAAAATAGAAGTGTAGAATATACACAACTGCATACAACTGCTCTCAGAAGCAGTGAAGCTCAAATACAAATTTTACCATTTTCCTTGTACCAATACAAAAACAATTTATTGTACAATACTTTAACTTTTTTATTTTGTTACTTTCCATCACTGATTGTTTTGGAACAAGAAATGAATCATTTTGGGCTTAAGTGTAGCTTTACCAGACTGTGCATATTTACTCAGAGCAGTCGCACACAGAGTCTTTGGATTCAGGAGTTTTCACAGCACGCTGCTGGTCAGGTGAGGCTCTGGGCCACGCTCCTGACAGCTGCCATGTGCCTGACTCAAACTGACAGCTGTGGGCCACTGGAGCTACTGTCCTATTGTACACACAGTGGTTCTCCTGTCTGTCATGTGTAACACTCACTCCCCAACAGTCACTTGATCTCAGCGGCGGCAGTAGTAGCAGCAGCGAGTAAAAAAGGTGCACTCAGGCTGTGGGATTGTTAAATCATGATGTCCATGTTCAACAGTCAACTAATAGCTCATTTCTAGCTTTGATTTTTATCAAACAATTAATTTTCAAAAACATATGTTTTACCACAAATTGTATCAAATATGTAACTAATATAGGTCAAATTTAGCATGACATTGGATTGCCAGTGTGTATATCTCTTACCTGCGGTGTGTATATCACCTTGCTACCGTTAATACCTTTAAACAACTGCAATCACTTTAAAAATAGAAGAAATTGCAAACATGTCATTTTCAATCAGCTGATGTGCCTTAGATGCGGAAGTAGTGACATCACACTTAACACTCCCACACACACACACGTGCACACACACAGACACACGCGCGCGCACACACACATATATGTATATATGTATATTAGAGGTTGCACATGAACCAGCACAGGGGAACGCATTAGCATTCTGTCAGAGTTTCAAACTGCACCAGCCCTTCACACAGCTAACATGCAGCGGAGCAAAACGCTAGCAAAGCCACAGGAGAGAAAGTACCAGAGATAAATATAAGCAACAGGGGTGGGTGATATTCGATAGTTGACTAACAAGGGTGGTTGGCAAAAGCTCTTAAAACTATTATATATCTCTATGTATATGACCCAAACTGCACTCTTAAGACTATACCTGCACACAAGTTGAAAATGCAAAAACAACTATTTATGCAGAAAAAATGTAGTTGGACTATAAAGACATATTAACTTGTGAATCTAATTCACATATAAATACCAAAAAATAAAAAATCTTCGGCTAAATTACTCACTCACTCGCTAACTTCTCCTTACTGCTGTTGTCCCATATACATCCTTATAATTTTAATAAAATCATCAGTGGATTTATACTTTTTTTTTCATATATATCTCCAATCCCTAATAAACAAGAGACATGTTAGTGTTGGAAAACTATAGGAGAGAGAGGGGAGATGAACTGTCATGACACATGAAAGTGAAAGTAGATGATGACATTAAGCAGGTACCTTACTATTGAGCCTGGCCTTCCTGGTTTGTTTAGCTCTTTCATTCCTTCTCTCAGGTGTCCGATTCCTGCCCAAAGAGGAGCCCATTTCCCTGGTCATCAGCTACAGTCCCACAGCCTAACCATCATCCACATGGCCATGCAAAAACTGCCTCCTCTCCTCCCGCTCCTTTGCCCCTCTCAGTCAAAGTAAGTACATCCATCCAGTGCTACATTGTCCCTCCCACAAAGGCAACGTGCGCGAATGGGGAGATGGAGAGGGGCGATTCTGCAGGACAGTGGAGAGAGAGAGAGAGAGAAAGAGAGAGAGAGAGAGAGAGAGAGAGAGAAACAAGAGGCAGGGCAAACCAGAGGGGAGTGAAAGGAGCAGAGTCCTAGTACCACTGGAGAGTACACTGACATTCAAATAGTGTTTGTAATACTACTATCAATATGATACTGCAAAAATGTCACAATACTATGATGAACTTTTATAATGCATTGGCTCTAGGTTGCAGTCGTATAGTGAAAAAGCAAAGTGAGCTACATTTATGCCGTTATGGTAAAGCTAACATAAATAAATTACAGCTGAATAAGAGTGCATGGCATGAGAGACTATATATATATATATATATATATATATATATATATATATATATATATATATATATATATATAGATATATATATAGATAGATAGATAGATAGATAGATAGATAGATATATATTGGAGAAGGACCGATATGGGTTTTTCCATGGCTGACACTGATACCGATTGTTTAGAATTGAGACAAAGCAATGGCCAATAAGAAAGCCAGTATTTTTAGGCCAACATGAGGGGCTGATTTTGAGTATTTTCCCCAAATTTTGTACTTTAAATTTCCTACAAACTCAACCACAAACATCTTAAGAGAGCAGTGTAGTCATGTTTTGTGCTGTTATCACTTTGAACTGAAGTCTTCAACTAAAGCTTTATGCATATTCTCTAGAAAGCAGGTCGACCAAAACAAAATATCTGCCACTGCTGGAGATTTATGGCTGATAGCCAATAAACTAAAAAGTGCAAATATCACTAAACATTTATCTGGACTAACACAGGACTAGCACAGAACCAAACCAAGTCTTCATCAGGACTGAACTGAGCTACAGCCAGGACCAAACCAGGACAAATATGAACACACAATAAGTACAGTACTCTAAAGTGCCACAATCTTCAATCTTTTTAGAGTGTGAAAGAGTATTTAATGCATGACACTGGTGGTAAAAGCTTCCCCAGAGAAAACTACACTATTTAACTTAAAGAGGTCAGTTTTACTCCAGCAGACATCTACTGATAGTAGATATGCGATACGACTTATCTGTAAACACATGTTACCAGGTCCTGCTCTGGGGACTGTGTGCCTGTGACCATATTACCAAATAGTGCATTACTAAATGATCTCTGCCGCTTCAGCCTCCTCCCCCTCCATCTCAGTGGCCACAGTGCCCAGGGCTCCATTCACTTGTCTATAATACATGGACCAATCCACTAAGACTTGTGGTTGTCCTCGTGACTCAGTTCAAGACTGAGAGAAGAGCAATTTCAACTTAATAAACTCAAAAATAAGATAGAGGTCAGGATTGCATAATGACTTGTTTCAATAGTGTTTCTGGTTAAAATGTAGCAGGATAATGGACATTGTTACAAGTATAAATTATCAGGATCAACTTTTAATTTTGGAAAGTCGTTTTGAAAATAATAATCACACAATGATGTGTTCTGAAAACCAGACCAGATTTTTTTTCAAGAAAAAAACGAAAAAAAAACAAACAAAACTGTCCATTCTGGTTTGTAATGATATTAGACATGTGGCATTAGCTGTAGTGTGGTAGTGCAGTAAAATGTAGACAGTATAAACCTCATAGTAAACCTGAGCCTGAGGCTCCTCACTGTGTACCAGTGAAGTAGGCTAATGCTTGACCCAATGACACAGGGAGCCTCTGCCGCATGAATAGTGGGCAGAGATACAACTAAAGCTGCACAGAGTCACAATACATTATTGCTGCCTGCCACACATGATGTTAAATACAGAATAAGAGTACATACAGTTTGACTAAACGCAGCATAGGATGAGACATTATTTAGGCAATACGTCCTTTGTAAATAGATGTTTTCTGTGACAACATTAGTGCCAAGACCGATGCTTCATAATGAGCAGCTGTGCTCAAGCTACAAACAGATTCAGTGACTGATCCACCACAAAATTATAGAGGGTTCACAATCAAGAGCCTGAAGACTGTTCATGTATTTAATACATTTAAGGACCGGTATATGTGAACTGTTGATTTCCAAAGTAGAGAGAGCTCCTTTGGTTCAATGTTCCACTCTCCGAATATAACCTGTGTGCAGCTGAACTCCAAACAGACAGGACAATGAGAGCATGACTCATCCTCCTAACACTCAGTCTCTCTCATCATGTACCTATGCCACTCTTTCATTCAAAACATGGGGCTCACAACACACAGAGAGCAGGTAGCTCCTACAGAAGAGATATTACCTTAGTGTGGAGCTTTGATAACTGCTTCTCATCCAGGTAGGTTTGGGTGTAGACTCGTCTTTTGTAGCGAAACTAAAAAAAAGAAACAAAAGATTGCTGTTAAATGGTATAATACTTTGTAATGCACCACATAATGGCCTCCTTCTCTGATTTAACTCAATGTCCAGACCTTACACTTGCTCTTCAGGTCACACATGTGTGCAGAGATGTCTCCTATGATATGAAATCATAACAAGATGAACCTGGAGCAACCAGAGCCTCTCTGCTCGATTAAACAGCCAATGTGGAGGTGCACATAAACGTGACAACCTGCCGCTGAGAGGAACTAGCTCCTGGGGCCCTGCTCTGCTTGGCTGCCCCGGGTTCAGTCTCATCTCCCCATGGAGGGCACTCTGGCTCAGTGTGTATCCTCTGTCTAGGAGTGCAGTGGATGACCATTACAAGCATTGATTTATTTCACACTTGGCATCCAGCCAAGCCTTTAAGAGTTATTGTTGCAACTGATCATGGCCAGTAAAATCAAGTTAAAACAACAAGTCCAATGACTTACGTAGGGCTGTAGGAGTTCACTTCAGCTATTTGAACAGTAGTATTTAGCAAATAACAATAAGTCTAGGAATTATTCAAGTTACAACATATTTTGAGCAAATAATTACAAGTCCTGTTTTAAGTGGAACAAAGCTAACTATTTAGTTTAGACTTCAGCAAAACTGCTCTGAAATGCAAGGATTTTCTGGCCTAAGGCTTTATTAGACAGGACAGCTGTAGTGTGAAATGCAAGCACCTCTGGCCGGGGGCAAACTCGCGACAGCCTTAAACCACTACACGGGCGAAGCACAGTGCATGGGATTCTGGCACCGGTTTCATTGTTCAGTTTTCATTTATAAATGTTAAAGGATATGTTTAAATATGCATTGTGAATGGAAACATTATTTTAAAACCTAAATTGCAAATCTAATTACAATCACAGTAGTTTTCAGAAAAATCACAATTACGTGTTTTTCTAAAATGATGCTACTCTGGTGTAATGTACGGTATGTTGCATATCATATAGTTTAAAATTACACTTTTGTTGCCTCTTTGTCCAAGTCAATGCATGTGAAACACCTGTAATATATTTAGCTGGTGTGACCCTCCAGTTTGATTTGACAACAACTTATAAACATCCAACACTACTTGCTTCAGTTGTTAGAGTTTCTGATGCACTATAGCGTAGCTCCCACAGTTACATCACACTGTGCTGTCTAAGGGTTAACTTTGATTCCACTCATATATTGAATATAAGCAGGATGTGGCAGTCAGTTTTCATCTGGTCAGCTCATGCACAGTCGCATATTCGACATGAGGAGCTTTTGCATTCTTTTAACCTTCTGGCCCCTGTTCACTGCTGCCTTTAACAGGAAGTGTGACTGTGCTCCTCAGGGTAATCCACTGCAAAGGAAAGGTTTCGGAGCAGCTCACCTGAACCTGTCAATCATATCAAGTGGAGCCCGGAGAGCAGAGATCAATCAATAACTTACAGCAGAGAGGCAGGTGCCTGCGCACTGCACAGGCACACATTTTCATTCAACTCCTTCACTATTTACTCGCAATGAACACTCAGAAAAGTATATTTGTGAGTGTTATTCAAATCTGAAAATGCTGCTAAACATGAAGATAAAACAGCCCTACAATTACATGGTGACAGCTGCTGCTGACAGTGTCACTCTTCTCTGTGCTATGAATGACATATCATGACAGAAACATTATGCTCTCTACAAAATCACGCCCACAGTACTCACACTTGTTTCACTCTGATCAAAAACAGCTTCTGATTAATAATGTAAAAATGTTTATGTTTAAACAAAGATTATTTGAAATGCAAATGCACATGCACATCCGGCACAATGCTTTCAGTGAAACTTTGAATCAAATGTAGTTTGGGGCAGTGACTGAGGTGCTTAGAGCAGGATCAATCTGAAACAATGACATTGGGATTGACAAGTGCATAGTAAATGGTCAGCTTGGGGAACTGTGAGGTACATAGTACAGTAGCTGGATCAGCTGGAGAGACTGACAGGAGCATAGTATAGTGTCAGCTGTGGGGAGTGAGAGGTGCATGGTACATGTTCAGTTTGGGGGAATGGCGGGAGCATAGTACAGGGTCAGTTTGAGGGAATGACAGGGGTTGTGATGGGTGCATAGAACAAGGTCAGTTTTGAAGAGTGATGAGAGACTGGCAGGTGCATAGTACAGGGTCAGTTTGGGAGAGAGACAGGTGCATAGTACATGGTTGGTTCTGGGCAGAAGCAGGTGCATAGTACAGGATCACACATGGTCATAGTCTTACCTCCAGGTAAGGTACAGGTGCAATGGATGGGAAAGGGTATTCTCTAAGCTGTCTCTCTTCATCCAGGAACTTGCCAGCCTTGCCGTTGAAAGCAGGTTGGAACAGGCCGTAGTTGAGGACATCCTTCAGGCTCTGGTTAAGGCTGCATAGGATCCGTTGTTTGGACAGCCAAATCGGAGCATCCACATTGAATTTCAAACATTTCTGGAGAGACAAGAGCCGAGAGCAGAGGAGAGAAAAGGGTTAGTCGCCTGTCAGTGCACCTGCATGGGCTAAATCTGATGAACAAATATTGTATGATTTTATTACAGTTATACACAGGATATTTAATGGGGCGCTATTTGTAGACTAAAGTATCTCTTTACTCTGACTGTGTATCTGACCCAAATTAAACTCCCAAGACTCCAACTGCAAAACAGAAAAAAAAAAAGCAGATCAAACTCACTCTGATTAAGTTCCAAATCTTCTGCTGCCTCATACAATATACAGTTCCTTCTACTTTCTATTAGTTCTAAATATCATAATTAATCAGCTAAATGACTAAAGGCTTAAAATTGTTTTTTCATCACAACATATTAGTAGTAGATTCTCCAGTAGTACCGTGTTCTTAGACTATAGACTTAGTCTTAGACTTTCTACACCTATTCAGAAATTTTGTTCAGTTTATGTGATATTAAAAGTTGTTATAATAACTACACTACTACAGCGTCATAAAGATGTAATTCATAATGAACAAATAATTTATTCAGACTCATTTAGGTTTACTAACAACTTAATTAAGACATTAGGGTTATTAATTGAGTAGTTACTAATTACTTATTACTTATTTTATTTCATTATTTTTACTTTTATTTTCAATTATTATGAATTAAGTTTTTCTTAAGGCTAATTAAGGTGTAAGTATTTCAAAGTGGTACCAGTAGTTTCAGAGTTAAAATTCATCATGTTAATTTATGCAAATTTTGAGACATCCTGGAATAAGTTAAACTAAACAAGTAAAACTAAACCAGTTGGTTTAGTTTAATAATTCATCATTCAATTCATGTATTTATTTATTTTTACTTTTTGCAGTACTCATCACCCTTCAAAATGAGAGCAAACCCACAGCGTGTACTCCAGAGCTGTAGCTTAGTGCACTGGGTGAGTCAAATGGCACTACACCCCCTGCTGGTCAGAGGGCAAACCTTTTAACGCTCTCCATGTGAGAAGTTTTATGCAGACGGATCATTCTGTGTAATTCTGTGTGAGGCAGAGTGACTGGCAGAAGCAGGGCGAAAAGAGCAGATCTGATCAACACTACGGACACAGACAGGCATGACATAGAGTGTGGACAAGAGGAGACGCTGTGGACATGCAGTGACAATGTGGACATAAGGAGGCAGTGTGGATATGAGGAAACACTGGGGACATGAGGAGACAGCGTGGACATAAGGAGACAGTGTGAGCAAGAGGAGACACTATGGCTATGAAGAGACAGTGTGGACATGAGATGATGCTGTGGACATGAGGAGATAATGGGCTTCATTAACAAATCTTTTCTTTAAAAATGTCCGTATCTTCCACTTCAGGAAGATGCTGAGAGAACTCAGTGCCAGATTCACAAAGCGTTCTTAAGCTGTCAAATCCGTTCTTAGGTGACAGTTGCACCTAATTCACCAACACCCAACTACGAACACCTTCATGCTCATTTACATAGAAAATAAATATGTATTTGGTTAGCAACACCCTTTGAACTTCCAAATAAGGCCAAAATGGGTTTGGTCTTATGACATGTGAAAGCGCGAGGGAGAGAGTGAATGAGGTCAGGTGGAGCGTGTTTAAACTACAGCTGTTTTACAGTTTCAGCTGCAATTTCAAATGTCCAAGTTCACATAAACACACTCAGGGAGGGAATATTTAAGTCATAAACTTACTGAAATAAGTGGCTGCTTTTATTGGGGGGTTGGGGGGGTGGAGGGGGGCTGAGGTAGGTGAGGTAGGTAGAGTGTGTTGGTCATGGGAGGTCAGAGGGGGTGATGGGGGTGTTGAGTCCAGAGGCCCATATGGAGAGCCCTGGGGCAGTGTGAAACAGACACAAGGAGACGCTGTAGAATAAAAAATGTGGGCATGGATATTGTGGACAAGAAAATACAAATTGGGAAAAAGAAGAAGAAGAAAATAAGAAGGACAAATGAAAAGACACTTGGGTGATGTGTGAGGACATGTGAATGTTTATGTATTATGGTGATTCCATGGCGGCGTGACATAATAGAGACAGCAGTGGGACAGCAGGGGGACCATTAGTTTGCTTTTACTAAGCACGTGTATGCCAGCCTTATTCACACACTACACACCAGGCTAACATGACTCTGCACTCCACACAGCTGTACGCATCACTCTCAGCCTTAAGAAAAATAAAAGGAATAGCACATGTGCTGGATACTAGGGCGATCCTTTTATCATAACTAAAAATAAATAGCCAGATGATGAAATTATGACTTGTGTGAAAAATAGGTTTACAGTTTGACATGAAAGCGCTGTTGGCAATCCATGCTTAGAATCCATGCTTCACAGCAAGAAAATTCCAGGTTCAACTCCCAGCCCTTAACTTAGTGTGTGGAATTTGCATGTTTCTCCCTGTGTCTGAGTGAGTTTCCTTAGGGCACTATGTTTCCACCATCAACCCAAAACATGCACCATGGATCAAATCATCCAGCTAAGGTAGGTTGACTAAGTCTAGCTCAAGATCTGGAGATGGGTCTCATCTCATGACTGGTATTGAAAAATGGGTCTAATGCAAAAGAAAAAAAAAGAAGTGATCAATAAAGTACATAGACCAGACATTTTAGGTGCTTATAGATCTGATCTGTGAAGAGGTGAGCTCACTCACAGTAAGTAAGCATGTGTTCCGTAGTTGTTCTTTAAAGCAATAAAAACACCGGTAACTGAATACAAGACAGATACGTTTAAAGGTGCACTATGTATATATATCTGGTTAGGGGTTTGTCACCTGCTTGTTTCAATAGATAGGTCACTCATTTGCCTGGAATGTTCCACAATATCACATCAAACAGCTTTACCTTGGTTTTATACACACAGATCTGGCCTGTAACTAGGTCTGGTTTGGTCTCCAAGAAGAAAGACAGGTTTAATGCCAGATTGTGAAACTTTCCAGACAAAGCTATAACATCTCCATGGACAAAAGAATATGACTCCACCAGAAAATTTACACAAAGCACTTCTAATGCCATTCTGCGGAACATTCCATGCAAAAGGAATAACATCTCTGTGACCTTTGACTTTTTGACATTTCTCAATGAGTTTGATAGGCTCCTGCCCATCATTGCCAGACAGATTGCACCACCACATCTTATGACCTAATATGAACTTAAGTGCCATCCTAATTATGGCGTATACGTGGATGATGCATGAAGACCAGTTTGAGCACAGTATCTGAAAGCCACAGATGGCACGCGCACACAAAGGAGGAGACAGGCCATTGTGGGTCCCTTACAGCAGTATGTGATGTATGGACAGAGCACAGGGCCGGCTCCACTCAGCACTCAGCACAAAGAAGAATGGAAACTCAGATGACTCTCCATAGACTCTGCTGTCACTGCCCATGTGAAATATACACTCATTAAAAGTACTCAACCTTCAGGGAGAGAGGCAACAACGCTCATATTTACAAACTTATGCTGGCTCTAAAAACATCATAGCCAGTATTTAATCATTCAGATTTTTTAAGCAGTTAAGAGACATGACATGAGCACACTGAATATTCAACTTGTCTTATTTGCTTTCTGTCTGGCTGAAACTGATGAGACTTTGACCAACTGTATTGACCCACAGGGAAATTACTTGGACACAGTAGCTAACACAATACAATATAATTACAAAGAGCAAAAAACTAAATGGTAAAAAATAATGTATACAGGTGGTGAACTGTATTGAAATTAAGGGTGGGTTATATGCCAATGAGACTTATAGTGGTTGTATGTCTTTAAGATTTAACTAAAGGCCCCTGCATCTTCTGAGAGTTATGCTTCCCTGTCATTGGAAAAATCCAGCTGTCACTCATACAGAGCCTAATGGAGGCTGACCAATAGGAGGAGGAAGTGGGCAAAAGTGCTGCTTTACAGGCAGTACTGAATCAAGATATCACCAAAATTGTATATTGTCACATGAATCAACATATCATAGAGCCCTCTTTGAAATACACTCATATATAAGCCAGTTTTGTGCACTTGTGTTATGTCACTAGAGCTGTGGTCCTTCAGTTGTGTAGTTGAAATGGTTGTTGGTATTGACTTGTTTTATTAGCATTATAAGGATTTATAAGGATTGGATATCTGCAGAAAGGAGAATTCATGGAGTGAGTTAGCTGGAGTTTGGTTTCGGAGTTTCATCTGTCTTTTCACTGATGAAGATGCTGTTTAGTACTTCTCTATATATAAATAGTAGGTTTTGCTAACCCCAGGCTCAGACTACATGTGGTGCATCTCCGGTGCTATGGCCTCAGGAAATTCGAATAATTCAAATTAATGACAGGAGCTCAGACCACATGCAGTGCAGAGCAGTGGTGCAGGCGGAGGTGCCCCGGTGCTCTGGATTCTTTCAGTTGGGGGTCTATTTTGGCCGGACACCAGAGGCCACAGAAAGTCTTTTTCCTTGATAAGTGGTTAATTATCTTGTGAACATGCGGTCTTGTGTGTTCAAAGGCAGTAACACAACAGTAGAGCAGAGTACTGCTCTGAATGTGACTGTCATACCACAACAAAACTGCTCCAACACAGGAGTCGCAGCTGGCCCAGGTGCTTCTTCAATTTTTTTTACCCTCTCACACCCTGATTCAAATCTAGTCCATTTGATTTAAAAATTTAAGAATTTAGTTTTGTATTTGTGCAATATTCTGCTACTTACTACAAATGTTCAATTTTATTTGATTCTTCGGAGGAAATATTAACTCCCCTACGGACCCAGTTGCTGCAGTGGACCACATCAAGAGGCCACATCTGGTTGTAAACAAAACAGTGTATTACTCGGACCAGTCACAGGCTGCTGCCATTTGACAAAGTGTCCATTCCCAACACAGCGGGACATTGTGTCTTTTTTTGCTCCTTCACAAATGAAATGAACACAGCAGCTGTACACATTTGTGCTTTGAACTATTACCACCTTAAACTCCAGGGACAGACTGGAAAAAACAGCATTGATTCAATTAACTTGGATTAATGGGCCACACTGGAGAGGGAAACACCTTGAAAGGCACAGCATACACCTACTACACACTCTATTCACACAGAAACGCTGAGCTCAGACTTCACCTAATTATGGACAACGGTGCGTGGTTTGACCTGTCCATTTACTGCAGTTATTAATTTGTACTCCAGCGTTCACTGTCAAGAAAAGCTAAGAAGAAAGTTACAGATGTTCTAAATGTGAAGGTCTAATATTTCACAAAAATAACTAGCCATACTAGAATTTTGTTACTTCACCAAAAATATGCCTGGAGATGTGGCTTGTTTCATTCACACATGCTTGCATTATTAGTCTGTCCACATGTCCAAAGTTCAAAATGCTCTGTTCCACCTTATGATGTCAGGACGTGGTAGGTTTCAAGTTAACAATTACCTTTTTTCTTTTGTTTAGTAGGTATTGGAAATTCCAGGCCTTGAAATTATTCAAAGGATTCTAGTGAGCCAATACTAAAACTAAAAAATAAATAGTACTGCAGAATAGCTTTAGAATGATCTTGAGCCATATCAGAACAAGTATAAGACTACACAGACTAGTATACACACATGGGCCATTATGGAATCTACCCGGACAACTGAGGAATTACACAGATATAACATTGCATGGCAATATGAATGAAAGTACGATTATTTCATGCTGAAAATTACATTTGATTGTCTGAAGAGTCTATTCCTTAGTATTGAAATTGAGTTTGAAATTTTAGTATTGTAAAAACACTACTTCCAACAGTATGATGAGAAAGCAGTTGTATATCTTGTTGGTAGATATTCAATGTATTTTTTAAATTAAAAAAACATCCAGTTGTGTCACCTGCCAGCTGAAACATTACTGTGAAGGAACAGTAGCAGTAATAGATTTCAAAGTAAACCTACCGTCAGAGTACAAGGTTGGTGGCCTGATAAACTCTTGTTTAATCCTGAAATTACCCCTCTAACCTCCTAATCCAGTTTGACCACTTAGCTCTGTGGTCACAACAAACCCTCAGCCAAGGCAAGACAAGCCCCTCTCCCCTCCAACAAGCAACACACATTTGACAATTAAATTACTGTACCAGCATTCTGCTGAGAAAGCTATGTCAACTAGAAGGGGCAATTCTGTAAGACGCCTGGCTGTTTGGTTTGGACAGAGTTCAGTTGTTAAAAGCAGAAACTCAAAGAGGGGAGAGCCCATAATAATTTCACTGCTAAGTCATCTGTTCCGCTGGCCAAAGGGAGGGAAACACTGGGTAACTGTCAGGGTATAAAGACATCAACTGTTCAAGACATTTTAAAAGACTACGACTAATATACTAATTGTGTGCGGAGGTGGGAGATGTCAAAGATTGGTAGAGTAGCAAGAGCATATCTTCAAAATATAATATTAATCAAATAGAAGTACAAAGTAGTGGTCCAAGAAATGACTCAAGAGTGAAAATAATTTGGGAAAAGCACTACTAAGAAAGAGTACTTTAAAGAACAACTATGGGCATGTAACATCTAATTTATAATTTAAAGTGAATGTAACTGGACTGACAAAATTAAATAATGCACACAAAAAAATGATACAGTATCTTTAAAGGAATGACACAAAAATGAGAAAAACTAATCATATGTGTAGGAGTGGTCCAAGAAACACAAGTGTTCAAATGATTTGATACTGTCAACATAAAGCTTTTGTCACTTGTCACATGTGTAGTCTATTGTACTGAATCATGAGGGAACCTGTGATTCCCAGCCCTAATAGTAACAGTTTTCTATTATTATCAATGTCAAGTGAGGTGAATGAGGTGTAATTGTTTGAATAAGGCTAATCCTTTTGCATGCATTTGTATCAGAAGTCAGAATCTATATTAGATAAAGATACTGTGATATTCGTGTAGACTTAGGCTATATAAATGTGCATAGTAACCATTTGTGTGCATCCTTAAACTGCACCACTCAGAAGAACTGGGCTCTCCATCTGCAGGGATCCCTGGACCTGAATTTGTAAAGAGTCACAAGTTGTAAGCTGTGGTCATTTGCCACTAGAGCCACTTCACATTCACTGCCTGTCCTGTGCTCTGAAATCTCCCAATAAAACAAACAACGGCAGCTATTGCAAATACAAACACGGTTGTTCCTAGCTCTGGGGAGGCACTATGTGAGAGGGGTTTTCCGGTGCCCATAATCTATGTTAACACATTTTAAGTCAAATTGAGATTCTGATTCTTCCCTACATTTGCTCTCTGCACTAAGTTAGAGTTCTATCTCAACACAATCAGCATGCATCCTGCTAATGGCACCACTGGACATTGCATCATGTTTATCAAGTTGTGTACAGTTTTGTATCATGCATTTGTATGATAAGAACTGGAGAACTGTCAAGTGGAAGCATGGGTCACATAGGCCTGGGGACTGAGCATTGGAGAGAATCTTTGTATTTGCCTTTGCTTCCACGCCATCTGCTGGCATTAAAAGTAATCAAAGTATTCTGGGAAAAAAAAGCAATATGACTATAAAGTTTAAACAATAATGATAAATTAGCTAAACAGTGTGAAAGTGAAAGAAATTTCAAAACTTGAACTTTCAGAACTGCTTATATAGAGTAATACTGCTAAGAAATACTTAGAAAAAAAATATACATTCTTACTGTGTAGATGTGTTTAATGCCCTACACTGTGGAGGTATATTCCAGGAAAGCGAATATGTCCATGGAGACCAGCATGTGAAAAGCTACACACGGCACCTTCATTCACCTACTATGAATGAAACAATCAAAAAAACACTGTATAAATATGTTTAAAAGTTGATTTCACATAGTATGTCTTAATTAACATCTCTGCAATCTTTTTTTTAATTTACCAAACTTCTTTAGCCAACATCTTTTGCTGTGTCCACAAACTTTGGCAGTGTGTGTATTCTCCAGTGAAGGAGCGAGACACAGTGAGCACGACACAGAAGACTCCCCTGCATCCTAATAAGCACTTCACACATAGGTGCAACACAATACAGACTGCAGCAAAGAGTGGACAAAGGCCCGAGCAACCAAAGGAGAGCGCTTACCCCAACTTAGCTCACTGACTTTGCTATTGAATGTTAAGTGGTACAGTACAGCATTGGGTTAGAAGATATAACCAAATCAATTTTTTTTTTTAATTACATAAAGCAAATCACAAGAACTATAATTATTTAAAGGTCCTATATTACACAATTCACATTTATTTGAGCAATCCTAGTTTATTAGTCTGTCTACATCTCCAAAGTTCTAAATGCTCTGTTCCACCTTTTGCTCTTATGTAGTGTAGAAGATTTTAAGTTTTTAAGTTATCAGCTACCTTTTACTTTTTGTTCTGAAGAGATTGGCAATTCCAGTGTTGAAAGTATCCAAATCATTCTAGTGAAATTGTATGGAATTTAAAAATGCAGTGGAGCAGATTGTTTAAAACAACATCACATTAACATGATGAAACAACATCATAACAGAAAATAACATAACATAGGCCCTTTAAGTAACATAATTTCCTTTGTAACATTACTCTGTCTAAAGCCTGCTAACCCTGTAGTTTAGGCCTCAGCAAAAATGCTCTGAAATGCATTGAGTCTTGAATTATTTTTGAAGTTCAGATTTCATTCTTCTCTCAAATGTTAATGCTCCTGGTTATGTTTAAAATGTGAACTTTGAACCCAGTCCTCTCATCAAAACATCCATCTAGAAATCCTAATCATCACGTTTTTCATTTTCAGTTTTATTCACCAAACATATTTTACTCCAAATGTATTATTCAAGATGAAATCCCTCCCCTAACTGTACCCTGTGTGACCTCAATATAACAGGGACATTTTACATATTTTCTGAGGTTATCCAAAAGTAAAGACTTTCTGGGACAGTGTTTCAAAGACACTTTTACACTACTGGGTCACAGGTTGCATGCATCTCCTCATCCTTGCAATTGTTAACTGAAAATAATAATAAACAGTGACCACAAAAAACATATGTTGCAAGCCAAAACTTAATTGCAATGCTTGTCTGAAAAGTCATCAGTATAACGTAGTCCATAAGGCTGGCGCCACCTAGTGCCTCCGCTCAATTTCATTTCTCTTCAGCGACTAGGTCAGGAATCGGAATGCACTAGATGGTTTGCAAGAACTCCGGAAGTGCGAGTCCGAGCACCAGCCAATCAGCAAAGAGCCATACATTCTGTGTTGGCAACGATTCCCAAGATCGAGGCTTTAAAGCCGAACAAAGGGAATGTTTGGTGAATTTCATCAAAGGGAAAGACGTTATTGTCCTTCTTCCTACGGGATTTTGGAAAAACTTAATATACCAGTTAGCCCGGTTAGACGTACGTCACGACCAAATAGCAGCGACTGGTTAAATAAAAAAAGTACCCGCCTACCGTTGAGTGAACGAATTCTAATGCTGCAAGGTCACACGGTTTCCAAGTGAAACCGGTTGATGAATCAGCCTACTCAATAATGGGACAAGGAGGTAAAATCAAATTGGGATTTGACAAACCTAAGCTAGTAAATTTAATGAAATACTGACTGTGTGTGAACAGTAGATTAAGAGTGGCACATGGTTTTCCAGCCAAAACGCTAACAATGTTCAGGTGAGCTAATCATTGTGCTGTGATTGAAATTGGCTCAAACTGTGAATGCGATGATTGGTACTTCACTGAAAACATGAGCAATATGACATGCCTGGGATCTCATATTCTGGACAGTGCATCGACATTTTGGAGTTAAAATTATGCAAAATCAACTTTTTGGAGCTTTCTACCATGTTATAATGTACAATGCATAATGTTATAATGTTCCCTCATCAAAAACATGCGTGAAGGTCCTTTATATGTCATGCATGTCTAAGTAATCTTGCAGTCTCTCCCGAGCACTACTTGAACCCTCCTTGCAGTTAGCAGTACGATTCTGTAATGCTCAGCCCTAGTCATCCATGCACCCTCAGTATACAAAGGCATACACACATGCCTACAAACACACTACAACTTGACAAACCTGTTGCGATGTGCAATAGTTTGATTGGCAAGATCCACACTGATTTTAAACTGCAATGTGACAGCACTATGAAGAGGGAGTTTTTGCATAATAAAGCATTTACAAAACAATAAAACATAACATGGTGATTTAAATATGTTATGTTTCAGCAGTCAATACCCCATTAAAGTATAATATCCTAACCTAACCGTACCCTAGCACCCATCCTGACCTTTTTAAATACAATTAAAAATGAGAATGTTTCTTTTTGGGGAAAATACATGAAATGACCAAGGTGGTTTTATATTTAAAAATACAAAGGAATTCACACATTTCCATCTGCAAGTGTTTCAACCTTGGAGCTAAATTTTAAATAAGCAATCTACATTACAAATGGCTTTCTGGGTCCACTCCTAAAAATGAATAGTGTAATGAATAATCTCTATCCTGGCCCATAGCTGGCCTTTCATCAAAAAGCTAAAACCAAATTGATAATAAAAGAGTTACATATAGCAGCCAAAGAACCAACTACACCAAAACAGCCAAAGTACTGCATAAAAGAAACTTAATAAACATATAGATTTATTCTAGAGGAAAGAGTAAACAACCATTCTGTCTTCTCAAAAATGACTCTAAAAGTATGAAGTGCATATACTACTCTCTGAATTATTTCAACAAGACGTTACCCAAATAATTATAGGTAACTTCTAAATGTCCACCACTGCTATATAGGAGAAAAACTCCTAAACTCAATAGCATTTAATTAAGTCTTGAAGCCTGTTGAAGTTCAGGGCCAGAACATACAGTACATACTGATGTAACTGAGTGGGCAATGGTGGGCACAGGAATCAAAGTTTTGGGCTTGAACATCCCCACAATAAAACAGAATTGATTTAGCATCAGCACTCCAAGATTGGGCCGAAGAAATTTTTCAAATTCTAGATTTAGCCTTCCCCAAAATAAGACAAACGTGGATTTAAAACTGAATGACTATAGACCTATTCACACTCACAATAAGCACTCCACATGTAGACCAGAACAGTTCTTCCACAATAAAAGGCACTCACGACAGCAGATGATCCCCTCCACTGTCCATAGGCCAACTTGGACACCTCACCAGTAATTTTGGCTATTCCACACGGGTCTAATTGATCAAAGACCGGCACCTTGGCAACTCACTGTTTATTCACAAACACGTTGAATAGTGCAGTCACAGTGGCATGATGCTCTGTGGAAATAACTACACGTCTTGACATCTTTCTCAGGTGCAATCATGCTGGGTGTTGGTGGGTAACACAAGGCAGGGGTCAAGGGAACCGAGCATGAGAGGGTGCTTTATATAGTAAAGACAAACCTCGCCCCACTACTGACAGTGCTCAGAGAATTGTATATTCAACCTCAAATACCTTGCCATCTGCCAAGTATGCAAAAAACCTCTGCTTTCACCTCCACCGTAGCAGCAGAATCTCAGCCTCCTCAGCGCCTTCATTCCATCCTCTTACCACAATCAGCCTCACTTTCAACAAGTCAGTCATTATTTCCATTCATTGTAAAGCTCACATATGTCTCTGCCAGGCCCTAGGCAACAGGTTTAACCTACTAACTTGACTGTGTTCGTTGATGTCTCGTGCACCACCATAAGCACAAGCAGTCCAGCACGTGGGACACTGGGACACAATCTCCATAAAACCTCCCCTCTACAGCTGTTGACAGGCGAGACTAAATATGTCAGTGGGATCTAATGGTACTGCCAGTCACAAAGAAAGCATAGGATGACTCACCACATGTTTGCTTTTTAAAAGTGTAATTAGTATACCTGTAATTCAAACAATATCAAAGCATTATCTCAGTCTGCATCAAAGAGTGTGACCACTTCAATTTTCATGTGGACTGCTCCATCACAAACCAATCAGCATCTTATCTCCATGAAGCAGCATGCCAAATGTCTCAAAAATTACTCTTTGTAAATTGCCACAGGATAATAAAAGTGCGTGTTGGGGGTATTCGCAACGGTTATCTATCAATGAAACTACAGTTTACAAAGAGCAGAAATAAAGCACACTCTTTCTCCCATAGCTTCAGAAGAGGCAGACATACATTTACAATAATTTTAAAAAGTAAGCAGGACAACTATTTCTTTCTTCCTTTCTTCCTTCTGTCAATGCCAGCCAATCACAGGCTACAGCCTTTACCTCTTCCTATCACATCTTCATGTGCACTCTTGTTCTCCTTTCTAATATTTCACTAACAGCAGGCAATCTATTCCCATTCTCATTGCAGCAGCAGAAACATTAGCCTCCTCAGCGGCTCCAGTGTCTCTTCTTCTTTACCACCACCATTGTTCAAGCCACACAGCGGAATTATTTTCCCAAACAAATCTTCCAACTTAACTGCATCTCTAATGTCTACCTGCAAGGTCTGAGTTCAGCACATATTTAATCACCATGATTATTCAATTGCAACAAGCAGAGAAATAAGGTTTGCATAGGAAAATTTTATTGAGAACTAAAATAAATTACTTACAAGATCAAGACTGACACTAAACTCTACGTCAACTTTTCCCATGTTTATTCAAGTTTTCTTCAAGCTTTTTTAGTACATGTATCTGAAAATCATGGATTCAGTGTCTCCACCCTCTGCTGTTTTTATTTAGAAATAAAAACATTGCATTGCAGCATGGCTATTGGGAACACATTTCTAACTTCACAAAACAAGCCCAGTGAAGTCAATATGTATGCATCACTGCTTTACTTCTACTCAAAAGCAACAGAATTCTGAAGAATGCTTCTGAAGTTCAAATAAATAATCCTGACTTATCCTAGTTAAAAGTCTTTTTAAAAGTTGATATTAGTGTAATATATTGTGTCGTTTAATAGAGAGTTCCTGTCAGGACAGGAGCAGTGGGACATACTGTCTCACTGACGGGGACAGCGAGATGAGATGTTAGCCTGGGTCATAACTCTCTTTATCTGTCCCTCTGTCCCCTGAGGTGGAGTGGACAGTTGGAGTGGAGTATGCAGGACACGTCCAGAGCCTGTGTGAATGAAGCTAAAAATAGACACAGGAGGAGGTAGACTAGTGCCCAGAGAGATGCCCACAATAAATGACACACCATCTGTCCATTCAAGAGGGCATTAGTCTGTCAGGTCTATTTGCACTGGACATGATCTAGAAGAGGCCTGTCCAAACTGTGAACCAGGGGCCAAGCGTAGCTCTCAGATGCAGTTTTGATGGTCTTCAGGCTAAATTTCCCCAAATGTAAACTGTACTTTTTATGGTACATTTTTATGATAATTTAAGTAATTTTACCACTATAAACTCCCTAATACCACAGTGCATTGTGATACAAACCTAAAATTATGTTCAAATATGTTTCAATATGCTGCCCTCAGGGTAATTATCTGGTAGAGTGCTAGTCCTCAGATCTAAAGTTTGGCAGAGCAGTCTAATTCCCTTGCCCACAGGTTAGCAATGCTTTTCCAGCTCACTTAAATGAATACTGTTGTTTAGTCCTTGGGCAAGACACTTAACCTGCCTCGCCCCCAGTGTCTGCGCACATGTTAATGCTATGTGAGTGTGTGTGAATGAGTGAGTGGTTCCTTGATATAAAGCAGTTTGAGGGCCTGAAAGGTTGTAATGTGCCATATAAATGTAACCATTTACCACAGTACCTCGATGAAAAACAGTTTCAACATCACTGATCTAGAAATCTGGGTTACAGTTACTGATTCAAATCACCATTTAAAGCAAAGCAAATATCAATTTAGAAAGCTAATAAAACAATACATGAAAAAAGTAATGTCCATTTAAAATTTTAATGAGTTTATAACATAGTTTCACTGCATCAGGTGGCGCATAGGGGGCTAGCCCTAGACACTCAGTGTTGACTAGGGGAGAGCATTCAGGTGGGCCAGACTGCATAGACCAACAGTGTCTCCTCTGCCCTGTAAAGATGAATGACACCCATTTACAGTATTGGGAAGCTGTCTGTCTTTGCTCCAATTGCAATAGAAGATTGAGTGGCTAGAGCAGTGATGAATGGCAAATAATAAACTATAAATCTACCCAAACCACAATATGACTTTACAACAGCAGAAGACAACCATGGAGCTCATGTTATTGTCACTCAGATCTCAGAAAGTGTTGCATGGAGCAGTGTTGATGGATCTCACTCCTGATCTAGGCTTGGGCCCAGCAGGAGACATGTAATCCTACTTGAGGCTCTATTCTAGTGTAATCTGCTCCCTAACACACATGCGAAGTAGGGACACTTCAGACTGCTCCATGAGGTCCACAGGGCTAAAGAATGTGCCTACAGCACAAGTGTGAGGCTCCTAAGACAGATAGGTGCTCTCTTCTGTTATACTTAGACTTTGAGTGTGGTTGTGTCCATGACATTATGTAATAGATCCTCTTCTTTTTGCTCAGGTCTCCAGCAGATTGGACTGTCCACTCTCTCTCCCAGTGCTCTGAACGTGCCTGAGCTCATGAAAACCATTTCTATTCACAGGCAGCAATTCTGCAGCATCTTTGGGGAATTCTCTTTCTCTCAGTGTGGACTCATTTTACATTCCATCCTTATTCCAGCACTGTGCTGCCGGTGCTTTGCTTGGATACAATGGGTCTTTTCACACACATTACAACAATGAGCAAATCAGCAACAACACATCAAACCCTTTCCTGGTCATTGATGTTCAGAGAAACTCAGAACCACACACGACTGTAACCACCTGAGCCTCCATGTACTCAGCACATGTCACTTCTGCATCTCAGCTCCTGGTCTCTCAGAAGAAGTTGCACTGATTAGATGGAAATGACAGTCATACCATCTATATGGAACATGTTATATGCAAATGCACCCATATTGTACCATGCCAACAGTTCTCTTCTGTCAGAGTGAACAGTTGCCCCATTCAAGTAAAACACGGTTAATGAAGTAGATGTATAAGATATCACAGAGGGTTGGAGTGGGGAGGGGGCTGACAGCATCAGGAGAGCAGACATGAAGTGTGCATGGAAATGCATGGTAGAATAAAGTAGGAATGAATGAAACATTAAACACATTGTCCTGTTTTAATCAAAGGCACATACAGAGGCAGAGCATCCCTCTCTTACCGTCTGCTGCAGGTCGGGGATTCCAATGCGGATGACCACCGTGTTGCCTGTTGGCTCCTCCATGGGTGCAGCGCGGCTCCGCTCTGCGCCGGGACGGAAGCCCACTCCGGCGCTGGGAAAGGGAATGGCGCTGTCCTCTTCCCTGGAGCTGTCGGAGCTGCCCCCCTGGCTGCCGTTGGCTGCGTGCGCGTAGGGCTGTGCGTGCCGCTGCTCCTGCCGCTGTTGCTCCTGCCGCTGCTCCTGCCGTGGAGGGCTGGGTGGCTCATGTTTGCCGGCTGCCGGACGCAGAGGCATGCTCCGTTTTAGGGGCTTGGTCTGCCGCTCTCTCTCCACACGCACATGGATGTCAGTCCCGCTCTACGCACACACTGCTGGCAGCACACATCGCAGGGCTGGGAGCGAACAGGAGAGAGAGGAGGAGAGAGAGAGAAAGAGAAACAGAGGAGAAGGGAGGGAGCAGGGGCAGAGGAGGGGTATTAGGGGATTAGAGAAGGATAAGGGGGAGACACAAAGAGCAGATAAGTATACAACAACTTTATAACAACACAGTGATAAGACAAACAAAATGGATTACATAAGAGTGTGTGACTTACTAATGTGATTAGCACTAAGCAATGTGCAATAAACAACCAACCCTTAAATCACCGGCAACGCAAACAGTACTGTAAAAATATATAACATTATTTAAAAAGCATCAAAGTTATCATAATTATCCATAATGTTTAGAAATTACATATTTAATTATAATATGTACCATGAACCATAACCCCCTGAGCTAACACATGGCTGTGTGTTTATTGACTGTGGTAACATCAGAAACAGCACGGATCAATGTCACACAGCTCTGGTTTAACACTATTTCTGTCAATAGTGCTCCTATTGAAAACATTCACACAGTCACAACTCTCACCCACCTTTGTCCAGCTAACAGGTTTAACTTTGGGTTTAACTATTGCCACTTTAACTGCTCACTGTTTGACCAAGCACAGTTCTCATGCAACAAAGAATTTGAGCTCTATAAATGATTAAGCTAAACCGGTGCTGTGCCCAAATGAAAAGACTGAAAGTTGATAAGGTAATAAATTGTTCCCATGTGTTCTTACAAGGATATCAAAAGTCTGCAAGCATAGTCAATACATGCACAGGGAACTCTGAGTGTGCTAAACAATAAAATTCAAATGGTCTTTGCCCCAAAACCACTCTTGCAGCTATAATTACTAATAAAAATGGCTAACCACACTTTTGGTAGATATAGATAAGTGACATCTCATTTGCATTGAGCATTTGATTTGAGTCTCTTCAACACAAATAAACACATGGAAGCTTTGGTAGTTTTCACTTTCACTTTAACATAGCGGCTCAAATCAAAGCAACATAAGTTAAATTAAGTTTATCACCACTGCTGATCTAAAACCAGTGAGTACATATCTAAACACGTGTCTTATATTTTCCTGACTATTTCTTACATTAAACAGTTGAATGCCTCTCCTAATGTAGATCAGACAGCGGCCATCCAAGTGCGTATCTGTTACTCCAGATGTGTTACTGTGATCTTTGAGATTCGATTCACAAAGCCTCAATCACAGTTCTTGAGTTTATATGCATTTTCACTAGACCAGTTATCCTGTTTTCCTGGCGTGCATGTTAACATAGCAAGTGACTTCACTATTAGCAGCCCACTGACATATCTGTGCAGTATACATAGCAAACATGTGGTGTTGGCCTTAGATAAACCCTTTCAATAAGAGACCACCAAGGACAAAGAAACAGGCTGCATGTAGGACTATAAAACAAGACACCTTCTTTGTAAAGAGTGGTAAAATGAATGCTACAGACATCAGTCACTTTACAAATGTCATTGTGATACTTAGGGGTGAGGGGCGAAACTATTGTGGTACTACAAGAACAAATATATAAATAACAAGCTCTGTGATATATGGAGCTCACTTGTATGAAAACAGACCGTTTCTTTAAAGGGCTTGTACCAGATTTTTCCCATGCATTTGAGCAAAACTTGTCTTGTTCTGGTACGTATATATTATATAAGGAGCTCTTGAGGTCAAAATAAGTCAGCTGTGTTCTGGCTGCATTTAAATATAAAGTGTTTTTTAAATCTGATAATCAGGAAGTACATGTTAGCATGCTAGTTGTTGTTAGCCAAAACTTCACTCTAGCCTCTGAAAGTTATGAAATCATTGCAGTGAATAATTAGGATGCTAGGAGGCTGAAAAAGAAAAAGAACTTTGGACAGCTACAAACTATTTAAAATAAACTAGTTCTGTTTTTCTGGGGTTTTTTTTAAGACAGTAAAAATCAGGTTAAACATCTTTACAATATCTTTTTCTCAAGTCTACTATAAATAAAATGTCATGTGATACTCCCAGAAAGTAAATTAAGTTACAGTGTTGTAGTGGATGAACATGTGACTGGTGAAAAGTTGCGTAGGAAGGGCATCTGTCAAAATCAAAATGCAGAGGGAAAAAAAAATCAAAATATTCAAAACAAAAATTTAAAGGTGTACTATGTAACTTGGTGGAGGGTCTATCTGCGTGTTTCCATGGAGATGTCATTGTTTGCCTGGAATGTTCCACAGTATGTCCTTGCACATTTTTACAGTTCTACAGTTGTGATTGCTCAAAAATATATGTAAAACTCTTCACAGACCTGACATGTAACTTGCCCTAATGGTGTTCCTTCTAGTCTCCATAGAAACTCTCCACCAGAAAGGTTTCACAGCGCATCTTTAATTACCCATCCAATATTCTTATTTCAAGATTAGGACCCAAAACAATTGAAGATCTTTACAGTTGAATTCCCTTAATAATTCATGGTCACATATGTTCTACTGGGGCAATGTCTGGGTAAAATTTCTGTGAATTGCATCATGCCAGAAAAAGTGAGTGGGCTCCATCTTTGGAAGAGATCTGATATGTGGAACAGGCTGCAGCAGCTGGACAAATGCCTCCTAACAGTTTTGTACAGTGTTTGTTGATGTGTTGAATTATAATACAAACCTCTGGGTCTGATCACCCTTGGTTCTGTGAAGCCACACTGTGAAATGTCAATGTTGTTGATCTTGACTAATTATACTGAAATGAATCAGCTTTGGTCCTACAAGCTATTACTCTGATTATTCACATTAATATTAAAATTGAATCAAACATCTCATAATTGGGTCACGTTTGACTGTAAACTAGAGCTGGGCACTATGACAAAAAAGTAATCACATGTTTACTTTTTTCTTTTTGATTGAAGGAATGGTCCAATGTGGATTTTTAAAAACAGTTTTTTATGTTTATGTTCACGGTGACAACTGCTACCATTGGGCACTGCAGTTTTCTAACACAGAGGTCAGTGGACTTGTTTCTTTTATTAAGTTGTTTTAAATTAACATTGCAAAATTATTGTATAATTTCACAAATGATAACATAATGATCCACAGGTGGATTACAACTATATAGCATAGAAATGCCAAGGAGACTAAAGACTAGTGTTGTCAAAAGTAATGAAAAGCAGATAATCGATATGAAAAGTAGTATCAAAACTAGACAGTGACACTTTGAGCAGATATCAGTATTTTTAACAGTCACATTCACATGACAAAAATGAGACTTGAGCTGTCTCAGAAAAAGTATAAAACCACAAAGACTAGTATTTGGGACTACGGAATCTATCTGGATGACTGAAGATATAAGACTACATGGTAATATAAAAATATGTATTACGATTTTAATGTGCTATTTTCTAAATAAAGAGTGCATTTTATTATATTTTTATGTATCGGAATTGGTATTGAATCTATTCCTTAGTATCGAAATTGAGTTTGAAATTTTAAATTGTGACCGTACTACAAGAGGCAGACAAAACAATAACATAATAGAAAAAACAATCATCTGAGCTTGGGTTGGAGGCAGGCAATGATTAACTGGACAACACTACCATAAGCAGTGAATGCATTATTCTGGGTTAGCATACAAACAAGCTTTCTTCAGCTTGCTAAATGAACACAACATACCATAATCTCCAATAGGAACATGGAGAGTGGACTAGAATCCTAAGAAGCTATAGGTCCACATATCTGGAGCTAAAAGCTACAGCCTGCTCTCTTTCAAACCCCATCTCTCACTCTCCAGCCCAGTGAAAACAAAGTGAATAATTCATGACCGTGCAGAGCCGTGTGTGCATGAATCCAGTTCTATGTATGCATGTATGTGAAAACAGTGGCCACACAGAGAAGTACAGGGGGACAGTGGAGAGGCAGACACAGCTAAGTCCACCTAAAACCTGCCTGACGTGACAAGCCTTCCCCGGAGAGAAGGGAACCAGACTGAGACGAGAGGCTCAGATAAAAGTGGGGAGGTGGTCATGGAAGCATGAAGCAGAGAGAGGAAGGGAGAGACTGCTGATGGGGGGAGAGATGAGAGCAAGGGGGAGACAAGTGGAAAGGGGGAAAGGAGAGAGGTGGAGGATGGACAGAAAGAAAGAGGGAGGGAGAGAGGGGACAGAGAGAAGCAAGAGTAAGAAGGGAGAGGGGATGGAGGTAGGTAGGGAGGGAGGAGGAAGAAGATGGACCGAAGGTAGAGAGAGGAAGTATCGAAAGAAAGAGAGATGGAAGAAAAGAGGTGGAGGGGACAAATGAAGTTGAAATAAAGGCTAAGGAGAGGGGAGGGAGTGGGAGAGAAGGAAGAAGGGAGAGACATAGAGAGTGTAGGGGGGTGAGAAGGGTGGAGAGAAAGGGATGAGTAGGAAGGGAGGGTGAGGAGAAAAGGAGAGAGGGTAGTGATGGAGGGAGGAGGGTGAAAAAAGGAGGTAGAGGGAAGAGGGTGATGGGATAGCAGGAGGAAGAGAGATGGGATGGAAGGATAGAGAAGGAAAAAGAAAAGGGGTAGAGGAAGGGAGAGGGGATGAGGGAAGGGTGTGATAGGGAGAGAAGGAGGAAGGGAGATGGGATGGAGGAAAGGATGGAATAGGAGTGAATTCAAAAAGGGCTGGAGGGAGAGCGAGAGGAGGGAGAGGAGGATATGGGATAGAGGGAGAGGCAGAGGAGAGAGCGATGGAATATGAGCAAATTCAGGGAGGTAGGACGTGCGCAAGAGATAGAATATGAGAGTGAATGGAGGAAGAGGAGATGAGGGGAGCAGGTGATAGGGAGTGAAAGAGGAGGGGAGGGGATGGAGGAAGGGAGGAGAGAGGAGGGAAAGGGTTGTTCCACATGTGATAAGAGTCCACACACTATAAGCCCAGTCAGCGTCACGCTTCTCCACACCTGCAAACACCACTCCTCCAGCTCATTCACAAGTTGCAGTCACAGGAGACAAATCTACAGACACAGTAAACAAGGATTAAGCTCTAAAACATGCTATCTGTCCTCAGGTCTATTCACATTTCAGTTTCAGTGCAACAAAGACAGAGTTTAAAATGCATATAACAACTCTTCAATGTTTTATTTAAAGGTGCACTATGAAACCTTTGGTGGTGGGTCTGAAATGTGTTGATATATATGGTATTAAACCTTTTCATTAGTGTTGTAATCAAGACCGCAATAATTGAGACCAAGACCAGTCCGAGATCACAGGGTCCCGAGATCAGGACAAGGCCAAGACCTCTGAAAGCCGAGACCAAGACAAGACCAAGACCATGGGACATCGAGACCAAATCAAGACCATCTTTGTCATTTCCTACATTTATTTTTATTTTGGCACATATATATCAATGCTTTTATAAATCTACCTCCATTTTAGCTGATTAATGTTCATTTAGGGCTAAAATAATCCAAGCAAACTGTACTGCACTGAAACACTCTGTGGCCCTTTTTTTAGACCCTCACCCACAGTTTGAGAACCCCTGTCACGTTTAGAGCAGAAGTAGGCGCCAAAATGCAAGACTTAATTTCTAAAATTGTTTAATAAAACAAAGAATGACCAAACACAAAGATCCAAACAAAAAACTGATAATGACAACTGAACTTACAAAGGGAAAAGGAGAAATCAGGGTATATGCACACAAAAGAATGAGACACAGGTGAGACATATTAGGGCAAACAATCAGTACAACAGGAAGTAAAACTCAGAACACACACACGGCTAAAGAAATACAAAATAAAACGGTGTCAAGAATAATAAAATTATTCAATGAAAATTAACACCATGACAACCCCTTTTTTAATCTCGCTTCCAATGGCACTTTACAGAAAACAACTTCAAAGTTAATGAAGTGTTTTTTTCAAGTTCATAACATTTACAGTTCCATATTACTGGTTCTGCAGTGATATTTAGCAACCTCTGCACATTTACCGGCCTCAGTGAAATATGATGGCATCATCAAGACCAAGACAAGACCGAGTCCAAATGTGCTTGAGTCCGAGATGAGAACAGGACTGTAAAAAAGTATTTTTGAGGCCAGTCTCGGGACCAAGGCCAGTGTTAAATACTACAACACTACTATCCATCTTGCATTTACTCAATAACGTCTTTTATTGACTTAAAAACTTACATTCTTACTGTTAGAGGGCTCGCCTCTCTGCCGATCTGATATTTGACTTGGCCCTGTGGCGTCACCTGTTGTCTCTGTAAACATAAATAAGTGTAATGCCATACTGTGAAACATTCCAGGCAAAATATCCATGGATAGAAGCTGGTAACAGACCCTATACCAGACAAGTTACACAATGCAGCTTTAAGATTTCTTGCCTAGTTTTTTTTTTTTTTTCCTTTCTGAGGTTTATAAATATGCTTCCTGTTTGGACATGGGCAGCATCTGGTAATTCCATAATTGTTACCCTTCAACCATAATGTAAACAAGGGCCCAAACCTGTCTAAATCGCACAATAGTTATGATTGATGCTAATAAAAATAAAATAAATAAATGATAACACCTTTACTTTGTTTAAACAGTCAGAAATTTTTTTTTAGACAGAATTGTTGTACTAGTAGGAAGAGGTATTCTGTTTTAGAACTCACCACTACTTCTTCAACAAATTGCAACATAACAAAAAATTATGATCATTATTGTCCACAGGTACCATACCATGTCATATGCACTTGAAGTTTGTGTTCCCCAAGCATATGTGCTGAAACCTTCACACTGATATAAAATTGAAAAGTTGCCATAGCAATAAACAGTTTAAGGCAAAATATTATACCTTTGAATGGTTAAAACTCCTCCAAATGTCCTCTATAACAGAAAGCTGAAATCCGTGAATAGAATTATTATTATTAAAAAGGTTAAAATACACAAAATTCGTGAACATCGTTTTGCAAAATCATCAGGAACTACAAACCCCAGGGGGCTAGGGAGAGAGAAACAAAACAACTGCGATCTTCCACCATTTGTGGATAACTGCCACAACAACTTTTTACAACTGACAGTCCCACCATAACAACCAGCTACATTTTGTCTTTTTTCCAAGTCCACTGCACAAATATGATAGTAACAAATATACAACACTTTTATTTACCACTAGGACTGCATTATTAATCACAATCAAACAATCGAAATGCAATTTGAATAGACACAATTAACAGTTTTTGAAATCAGTTTTTAAAGTGCCATAATTTCCTTCACAAACAACAAAATGTCTTATTCTGTAAAAGATCTGAGATAGATCTGTACAAACATGTTCTGAAACACATGATTCTTGTATTAGTTTGTCAGTTCATATTCCAGACTTTTTGATAATTCTTTTGGACGCATTTAAAATATGAACTTTGAACAGAATCCTATTATTAAAACATAAATCGCATAACTAATTGCAGTGCTTGTCAGAAAGAAAACAAATCGTTCAGCCCTAGTTTAGATTTGGACAAATTTTTCAGAAATTCTTGTATTAATTTGTCAGTTCATATTTCAATCTATGTCAATTCTGGACAAGTTTAAAATAAGAACTTCGAACAGAATTTTATTATTAAAGGTGCATTGGGCAACATTTGTGGAGGAGATGGTGTTTCTATTGCTCAAAAATACAATTCTCCTGTGAATAGGGGCGACTCTCCACAGATCTGAATTGTAATATAACATAGTGCTGTAACCTGTCTAGGTTTAATCTTTACTGTGAAACATTTAGACTAAGCAATAATATTTCCACGGAGACAAGCAGGTGGTGGACTCTCAACTAGAATTGTCACGCAGTGCACCTTTAAAACACAACTCCCAAATCTAATCACAAAAACATCTGATTTTTTCCCCAAATAGTTCAGCCCTACTTACCACTTCTGCATTATTCTTATTGTAGGGATGACCATGTAACTCCTCTCTGCTCTGCACACACATCTGACGCTCTCTGTAACCACACTTGGCCTGACCCGCTGCAGCCCGGGGCCACTTGCACTGCCTCATATGGAAAATGAAAGCTTTTCCAATCGATAGTTCACGCTGCGGCACCATTCCCGAGCCCGTGTGCGCGTTGCATTCACCACGACTGACAAAGCGGACACACGTGCTGGACTTTATACTCCCATTCACACACACAGCACGGACACTCACATTTCCAGGGATAGACCAGCAGGAGAGGGCTCGGAATATTATCTATGCAAAATTATGGAATTGGCATGTTGCAAAGGGACAGAGGTGGGTAGAGTAGTCAAACATTGTACTAAAGTAAGTTGTTAATGTTACTTCAAAATAATCTCACTGAAGTAAAAATACAAAGTAGAGGCCCAAGAAATTACTCAAAAGTGAAAAATTATTTGGATAAAAAACTTCCCAAAGAAGGGTAACTGTCTGGACATAACATCTGCTTTATAAGTTGGAATGTAATTTGAAGAACAAAACATTAAATAATGCAAAAAATCTTGTGTTTTCACCACAAAAACGAGAAAACATATCTGAAGGAACGGTGCAAGAAACACAAATCACTGAACTTTTATCACTTGTAGACTTAATGGGAAGTGTAACCCAAACTTTTATTCAATTAAGTAATTAATGTAATTTGACTTAAGTAGGAGTTGAAGTATACTGCTAGAAAAGCACTCTAAAAAGTACAATTTCTTTAAAAAGTTGCTCAAATAAAGGTAACTGAGCACTACCCACCTTTACTAAGAGATGATGTTATATTAGGCAAAATCTACTTTCCAGAGAGTTTAACCATGTTATGTCTCTTCCTCCCAAACATACAATGACTAGTTAGTGCTGCACAATTTGTCAAAAATATAAAATTGTGATTTTTCTGACAAGCATTGCTATTAGATATGCGATTTATGTTTTAATAATAGGATTCTGTCCAAAGTTCATATTTTAAATGTGTCCAAACGAATTGTCAAAAAGCTTGAAATATGAACTGACAAATTAATACAAGAATCATGTGTTTCAGAAGATGTTTGTACAGATCTAAACAGAATAAGACATTTTGTTGTTTGTGAAAGAAACGTGTCCAGAGTAATTCTCAACAAAGCTGAAATATGAACTGAGAAACAAACACAAGAATCACATTTCAGAACTACAAACTGTTTAAAATGAACCAGTTCTGTTAATAATAAAATATAAATCCAGTGGAGCACCTTTTTACTAATGCAAAATAGTTTAATCCCTTACGGTGAAACATTCCAGGCAAAGCTCCATGGAGGCCAGCAGCCAACCGCCCACCATAAAAGTTACACAGTGTACCTTTATTTCCTGTCTTTAGGTCTCACTGGCCTTAAAAATACAAAATAGTGCATGGAGACTGAGAAGACGTATGCTCTTGACAGGTCTTTGAGGAGCTAAAAAGATTGCACGGCCCTTAGGAATCAGCTGTCCCAGATATCTACAAGGCAAGTCCCACCTTCCACGCTTGTTATTCAGGGAGATATTTTGTTAGTGCTTTGTGAAAATGTGAAAGAGAAAGTTGTTCCTGTACCGTATTGGCGTGTTTCTTTGCTGAGATTGGAGTGGCAGCTGGCTCTTTGATGCAGAATACATATTAATAATCAATGGGGCTCCTGTGAGAGAATTCCAGCAATCCTGCCAGCCAATTAAAAATGGTTTCATTCATTATCTGCACACAGCAACAAAACAAGGCAGACATATTGGTCAGGTCAAATGTATTATCATGCTGTTTCTTCTCTAATAACTAATTATCAAAAATGTACAAAATGTAATATGGCCATTATGCAAATCTTGTGCCTGGTTGTCTCATTACTAAGTGCGATTTGGGAAAGTTCTCTTAAAAACAAATCTGATAAAAATGATTAATTAAATACACTAGGCTACTGCTGCTAAAGCCTTCCATTTGCACAACTTTTAGGAATATTGATCAGAATGTGTCAACTGCCATGAAATATACAGGTCAGCAGTGAGTACATGGCGATAGACAACAGAACTATGGCCTAAAATATCACTTGTACAAGAAAACTGATGTTTGGGCTGCACAATTAATCACAAATCAAAATGGTAGTATGACCTGTCTTATAAAATTGCAAAGGAAGCAATTTTGTATGGGATTACTGAATTAATTTTTCAGTTCATAATAATAATAAGACAATAATTTATAACATGGTAGAAAGCAAGAAATTTGATTTTGCATTGCCCCTTTTAAAGAAGACACTATATACTTTTTACTTTGAATTTTAACATAAACTGGCCATCATTAAGCTTTTTTTGTTGTTATAACGCACAATATTGTTCCTTGATTGTAGAAACAGGTCCACTAACGTCTTGTTCAAAATTGCTCCACCTTTTTGGAGTGGCATTTCACCAAGGCAGGAAGTGGATTGCTATTTACATGTTTTTAGTTTTGAAAAGTGGCTACATGACATTTTTGAACCAAACATGCATGACACAGAATCTGGTCTTTTCAAAATGTAAGCTAGAGGGAACATCGTAATAACATAGTTAAAAGCTCATTAGGGTTCACTGTGCATATGGCCCCATACATGCTCATGTTTTTTGAAATTGTAAACAGTTATCATTTTCAATTATCAGAATTGGCCGATACCAATCTGGATTTTTTATGCCAGTATCGACTGATATTTGACACAAGTATTTAATGTTTTGTTGTTTTTTTTAAATGTATTTATTTATTTTTTTACTGTGAAAAGTGATATCGGTATAGGCAAGTATCAGCAGCAGGCCGGAAATCTCCCTAAAAATGTAATCAAAATGTTACAATACTATAACATTTTTTCTTGTATCTAGTTTTATTCTCCAGATTGTGCAGCCCTACTCAATAATACATGTTTACTGTCTTTAATAAGACACAGCAAGCGCACAAAGCAAGCCTCACAAGGTATAGCCTGAGGTCATTTCAGGTCACACCATGTTGCTATGATCCTATGGCCCAGCTGTTTGAATATAAAAGCTAAGCTCTTGCACAGTACAACCTATCCAGCAGGTAAAATGGTATTTTCCCAACCAAAACTTCCACATAAATCTGCCGTCCAAAACCAAAAGTGCCTTCAACCTTCAAATTGGAAATAATTCTGTCCGTGCTCCACTGCAGATATGATGTGTATTAAAAGCATTAAAAAGGAAAGATGACGGAAGAGTTTATTTGTTGAGAAGTGTAGCCACAAATCTCCAGTCCCGCTTTTGCTTATCCCTCCCCACACTGCCATTCGTCTGCTGTCAGTGTGTCGTGACTGTCTGCCAAGTGCAATAATTATAGTGGAGCAGTAGAGGCAAAGCAATGGAGAGAACAGCACCATATCAGACATGACTTCACAGGGAAATGTTTGTAAAATCCACTTTTAGGAACTACTTTAAGGGCTAGTATCAAAGCTGCACTATAAAAGATGTCAAATGTTATAAGTCTTATATTACACAAAATGGATTCTTGCGAGCTTTAAGCCATGTTACAATGCTGTTACCTCATCAAAAACATACCGGGAGTTGAGGATTGTTTCATTCACACATGTCTAAGCAGTGGTGGAACGTGACAAAGTAAAAGTAGTAAAGTATAAGTATAAATTTTAGGTACGTGTACTTTACTTAAAGGTGTATTGTGTAACTTTTCTGGTGGAAGGTCCATCACCTGCTTGTTTCTATGGATATGTCATTGCTCTGCCTGGAGTGTTCCACATTATGACAGTTCTACCTTACATTTATTCAACTGCAGGTGTTTTAATACCTAAAAATTACATAGAAAAACAGGTATTCTGACTGTGAGCAGGGTTGACTCTCCACAGATCTGTCCTGTAACTTGATCTCCATGAAGACAGAAAGCTTTAACACCATACTGTGAAACATTAGCAATAATATTTCCATGGAGATAAGCATTTGATGGACCTACCCCCAGAAAAGTTACATAATGAACTTTTAAGGTACCTATATTTTCTACTTCACTACATTTTTACAAAAAAGGGAACATTACTTTAACAGGATAATTCAAGTCTGGCGTCCATAGGAAAAAACTGTAAATCTCTGTAAGCTGTCACCACCATATTTTACATTATTACGATCTATTGAGTTTCTTACCAAATGGATATTGCATTATTTAATATGCACTTTAATACAAATATTCATTTCACTCATGCAACCTGAGCTGCCGCAACCATTTCCGCCACTTTTAGCACATATTGTACTGAATAAACTATCAGATGGTTTATGTCACTGTGTACTTACAGGTAACACTACAGGTAACAGTGGTTGTTTTTGCATACAGTGAGCCTACTGTAGGTGTTGAAATGCAGACATCTCACACACAGACTTCCATGGGCACGATCACTTGTTGATGTATGGCCTATTATAGTGCCATGACAGGCCTGGCAGTGGGTCCGCAGCATTGGATACTTTATGATGTTAGACATAATAGCTCAGGTTAAAAATAACTTTATTACTAGACGCACCTGAGAGACAACAGTGAGGTGTCGGAGAAAGGCTGGTTCTGATAAAGACCAGGATGAGATGGGACCACAACGCAAGTGTCTGATTCTAGCTGTGGGGCAGAGATGCAATTTCAGAAAACTAGTGTTCATCTAAATTATAACAAGTCTGTAATAGCAATAATGGTAACTAGTTTTATTTTATGATGATGGATTACAGCACAAATGGGAGTAGAAATGTCTGAAAGGAAATGGGAACAGGTGCTGGAATTTAGGTATGGATGAATCAGAACACTGAGAGTCCTTTTAGGTTTAAACTATTGGATTTAACATTTGAAACTGGTAACCCAAATGAAAGACTAGTGTGAGGCTCATTCTGTTTTCTGATTAGATACCACATTGATATTGTATATGAATGAAAACTGTACATTCAGTACCTTTAATTACATTATACTGTAAGTGTTTTTCATTCTTGTTTTTTGTTTTGGTTAAGAGCAACAATAAAATATAGTGCTTTAGGACATGAATATAGATGTGCTAATAATTAAAAACATACAAAGATTTGAGTCTGGTCACCGGGGGATTAGGTGACCAGATAGATTATCCAATCAGGAGCACACATGGTCAGTCTGTAGCAAAACAAAGATAGCTTCTTATGAGGAAAAAAGTAAAAAACAAAATTACAAGGGAGTGAAAAACATACCAGATTTCTGCAGAATCAATAAGTGAAGCACTAAACTCTGTTAATCTGAGGGGAGAGAAATGTAATTTTAATAAAAATGATCCTTTGTTTCACACACATCACTGAAATAAACAAATCGAATTGGATGGCTGTGGACCATACTGATATTGCTCTCTATTTCCAAATAAAGGTTCTTTTTTACAGACCATTGTTTGCACAGATCACAAGGGGCACGTGATGTTACAGTGACATGTCTTGAGGCAAAATCTGTGGCAAGACACATCACCACAACATCACAGGACCCTTCTGAAGAAGGATGCAGAAGGTATTCAAAACATGACCGCGTATGTGTAAACAACACACTGTTATTTGGAAATAACATTGGAAGACCAAAGTCAACCTCTTTGAAGTATCTCTTTGTATTTTTATACAGAGAGATATCAGTCTGCCTCCTTTCCCTTACTTGCCAGGTAAGGCAAAGGGGAATGTGGTGATACATGTGACCTGTCCATGCGACCCACACTGCACTCACAAAAGTACAACCTTGCTGAAGTTCATGAGTTAAAATAGTGTTATATATAAAAAGGAAGACTGCATTGACCATTCCATCTAACACTCTCCTTCTGCTGTTATCCATACAAATCAAAAAATGAATAAATAAAAATGAGACACAATTGACGGATTAGTTAAGTGCCTAAATGCTTCTCGCCCTATAGTCTGGATATCTGTAACTATTCCTCCAAATGCCAAGATGCTGCTGTCCCATTATTTGCATCTTTTGACCTTTTGTCCCAGTTGGATATCACATTATGCGACATTGATTGGTATGACGTGCCTCTTTTGGCTTATAAATCAACAACAATTTAACCAGAGTGACAAGCAAAAGCATGCTAACAATGTAATTCATATAATACAGCAGACTCCCACTGTCTTCCTCTTTGACCTCACACTGACTGATCTAAAAGGAATTTAAAGGGACAACACCACACTATTTGTCACAACCATTATGAATGTGTCAGCTGTGGGATAACTCCTCAGATCAGGGCCAAAAACACCCAAATCTACAGCTCTATACAACCTCATTTAACACAGTTACTAGTGGACAGGGTTCAGGGGAATCACAGGGTCCCTCACGATTTGATACAATACATGGTACATGGTTCATGATACAATATTGTCACAATATGGCAATACATGCAATACCTGATATATTGCACATGAAATATTGCTGTTTCTTTGAGAACCAAATTGTTTTTAGCAACAGTATTTATTTGTTAAACCACTACTTGTGCAGAGTTAATATGCAATACTGTACATCTAATTTAATCATCAAAACAGTGAATATGTCAAACACACTTACCTAACAGACTTCTCCAACACTATGAAGATAAGAGTCTGGTCACTGTTGTATCTCCTTGCCTTCAGATGGGCATGATTGTCAGGTGGATTAGCCAATCAGGAACACACAGTAAGATTGAAAACAAATCCTTACAATGCATCACTGAAATAAACTAATTTCACAATAACGTGTCAAGGCGCGATGGAGAAAGTAGGGACCTGACTGATATCCCTCTGTATAAAATATACAGAGATAAATCATTCTGAACTAGTCAACTCAACATCAGGAAATTACTATGTATTTAATATTAATACAGTGAGATTATCCACACTTTTGCAGTAGATTATGAGATTATTAAAGTGACAATATGGTATCAAGAGATTATTATATATCCCTGTTCTATACATTTTCGTTACTGCATTGGTGTCAACTGCCATAAAACTGCGTATAATCTTACAATCCTCAAGAAATATTACTCCTTCAATTTGTAGATGCGTTTGTCCTTTTCCTGTGAACGTGAAAGGAGCGGCGTACATTTCCACAGTGGAACAGACTAATCAATAGCCTCTGGAGAGGAGCTGAAGATAAAGTGTTCATTTCTGTAGAGCAGCAATAACAAGCTAATACCAGCGCTTGTGAGCCTATAGGGATCTGCTGCTCCATATGGTGCTAGTGAGATTTTTGTACAAACAAGAGGATATTTGCCTATGCCTGTACTATGTGGAGATCTTATTGCAAAGATGGTGAAATGGCTCTGGTGTCTTGGGGGGAGTAAATTAGACGTTCGGGTTTGATATGCATCAACTAAAAGGGAGAGATAGGATAAAAAAGTAAATATGGTAACTGCAGGGGGCAACAATTCTGAAAATTAACCTAAATATAGCTGCAAGTAAAAAGAAATGGTAATAGAGCGACATGGAGGACCCAAATTATCAAGCTATTTAAACTAGGGCTGCTTGATGCAAGGTGCAATATGTAACCCACATTGAGTGGGGGCAGGAGATACCGTCAGGCCAAGTCACACTGGAGTGAGTTTTTCACTGAACTTTTCAAACAAGCACACAATTGAATCTATGTCAACGGTGTGAGATATATATCAGTTTAATACCCTACTCTGTAACATTTCAGGCAAAGCAGTAGCATTTGCATGCATTGAACTAGTGGCAGACCAATCAACAGAAAAAGTTACACAATGCACCTTCATCTTAATTCTTTGGGTGTTGAGAGGTAGAATAAGCACCCATATCACAAAGGATAGAATGTATTGCCTGGGACCAAGAATACACATTTCTTCAAGTTGTGAGTCTGGTCTCCAGTGAACTCCCTGAGTTCAAATGGGCCTGACTGACAGGTAGATTAGCCAATCAGTGACATGCATGGTCTGTCTGTGTTAAAACAAATTCTGCTGCTTACCCGGAAAAAAAATAAAGAAAAAGAATACCACAGGAGACTGAAAAACATCAGGGATTTCTGCAGAATGAGTGAGTGAAGCACTGAGAGAAATCCAAAATGATAGGTAACCAATGAGCTCCTTTGTTTCACGTGCATCACTAAAATAAACAAATCTGATTGCAGGAACAAGCTTGGTACTGAATTTAGTTCATATGTTTCATTTGTTTTATTACAGTATTTATATAATTGATTGGTTAATATTAGTAGTAGTTGCAATTGTAAAGTAAATCAAGCATTGATTCATTACACAACTGTAATTTAATCTGGATTTAGTTGATAAATAAATAATATTGCTATTTTACATGCAGGTTCCCACAGAGAATAACAGCAGCAGAACCGGTCTCACTAGTCAAGCCAATTAAGTCGTAGTCTTTCAGTTCTGGTTAAACACAGTCTCACCATAAGTTTGTAGTCTCGGTAATATCTGTCAGGGCTTAGTTATCTGATAAAATAACTTAGCACTGAGACTATTTTCTTAAAAATGAGAGAATTCAGAATTGAGCCAGTTTTTCTGAACTGCTCGTTGAAACAAACAGAAAGATTTGGCAGCCTTTTAAGAGCCACAAATCTCATCTTTATCGTATTAGCTTTTCCCATAGAGAATAAATGTTACTTGAAAACCATTTACAGTGTCAAAACATGACTAGCTCTATGGATTTTCCCAGATGCTAATTACACATGTCTCTCAGCACTCACACAACAAAATGTTTATTCTCTGTGAAGTAAGTGGCTTTAGGCTTGTGAAGGATATTTTCTACGGGTTTTCCACTGATTCTGAAGACATTTAACACATATGAAAATCACCGCACTGCTCCCATAGGTGTATATTTGTATAATTAGTTGGAATAATTCAGCAGAGCCTCTCCTCTCATCTGTTTCTCTCTCACTCTCTGATGTCAATATCCTTAGCCAATGGTAATTAGCCCCTGCTCTTTCAAACTGGAGGGGATATGGAGTTTATAAATAAGCTCAAGCATTCCTTCGCACAAAGGCCTAAGCAGTTTCCGGGTATTTTCTGTAAAGACTTGAAGACTTAATATTATGCATTTAGTCTAATGTTAAAAGCTTCTCTTTTCATCAGTGTCAGAGAGTTCTTCAGACATGTCTGCAGTTTTACTAATGAGAACAAGTCTAGTTAAAGTGTTGAGGTGCCAGATTTAATACTCTTGTTTGTATAGTTACAAAAGACCAAATGGGATCTGACACTATTAAAAACATCATCACAACAAAGAGGTGTGCAGCTGTTGGCACCTCTGATGATAGCTTTTTTTTTTTTTGCAAATAAAAAAAAGTACAAAGTGACTCTGTTGAATCCTATCATCAGAAAATTAAATTGGAGAATGAAGTAAGTACAGAGCAATGGATGTGTACCAGTGGAAATGAAAACAGAGGTTGATCGAAGAAATTATGTCTTGAATACAGGCATATAAAGACTACTCAAACATGCATGAATGACTCTAAATACAAGCTCGAGAGGGTAAATGAGAAGGGAAACAATTATAACATGCTCTAAAAAATTAGATGCAGAGAGCATCCATTGGTCTGATTCTGTCATAAAGTGCTGCTTTTACAAAATACTCTGGGGAAAAAGCACTTATTTTGTCATTTTTCTGCTTTTTTCATTTGCCAGTCAAAGAGTCAAAGTTTGTCTTGCAAGTTTCTGTGTTTCTGAATGGAAAGGACTGCAAATATATTGAATTATGAAAGCCTTTTCTTTAGCCCTGGTTGTGAAGCACTGGTTAGTGTTGTGAATGAGTCACATATCCAGCTAATTTTAAAGTGCAAAGAGAGCCCCAGATTGTGACAGCAGATTTGTTTAAACATGTTCTTTAGTGGAATCAGATCTAAGCTGGTGACGGCTGAGGAACGCTGAAATTGAGCATAAAATCTATATTTTATATCTGTTGTTAAAGGTATTCCATGTGAACTGACTTTATGATGTAGAGCTGGAAAAAAATCCCTTATCATGGGCTGCTATATTGATATATCACCAAGATTTTATTTATTTTTTTTTTACTTTTACTAAATAGTTTTGTGACAGCGGTACAATTGTGTTCAGGAAACATATTCACTGGTTTGATGATTAAAATTAGTGTTTCTTTTTAACTTTGCTCAGGTGAGAAATACTGTTAAAAAAAGACATACTGTTATTAAAATGTATAGTGATATAATTATGTGCAATATATTGATTATTACATCTATCGTCATGTCAAATTGTGAAGGACCCTGTGATTCTCGGCCCAGTTTTGATTGATTTTGAGTTCCAATTTGATTTATATCAAATATTTTATATTATTATTTATCTCATTTCTCTCAACAGTGCCCCTCTATAAATATCTCTCTATTACAAAGACCCAAGCTTGAGTTAATATGAAGAAGGTCTAGTAACATGGAGTTGTGAATGACTGGCATTGTGTAAATAGTGCTGTTATCTTCACATGGTAACACTCACCCTGCTGATACTCACATTCACAAACTAGGTGTCGAGGCGTTTGTTGATCTTGTAAACATCCGGGCTGCACTAAACCCTCATTAATTCAACCCAGAGGACGTTGGGGAGAGAGGCAGATAAAGCGGAGAGGGGAATGTAAATGAAACAGGTTTAATAAGCAGCTATGTAAGGATACACAAATCTCACTGTACAGAATTATCAATGTATTAACATATTAAACAAATGCAAATTGAGATATTATTATACAAGAAATGCTACTTGTGTTGTAGTTAAGTCCACATTTCTTGAGTCTTAGTGGAGTTATTTACTTTTAAAAGTGGAACTAAACTAGGGTGACCATAATTTTTTACAGCGTATGAACGCGTATTGTGTATTACAGGCGGGTAGTAATTACACACGGGTGGGTCAGGACTAAACCAGGTCTAAACCAGGACTAATCTTGGCTTTAAGAGAGAAAAACGCCGAGCAGTTTGTCCACAAAGCGCGATCGGGCAACTGCCGCGTTTAACTCCGTGAGGTACGGAGCTGAGCCGGTCCTTCCTCTTGCAGTCACCTCCGAGCCCGTCCTGACGGTGAGTCCTGTTTCAGTTCTGGTTTAGTCCTGGTTTAGTCCTGTTTTAGTCCTAGTTCAGTCGTGGATTAGTTCTCCTCTTCAGTCCTGGAATCAGTCCTGGGTTAGTCCTGGTTTAGTCTTGGTTCAGTCCGTGGCGTAGGCAGTGCAAAAGTTTGATATAATCTCGGGTTAACGGGCAGTTGCGGTCCTGTACTGCGCGGGTGCGGTGTTGTACTGGGGGTCTCCAAAAATGGATCCGTGCGGGACTCTGCGCTGTTGGACTCCATTATGGAATAAATGAATCTTCAGTTTGTTACATAAAGAAGGAGGAAAATAACACAAGACGACAGCAGCAATAAGTTTTAAGAAGGAAGTAAAAAGGGTTGCACCTGTCCTGTCTAAGAAAAGTGTATAAAGTGTGTGGTGAGGGGTTTTACAGCCTTAACACAGATAAAATAATTGTAAAATATAAAGCAGACGACTTCGCGGATTTCACCTATTATTATTTTTAGAACGTAACCCCCGCGATAAACGAGGGACACTGTACTCTCACCTCACAACCTGTGCACATGGACTCCCACTTGTCCCGACCGGGATGGAAAACGGAAATTTCTTGTACAAGTCATTGTTAAATGCACATTTGTGCTTCGGTATGTTGCAGGCTGACCGACTGTTTGTGTCTGCTCGCTCCTTCTGAGTCACAGACGCTACGAGAGACGCTCAGTTTAATGCCCCCAATGAACGGTACTGAAAACCCGGACATTTGCACCACTTTATAAAAAAAAAAACCCAGACGCCCCAGACAGGACGCAAAATACGGACATGTCTGGGGAAAAACGGATGTTTGGTCACCCTAAACTAAACATTAAACTGTGTATATGGTGTTTTGATAGTATTGTCTACTGTGAGTGCTGCCTCCAGTGGCCACGGCAATTTAAGTACTACATGACATCACACAAGCCCTGATTACAGCCAGGTATTTCTGATTACACCTGGCAGTGGGGGCAGAGTTTGAAGTGTGAATCCCTGTTAAACCAATCACACTGTTCCGTATATCTTCATAGCCCACCCCTCTCCATTCACTCTCACCTTTAGTCCTTCAGATACTGTCCAATTTAGCAGATCTATATGCAATGTGGGTGTGGGGTTAGTCCTACTTTAAACCAAATTCAAGTCTCAAGCCATATTCACTTCATAAACCATCTTCTGAATTCACTTGTTTTAGTCAAATGAGTAGTCTAACCTGACATATGCACTTTAATTTCATCTAACAACTCCAATGCAAAACCTTATCTAAAGTCACTCTGGCCAAACAAATGGAACTGATGTGACAAAAATTAGGTGCTATTCACATAAGCAGAGATAGAGCTTGTGCTAGCAGCTCAGACTCTCTCTCTCTCTTTGCCTCCCTGTTTGCTGAGCGGTGGGGCTGTGTGCCGGATGCTCTGGCACAGTGCACAGGCATTAGACGTGACACCCAGACAGATGGTGGTTTTACACAGCAGCAACGCAGGAAAAGAAATGACTCTTTAACATCAAACCTCAGCACATTACTTTGAAAGCAGCTGGACAGACACAAAACACACACACAGGCCAGGCTGGGGAGGCAGCCAGCCACCAAGGCAGAGGCAGCCTGCACCACACATCAGGCACCTTGCTCTGCTCTGCACCCTCCGCTACACAGATGACACCCAATCTATTTGTAACAAGCCAAGGAGAGTTAATCAGTCATCCACTGAAGACATTTGTGTAATGTAATTAACTGGTGTTTGTTCACAGAGCACCAGCCTGAAGCAAACAGTAGAACTGTGGAAATCAATGAATACTCCACAGTTATAGTTCACCTACTACTTTTTTTGGTTGGGGAGTCCACATCTCCATGGAGATGTTCTTGCTTTATCTGGAAGGTTACACAATATGGCATTAAATGTATATCTTGTCATTACTAATATCTTGATTAAAATCCTGATTAGGACCCTGATTAATCACAGTTAATTGTGAATAATGGCATTATTTTCACATAATTATCATGCAATAAATAGTCAGTTTAGACACACTTACTACATACTGTAAAACACTGAATAAGAGGTTAACAGCTCTTTAGCATGTCTTCAATAAAAAAGCTTGTCTTTTATGCAGGCATTCTATACCTTGGCTGGGGACAACAGTTGGATACTAGCAGTAAAGCTAAAACTGGCACACTTACACAAATGTTTAATGAGCAATGTCAACTTTTATATAAATGAATAAATGCCTTGAAAACCTTTCTTAGTGTGATTGGGCCTGTCTCTACAGATCTGACCTGGTCTGGTGGAGATAGTTTAAACTTTAAAGTGGGAGAATTACACTTCTATGGAGTATTAAATGCTCACAAATTATATATTTAGATCACAATGTTACCATTTATCATTTTGAAAATGCCATAGTTAATAAATGCCATTTTTAATAAGAAGTGCCTAATTGCCTCTTGTAAAGCATCTAGTCTTTAACCCCTTAATGCCGACTGTCACAAATATGCAATAAACCGTTTGGATCTATAAGTCGAGATAGCGGCTGCATTCCCCCAGTCCCGGTTAGTGCATATGGAGTACCTTCCTCGGAAGCTTTGGCAAGCACTTGTTTCTAGTTGTCACAAATTTGCTTTTTTTTTTTTTTTTTTTTTCTCGCTACAGTCAAATTAATAATCTCAACTTAATTTAATTTACCATCTACTTAAAGGTAAAAAAAACACACAAAACATTTTTTTTTATATACATCCATATAAATTTAGGTGTTAAGGGGTTAATACACACACTACTGTAGTATGATGTATAGTGCTGTCCATCATATAATTGACACTGCCTGAGTAAAAGTATTGCAGGGTTCTGAAAGTCTCAAAAAGACAATACAACAACAATTAAATGTATAACTTAACTCTACATGAGAACCCTGCACAATAACTCAAGCTTCAGCTCTTCGCTCTAGTATGCAACATAAGTGCCACACCACAGCGCAGTAATGCAGTGTGTCACCTTAGGCTGGAATCTAATCAATCTCTTGGTAATTAACTTTCAAACGAGTCCTCTCATTTTTTTTCTGATTGGGCACATAACTGCTGACTTCACCAACCCAGTGTAATTGCTCTCACTTTAGAGACTCCTCACAGGACACGCACAGTTCACTTTTTCCTTTCAGACCAAAATTTATGCACTCCAATTTAAATTTTTCAAGGTTGTTTTAATTTGACAAGATCTTCAGTGAACAAGATAAAAAAATTACAACCTTAAACAAGTATTTTTATAATTCATACTAGATTTTCATTCTGAACCTGTTTTTCACTCATTGCAAAGTACATACTAATTTGCATTATATGAACAGTAAAGAATGTACCTGCCCCTTCTTTCCACCACTTTGGTGTAATTACTCTAGGGTAAGTAAACTGTTATCTAGAACAGTGATACCCAATCTTTTTCTCCCAGCGACCAGTCTTTTACCTGTGGATACACTGGAGACCCCCACATCATTCTCCCAACTAAGAAGCATCTGAAATGTCATCTCTTCATTAAAATTCACACAATTTAATCTGGATCTCTTCAATTGGAGCCCCTGGGGAAGCTCTGAGAATGTTTGGGGGTTGGGACTCAAGTTTGGTTCTGATCAAGAAAGACAAAAAGTCCACGCAGTAGGGAATTTTCCATAGTGGTAATTTTTGTGTTTTGTGTTTTTTGGTTTGGAAATTTACTCAAAATGCCAATTATTCCATTAAATAACATTGTGAAATAGTTAACTCAAATTGGACATTTTCCAAGGCACACCTGGTAATCCCTCAGGAAACACTAATGTTCTCTGGCACACTGACTGAAAATCAATGATGTAGACAACCTCTAAAGTAGGGTTGCATAATATGAGAAACAAATGTGAATATTGTAAAAGTTGTTAAATCCTTTTGTCACAAGTATTGCATTAAATTATGCACGGCCCATGTTCAAATCACTGACTGTGCCAAAAAATCTAAAAAGCATTGAATGATTCAGGTTTGTAGCTTAGAAAAGTAAATGGGACCTATAACTACTTCCATGCTCCCTATCATTGCAAATGTCAGTCCAGGCAAATCCAACCACATAATAAATAAATGAAGTGAAAAACAGCACTAGGACGCCTCACCTCACACTCCATCAGCTGTCGGAGGCTCTGGGAAACAGACCCACACACACACGTAAACACACACACATACACACGCCCATGGGGAGGAGGTCAAAGACAGAGGAGCTGAGTGGAGTGCTACATCTGACGTACTGCTAGAGTCTTTGCTGTGCTGGGTGCATGTCATCTGCCAGCGCCTCCATCCATAGGAATACGATAACGAAGCCTAGTTCACACACACACGGAATGCCAAATGAGATACACTACTGAGAAATACAGGAAAAACACAATGCTACTCAATCATGCTTTGAGGTAAGGACATCCTGCCACAAGCACAGACAAAGTACAAGACATGGTAGTGGTCAGGAATTGTATATTTATCAGTCCAGAAAGTATGTCTGCGTTCTGTTTTAATGTGACTACTCAAGCTTCAGTCGATGCAGGAAAAGACAACTATCACCAGACATCTCCAGAAAGTCTCCAAATGTTTTTGTTTTTGTTGTTTACTTGTCAGCTACAGAATTCTGCTTATCATGCTATCAGGCTATCAGGTACATGCATTTAATACGGATCTATAACAGTCACAAGATGAAAGATAAATACAAGCAATACAATACAATTTAAAGAGATGGTACACTTCTATGGGTATTAACAAACATATTTTAATCACAATGTTACCTTTTATTGTTTTGAAGAAGCTATATTTGAAAAAATAAATAAATAAAAAATAGCATATTGAGCTTTCCTTTTGTTTCTGACACTCTGAATATCCCCTCCCCATGCAAGTCGCTCCCCCTTTAGACAACACAGCACACACAGCATGAATGTCACTAATGAACGTCGTCTCAGGTTTGTGAAGTTGTAGTGTATTGTTTTGAATCCTGCTTTTGTATATTTATAGAAAATTGATCTGTGGGAGCATGGATGACGTATGCTTACGGTCTGGGATTGGACAGAATCTTACTGCTAACAGGCCCAGGAGAGATCACTAAATTACTGAGGAATGCATGGATGATATTGAAAACCTCTTCCAATGGCCAATGTTATAACATGGTAGAAAGGTCCAAAAAGTCATAATACCCCCTCTTAAATAACTTTTTTTATGCATAACAACAACATTAAAATGCAGTCATTTTGTCTCCCCATAGCCGCTAAAAATACAGTATATTCAAGAGGTTTATGGCAAAATCATAAATTGTTAAGTGTCAAAGTTGCACCAAAAAAGAAACTTGAACGAAGGGGTAACAAACTTTAGCAGGAGGAGGAGTTGCTCAATGTCCATGCTGAACATTCTCCTCGAAAGACCCCTTGAGCATCACTGCGCTATTGTATTTCTTTTTACTTCTCTCCAACTATCACCCAACAGAAAAGCATCACTGATTTCACTTTCCTACGGATTTTTACACAATGTCAAACAGTAATATATAGTACATTTTCTTAACAAGACTGGCAGTATGACAGGGCTGCATAATATGGCTAAACGATTTGGTAAAAATATCTAATTGTGAATTGTGAATTTTTTTTACAAGCATTGTGATTAAATTAGCTGTTTATGGATTATGTTCAAAGTTCAGATTTAAAACACATCCAGAAGAACTGACAACAAGATAAATGAAGAAATATGAAAGGGTAAACTACTACAAGAATCACATTTCAGAAGATGTTTGTACAGATCTAAACTACAGGGTTGGCAGTTTTTATGACCGAATATATATATATATATATATATATATATATATATATATATATATATATATATATATATATATATATATATATATATATATATATATATATATATATATATATATTGTATTATATTTTTTTGAAAGAAATTATGTTACTAAAAATTGCAGCCTTTACGATTTGCTAACTGCATCCATTCAAATTGCTTTTTAGATTTGATTATGATGAATCTTGCAGCCCTGCTGCACAATATATCACAATCAAATCTAAACTGCAATTTGAGTTGGCACAATTAGCAAACCATAGTGGCTGCAGTTATTTAGGTAAAGGAATGTCCTCTGCAGAGAACAAAAAATCTTGTACCTGTGGTTTAGAACTCTACAAACATGTTCTGACATGCATTGTATTCTTGTTTTAATTTATCAGTCATATTTCAGCCTGAAGTTGCTTACAATGAGAATCCTACATTTCCTAGATTTAAAAAACTGCAATAAAAATCTCAGATATATATACTTAACCAGTATAATCAGTAGCTGCCACATGTAACATTTGTATCTAGCCTTTAAATTGAATGGACAACATTTTAGCATCATTACTAAACATATGACATGACACGGCTTACTTGCACTGGATCATTAATCAACATAAAGTAGCGCCTATTAAACTCTAGCGCACATGTATTATCAAACATAAAATAAGAGGCGTATGCTAAGGGGCTCATTAACAACTGAGGAAAATACCCTATATCTGTGATACAACTAACTACACTAGACCACAAGTGCGTTTGAAATGAAGATATGCTCCACTTTCAGACCTGTGCAGCACATTTTTATCAGCACATTAAATAACCATATGATATTAAGTATCAGAGGTGGGTTATAGTTACTCAGATACATTTACTTTTTACAAAAGAATGTATTTCTCAGAGTACTTTTCAGACTGTACACTTTTACACCTATTTGAGTAATATTACAGCGTAACAGGACTCTTAGTTAAGTAAAAGTTTTGGTCTCCACTGTGAGTAAGTCTCCAGGTGACAAAAGTTTCATGTTGACAATATTAACTTGCATGAACATTTGTGTTTTTTGTACCACTCCTTTATAACAGTTTTCCAAATTTTTCTGATCTATCCTTTGAAAATGGCAGGTTTTATACTATTTAATGTTTTGTCCTTTCAATTGCTTCAAAATATAAATCAGATGCTACATCCAAACAGTTACAATTACTCTATTACTCATACTTGAGTAATTTCTTGGATTACTACTTTGTACTACTTGAGTAATATTATTTGGAGGTAAATATTCTTAATTGAGTAAAATATTATGCTACTCAACCTCTGCTAAACATTCACATGTGTTCTCTTGACTATTTAAATGTGTTTTCATGTACTATAATCATTCTATTAACCCTCTCCAAGCAGGCGTTGCAGATTTGCAACAGCTAAATTCCAATTACCTACTTATTCCACATCCATATTTTATGAGCTTTTTATACTCAGGAGCCTTTTCTCCCATCCATGCTGATAAACGTGGACGATGCAGACTGTGCAAAGAATGACTACACGCAAATGGCCTGCCAGAAGTGCAAAATACTTTTTTTGTTTACAAAGGATAAAAAAGTCAGGATTGTATATTACTACCCCCATATTATAATTTTCCCCAAATATCAGATTTTTCCTGATACTAAAAATGTATTTGAGCCTGAGAGGGTTAAAAGTGAATGCTCTGTAAAAGCATTGCAAATCATACTCACAGATATCATATGTATTCACTGGACTTGGACTTGCTCTGCCTCGACACTGCTCCCGCAGCCATGCATTATTCTCCACTGAAAACCCCACATGCTAAAAGCTACAGGGGCATATGAAAAAATAGTAAGATTGTCAAAAAATAAATTATAGTTTTACAGGCCAGGTTACTTAAAAGTGCAAAACTAACTAGTAATTAAGCTCTACACACAGCACATGTTATGACTACAGGCTAATTAGCGCTAGGTATGCTAGGCTACACAGGGCACACCATTAGGTTTGACCAAACATAGATTACCCTGATAAAAAGTTCATTATGGCTAATAAAGAAGATAGCAAACATTACCAGTGAATATGCTGCCTGTTAGCTAGCCTTGTTAGCTAACCTGTCATGCAGTCCTTTCAGTGCACTTTTCTCAGCATGTGTCCAGTCCACTTGTGCAAAAGTTCAACTGTGCTGTCATATAAACTCCACTGGTAGACTAGTTTTTGGTAAAACTTGGAAAATTTGAAATAGCTGCACAAAAACAGCGTAATGATTTAACTGAAATGCGCAAGGTCAGAGGAGTGCACTGCATCCTCCAGGGAGTGTAGAAAACTAAAGCACGCACATGAGTCAGTCAGTGTCAAAGTCATCAACATTTTAGCAATACTACTCTAACCAGGCTGCTATGGACTAATCTGTATGCCACAATCTCCCTTTTTCCAGACCAAAAGGCTGCAAGGCCCATGTGGCACAGCCACACTGAATTAGGTAAACAAATATCATTCTTCAAAAAAAAAAAAAAAATATCCATCAGTGGTGGAAGTATTACATTTTATTACTTAAAAGTACAATTACTAGAGCAAAAAAAACAACAACAAAAACCTCAAAACTCAAAAAGTAAAAAGTAATAAAGTACTTGTTTAAAAATATACTTAAAGAGTAGAAAGTAAAAGTATTTTGTGTAGGGTGACCAAACGTCCCTATTTACCTGGGAAAGGTCCAGTTTTGAGCCCTGTGTCCTCTGTCCCAGCAGATTTATCCAAAACCAGTGATTTGTCTCAGTTCTATACAAGAAACGTTCCAAGTGTCCCTATTTTTGACCAATCTGATACCTGCCAACAGTAAAGAGAGACATAAATTGTCGTTTGTTTAGGTCAAATACAGAAAAGCTACTTAAAAATGACCAAAACACAAAGAAAATGTGACTATACTAACTGGCTGCCGAGTGCATAAAAATTTTTCTTACTTATGCACTCGTTTCACTGTTTTATTATTACCAGCCACCCCAAACCAGGGTTGTCCCAGTTTTTTACTTTGAAAATTTGGTCACCCTTATTTTGCAGAGAGTCTGAGACCAAATAAAACTTCAACTATACTTTTGATGCTAAATTTGATTTCTGCAAAATTTTGTGCAGAAATTATTGAAGGTCTCAGAGAAAAATAAAAAATACTTTTACTTTTCAGTTGAAAATTGTAGTGGAGTAGAAAGTACTGATACCTGCTTTCTAGTAGTGAAGTAAAAGTAAAATATATGCATTTACTTAAGTAAAGCACAGTTCATGCTAACAAATCACTAAGCTCTTTATGTAATGGATGATATAATAGGCTAAACACCCATCTATTTCAAACATTCATTAGCTTCTGTTTACTACCTTTAACTTCATCAGTAATGTAAATTGACATTGCAAACAAGCATTGCAAATAGCACCTAGCTTAGCAGCAATCAAGACTGTAATGTAGTTTATTATGAAGTACAAAATGCAAAGGACTGCATATATAGTCTGCTTTTGCCATCCTATTTGCTGTCTCCTGTCAGTGGTGCAATTGGCTGAGCATTCGTCCACCATGGTAGGCAGCTTCAACTTTGCTTAGGCCTACAGCAATTACTCCAAAACATTTTTAAACAGCTGCACTAAAACTATAACCATTCTCATATTTGGACATAAGCCAAATTGAAAAAAATAAATAAATATGGAATTCCCTTGGCGTATTGCAGCCTAACCACCAGAGCAGAACAATCCAGTGACAGCCGTGGGTGTAAGCTGACGTATAGGCCAACAGAGGGTTATGGAAGGGTCTCATGCTTCAGATGGGCTCCAAAGATATAATATAATGAGATAAGCGTGGCCAGAACACTATATGATGCAGCCTTAATGATAGCACCCATAATAGCCTTACCTATTTAAGCAAATGGAAATGCACCCAACACTGTATATTTGAATATGGAGCTCCATCTTTCTGAGGTAGCCAAGGGGAGGTGTGAGCTGCTTAAGTGGCTCTGGGCTAACCACACTGGGGTTAGTATAATGGTGACAGATGGCTCTGAGGAGCGCTGTTAGCCGGGGAAGTGCAACCCCTTACCGAAAATGTGCTCCGACACACTGGCCCCGCTCTGGCCCCATACGCACATGAAGGAACAAGCAGCTCTCTGTACTTAGCTCTGGCCCTCTTGCAGTCCCCACCTGGAACTACAAAGTAATGTTCTGTTGTAAATTTGTGAAGAAATCGGAAACTCAATGTGAGTTTTCTGCTAGGGTATTTTGATGTTGCTAAATGTGTGTAATATTGAGAAGAAAATATTGAGCAGAAAATATTGAGAAGAAAATTATAGTCAACGCCATATGTAAGGAATTCTACCTGTGAAATGTTGTGATGAGTTGGACCCTGCATGCACAAATGAAAAGGAATGGCTCAGTGCAAACACCACTTTTGATCAACAGCGTATGACACAAAGAGCTGCAAATGTATACTAATTGTAACTCATTTTTCAAAAGATTGCTAGCTTAATTCCCCAACACTATGACCTTGGGCAAGACATTTCACCTCCTTAAATCACTTTGTCTCAGGATAGCTGCGGAAACAGAGTGTGGAGAGAGAATGAATTGAATAAAATATTGGACCAGCAATTTAAAGTATAGACAACTACATCAAACACAAAGGAAAACAAGAATATGCATGCACAAACACACTATCCTACTCTTGGGTGAAAAACTATGGCCAAATGGAGCCCTCACATCAGATTTGTTGGTAGGCGAATTGGCCTAAATTACCATAAGTAGTAGTATTAAAGGTGCAATAAGAAACTTTCTTGTAAGTCTGTCAGGCACCTACTTATCTCCATGGACATTATTCCTTTGGTTGGAATGTTCAACCAGCTCTCATAGAAAAGTGTGAAATAGAAACATTGGTCCACATAGAAAAATGTATGTTTCAAAGTTAGAGCTTTCAATATGTTAAAATGTTGAACAGAAATGTTATTATTCCCCTGTATGGCATTGTATTTATCTCTCCATGGACGCAACCAGGTCATATTACAAGTTACATCTATGGAGTGGGAATCTTGATCAGTACAAATGCATGTTCTTTTTTAGAAGAAGAGAATCATTTTTATCATTTCAGTCATGGAAATGTCAATCTCTATTGAATAAAAGGTAAAAGGCATCGTTTAACTTGCAAACTACCACTACATGACATCACAAGGAACAAAGCATTTTGAGCTTGGGGGACGTAGATAGACTAATAATAAAGGGTTACTCAAACATGTGAATGAAACAAAACTTAACTCCTGATAGGTTTTTGAGGAGGTAACAACATTCTTAAATGACTAAAACCTCACAAGAGGCAATTTTGCGTAATATAAGACCTTAAATTATGGGTCAAATATGTTGTGATATACAGAGCATCACTATTTTCCTTAACGTTAAAATCATTGTCCTTACAAGACTCTTGTGAGTAAAGCTTTCATGATGTAAATGTATAGCAGACAGCACAGAGACTAATGGAGTTCAATGATTGCAGTGAGACAGGGGCTGATTGTCTTCTTCTGCACAATAGCCCCGCAAGTCAGTGCTATTATTCCTCCACACAATGTAAATAATTACTGGAGCCTCTGGTGGAGAGTCAAGTTCGATTCCTGAAGAACAGTGGCCCGGGATGCATTCAAGTGCTCCTGACACAAGTGGATACCATTATACCACCGATTGCAGTCCAAGTGTTGAGTAATGATTGTATTTATTTTAGATAATGTTACAAATGGGTCCCATGTCTTATGATGAGAGACTAGTATATGGCAGCAGAATATATCTCGAATTTTGTGATGTACATTGATGTTATGCTAGATTAATTGGGTTATTCTGGGTTGTATGTTAAACTAATAAATATGTTTAATTAATAAACAAAGATGGTTCTTTTATAGGCTAAAAATATTTTTCATTATACTTTACTTTACTCTTTAATTCAGACAAAAGATTATTTGGTCCATAATTAAAATCTGCTAGCAACAATATGCAATGAAAATATTTATTACTGTTTGATATGGATAGATGTGATGGCTGGGTATAGAGACTCAGGATGAGGGCTCCAGTAAGATACAAGATACACATAAACCATATTAGTAAACTATTAGTTATGGCCAAATCTATACTTAAAGAAAATCAGCAGAAAAGATCTTGAAATTTACATGATAGTTTCACAAATTTAAAAGATGGTTTCACAAAATAAATTGACAGTATCATGAAACTACATTTTTAAAAATTGTATTTATTTATTTACAGTGCACAGGAAACATCAATCTCAGAGAAAAGATGCTCTGCACCAGATTTAGCTACAAGCTACACTCCATTTGCAGTCCTTGGGCAGGTACAGAAACATTAAAGTGCCTATTTACATAAAGCATCTCTAAGAACAACATTTTATCAATTATAGTGTGTCCTTAAAATAACCACAATCTGATTCTTCATTAAACATTTAAAACATTCAAAACATGAGAGTTTCATGTTAAAACGTGATAGAAAATGATCAGAGATATACTACTGATGTTACCATGACTTTTTCCACTCATAGTAGTAGTAGTTGTGGTGTTTCTAGTAACATCTTCAATATAATGTTTTAGTGAAATGAGTAGTCTAATCTGTCATATGCACTTTAAGGTTTTTTGGTAACTACTGCTGAACCACTGCTGCCCCATGTGCTGATTATTGAACTATAACTAATATTTACAAATTTCCTTTTTTCTATTTCTTAAGTTGGCACTGAAAAGGACCAATTTCTTTTATACTAAATAAAAAAAGCAATAGTTAGAAATTGTATTGCCAGCTCTCATTAATTTCCCCATGTTTCCTCTCCAGCTCAATAGGCCGTTTTGTAAATAGCCTCAAATAAAAGACTAGCGGTATTGATCGGCTGCGAGCATATGCATGTAACCACCCGGATAATCGCTCCACAGCTGAGCCTGTCCGTAGTCATGGAGTATTGATCACCTCTGAGGAAGCAAAGCAAAGCAGCTGCCTGTAAGCTACTGATCACAGCAAACAAGGAAATACTACATCCTCTGAAAAGAACCATTTCTTTAAAAAGTTACTCAAGTAAATGTAACTAAGTAAAAGTAATTGTGTACTACCCATCTCTGCCCCTTTGTAAGCTTGACATTCCCTTCAATGACAACCAGAAAACACAGGATTAAAAATGATAGCAAAAACTCAAGTAAGAGTAACGTTGATTCAAAATAATATTACTCAAGAGTGAGTATGAATGTTCAAATCATTTCATATTGTCAACATAAAGCTTTTGTCACTTGTAGACTTAACTCACATTAGGAAGAGTAAACGTTAACGTTTACTCAAGTAAGAATACTGTTTTTCAATTAAAAGTAAAAATGCTGTAAAAAGTACAGTTTCTTACTCAAGTAAATATAACTGAATACCCTCCACTGAATATTAGTACTAATCTAAAAAATGAAAAAGTAAAAAGTAAATGGTCATACTTTTATACGCACTTTTCCACCTTCAACGCATTCAAAGTGCTTTACATCAATGAATCACTTACCCATTCACACACACACACACACACTCATATACTAGTGTACGCACACACTTAGGGCATGATGGGTTGAGTGCTTTGCCCGAGGACACAACAGCATTTATCTGTGGGAGATGGAATCACACCACTAACTCTGTGGGTTAGTGGATCTGATCGCTCAACTAATGATGTTTCTGTCGACTGATTTATAATTTGAAGTGAATGTAATTGAAAGGACAAAACAAAGACACAACCGTGATAAAAAAAAATAAATGAAAAAATGAAAACATTTTCAAATAATTTTATAATGACAACATAAAGCTTTTGCCACTTACTCACAGTTGGAAGAGTAGGAGTAAAAGTATGCAGATAGAAAAGTACTCACCACCTGCACTTAAGTTAGCTTTGTATTCCACACATAGCCAACCAGAAGAGATAGAATTAACGATAACATAAGGATGGAGGGAGTGGTATGTAGATGAGACGACGGAGTAGGAGAGATAGCATGCAGGGATGGATGGGCTGCACCTGCCAGACAGACCTGATTAATTGTTTGTGATGCAAGAGCAAGTGAGAGCAGATAATATAGAAAATGGATTCCTGGTATGAAACTGTGCTCAGATGATATGATTCCACCGGGGAGTTGAGTGGTACAGCTAAATATTATTTTGAAAAAGCATGAATACTGACTTTGTTGTGACTTTTAAATATGTTTGCTTGGTATATGAGCTAACAAGTGGTCTTGTTATATATGGTATATGTTATTATGCAGCTATTTAAGTTAAGAAGTTCAGTTTTGTACACTGAATGAAGTAAAAATGTTGATTAAATATAAATACATTTAACTAACCTATGTCCATGAACACATGCAAGTGACACCACCAGGTCAAGTTACCAGGTGCGCTAGTGGCAAAAACTGGCATTGTGTCCTTAGGCAAGGCATTTCACTCACACTGCCTAGTATGAATGTGGTATGTGCGTGAGATGGCACATCTTCTTGCTAATCGAGTATTGGTCAGCACCGATGGGAAGAAAATGTATTTAGTTACAGAACCTGCATTAAAATGTCAAGGTCCAATCTGAGAACTGTATTGTGAATATTTAGAATACTTCCATGAAGGGTTGCAGTTAAATTATAATGTAAAGACGCAATATAGGATTGAAAACAGCTTTGTATTTGTTTCACCAGTTGTTCTGCATTTATTTATCACTGATCAGAGAAGGAAACATCACACTCACCACATGAGCAGTGTTTATAATCTGTGCAGTTTGAAGCCTAAATTGTGTGATCAAAAAGTGCCATGTATTCCTTTGATTTTAGAAAATAAACCATCTTCTGAATACCACCAAATGAAAAAATAACTGTGCCAGAGTACAGTTACTCAAAATCAGTATTCAGAATTCTTGGTACATATTTTCAGTTACATCCCAACACTGCTTGTCAGATATACTTCCAGCTCTTACCACCAGATATTGCTGTGATTGGTAACTGTTACACAAAATTGTTCTCCTGCTGGTTAAATATGGCCAATTCATGCTTATTTCTTCAGCTCAGACACTGCTTCTCATTGAGTGCCAAGACATCGCTCTAGTCAAAGGTGAAGATGCACTTAATTGGTCATTATCTTGGGTCTCTCTCTCTCACCTCTCTCTTGTGCCCAGAGAAAAGAGCTGGATAAGCCATATTAAACAGGCTGGCTTCCCATTGAATTTGATAACTGTGACTAATACAGTTTTCTGGACGAGGCTCAGTTTTTGAAATAAATGTCCAAAATCCGCAAATGAAATACTGATTATTGTTCGTAGGCTTGGCTCCTCGCTAAATTAATCTTGTAGCTGCAAGTCCTGTCAGCTGACGACTCTCACGCCTGTATGATTGAATATCACCACTTTTGGATGCAATGGTACAAAAAATACAGAGCAAAATGACAGAAAAGATTTAAAGTTAGGGCCAGTTTTTGTTTTGTATGGATAAGCCCATAAATCAGGTCAAAACGCGTACATTTTGGGTCTATAGTCTACTTTCTGTGAGTCATTCTATATTAGCCTGCAATTGAGGCTTGTGCTCAGAAAATTTTCAGCCATCACAGCATTGTACTTAATCATCAGCGGCTCACGCACAAATGTTCAAGAAAGTCACCTAGACCATTTTTAAAAATAAATATAAAAGTCATTTCTTGTGATTGTGAAATTCTGTTATGAAGAGGGCCTAGTACAGTGAACAGGAAGTCAGTGGACCCATTTTTTAAATTAAGTGGCTTTATATGGTTTGGCCTGGTTAGTTCTGGGGTGGGAGACTACAGGGAATACCAGAGGCAAAAGTGAGGCACAAGCAGCTCAGTGTGCACCTACCCAAAGGTGTAGGCGATGCAAGCCACACTCAGGCAAGCTCTAACTGCTGTTGTGTCCTTTGGCAAGACACTTCACCCACTTTGCATCCAGAGATGAAGTACAAGTACAAGTATCATATGAGAGCAAACATGGGGTAGCAGATACAAATTAACCCATGGCTAGGGCAGTTCTGTTGGAGTGTGATATGAGCAGAGCTTATAAATCTAGACAATAGAGATGACTTAGACTGACTCTAAAACACTTTTTCAGTTTAGTATCTCGATGACTAATTGTCTTTGGGGACATGCAGGCTGGGCTGTGTGCACTGCAGCGGGGGTACACAGTCTGTTGAGATGAGGGTCAGGTCCACACACTGTTCCTCTTCACAAAGGTTTCTACGGGGCAGAAGGAGCCAGGTAAACACATGACCTCAACTCCAACGGGCTGATGTTTAATCAAGGACAAGCTGTGTCTCTGCCCGGGCATCATTAAGGAGAAGAGTCTCAAGGTATTCACAGTACTGGTGTGGAAAATTTTTGCATTGTTAATATCGACTACATGAGTAACTGATGTAACCCAAATATAACTAATGATTTCTTTATAAATAAAATCTATATAATTGTTTATCATAAGGCTAAACTCTGCAAAGACATTTAGTAATTCCTAGCTGGTGCTACTGTGAGACTGAGTCTGATTCATCAGCTGGTTTTACTTCGTTTCACTTCATAGAAACCGTCTGACCTCACAGTGTTAGAATTTGTTCACTTGATGGTAGGCGGGAACTTTTTTAACAATTAACCCATCGCTGCCATTTGGTAGTAACATTTGTAATGCACCGCTAGCGGGGCTAACTGGCATATTAAGCCATAGGAAGAAAGGCAATAACGTCTTTCCCCTTGATAAAATTCACCAAACATTCTCTTTGTTTCTCTTTCCTTTAAATCCTTGATCACTGACAACACTGATTGTATGGCTCGTGGTTTTTGCAAACCATGTATTGTATTCCGATTCCTGACCTACTTGCTGGAGAAAAATGAAATTGAGCAGAGGAACTAGGTGGCGCCAGCCTGGTTGCCTTGAGACATGGCTAAAGCTAAAACAAACACAAAACTACTTCTGCTGCATTTTAGCCTCTCTTTTTCTAATAGAAAAGTGGTTTTATATACAGCTTTTCACAGTAACACAAAGACCAGTGTAATGCATTATTTTTGGCTCATGTTAGTTTCATTATGAAATAGAAATATAATATTTTTTATCTTGACACAGGCCATGCATCCATAAACAGGAAACAGCTGCTGCTAATGAGTGCTAGCTTTGCTTTATGAAGCATGTCGACGCAGCATACAAATTGTCATCACTGGATACTGTATACACCTGTTTATCATAAGATCAAGTCCGTGTTTTTGTGTGACATTTTTATCTTCTGTTCATATCTTTTTGCCTTCATGTTTTTGCCTGAGTCTGCGTTCGCTCTTGTCCAGTCATCTTGTTCTGCTGCTTAACTAATTCTTCAACTAACGTGGTCCAGGAGTCAAAATGAGCCAGACTGCTTTGGGAGGTACCTTTTCAAATGGGCTAGAACAGTTCACTCGGAGGCACTTTAAAGTGAACTAATCAAAATGAAGCTTAGGTCTAACCAGGACTGAACCACAAGTTAACTACAACTAAGCCAGATTTAAACCAGGAATAAACCATCAAATTTTCAGTCCAAACCAGAACAGAAATCTTACCAATGCACTCCCTCAAAACTCATCAGAATCAACAAATACACTGCACATTTACAGTTACATAAACCCATATGGCATCTTGTTTGTGTGTGGATAACTCCCGTCCTGTTTTGCGGTTTCAAGTTCACCAAAGCAGAACGCCGGAACTGTGTGAAACAAGCTGTCGGGAGAGCACTGGAATCCACCTGCTCAAAGCCTTCAATCGAAAGCATCCATCAAGAGGAGGCAATTAGCTCACAATACTGGGACCATGGGGCTGTAAACGGCTCCCATAACCAGAGTGCTGGAGCTGCTAAGTACACCGCCGCACAGGCCGAGCGATAGGAGACCAATGTGAGGTAATAGTCATGATGAGGCAGACAGATGAGGTGAGGTAAGGATTCAGTGAGTGATGTTGGCCTGGGATAAGGGGAATATACAAAGTAAAAGGTGATTGTGTTCTACAGGTTTAATCATTTGTTCCTCTTTTGAAAAGGGTGTTATCTTTAAGCAACTCTGTTAATGTCTTAAAGGGACTGTTTAACAGTCCCCAGATATGAGGTAAACATGTTCAAATCAAATACTGATAACAATTGTTACGCTGATTTATTCTTAAAGAAGAGGTATTACAGTTACACTTCTACGGGGTATAATATATTTAGATCACCATGCTACCTTTTATTGTTTTGAAAATGCTATATTCACTAAAAACAACGTATTAACATCTTGAATAAGCTCTAATTTCCCCCTCCCTTTGCTCCTCATGCTGTTACTTCCCCTTGCGAGGGCTATCACAACACAACAGGCAGATTTTGATGAGAAAACAATATTATAACATGGTAGAAAGCCCCAAAAAGTTGATTTTGCATAATAATCCTTCTTTAATTACAAAAACACTGGACATGATGCCCAAGTTATTTGTGTTATAATTGGGTGTTTTGGTTCGCTAGAGGATTATCCAATCAGAAAGCAGAACGAGTCACAAGCTTTCATTTGGGTTATGAATCATGACTCAGTGCTAGTGCAGCCTCTGGAGCTTAGTAAGTGAATTCTGGAGGTTATGAGCTGGCACATGAGGCATGATCTGTCCATATACCGAGAATGAGAAACTTAAATGTGTCCTCCTCTGTATGTAGGTCAAAGAACTGTCAACCCAGGTTCAATTGTGATTGTAATTTTTAACACAACAGAGTAGGCTGCATACTGTTGTGGTGAGCTAAGTAATGACAAAGATTAGACTAGCTTGCTTACTGATGTTGTGCCCATGGAAAAGACACTTCACTTACCTTTCCTTCAGCTTGAGTATGCCAAAACTTTATACAGATCAGAAAATAATTTTCCATAGCATATGTGTTTAAGATTAATTACCTTGAATTCTAATATATTACAGTTGGTCTTAAATGATCCAATTGGACAAATACTTTATTACAAGGGTTTTGACTGTCCATTAGTAATATTGTACTGTATATTTATAGTGCTGCGCTTTAAGGTCCAATAACAAACTGAGCTCCTCCATTGTCCAGTTGCAATATTGCAGATTGCAATTCCACACTTGACTTCTTGCCCACAACAGCCCAGCGGGACAGTGAGTGGAGGAGCTATAGACTACGGAAATGAAAAAGGCCGAGGTCTCTATAGCATGTTAGTGTCAGATCTTCATAGTACATTTTGATCCAAGGTTTTAGGTTATAGCTTGTAAAACATGCTATGCTTAATCAATTCATATTAAAATGGTGCAAATGGTTTAAAATATGTTTTAAAATATATAGATATCATAAGTGAATTGTGGCTTGATGTTAAAACTGCACTATGTGGGCCTGCATTTTTTTTGTGGAGTCCATCACCTGCTTGTTTCTATGGAGATGTTGGGATGTAACGTTCCTCCACTCACATATGGCATTTTTTGGCATTTTTGGAGTTGCTTTTTTATTTTGAAAAACGTGTAGTCTTACTATGAATGTGCTTCCCTCACCACAGGAGTAAGTCACCATGGAGATAAATAAGTTACACTGTGGAACAATCCAATCCAAGCAATAACATATCAGTGGAGGTGATAGAGGGACAGAGGATACAGGACTACATTCATACCATACTCCATACAGCTGTACAACAACTCTAACCTTCTTTCATGTCAATCACTATTTTATCTTTTATCCTTATGACCTCTTGTATATAGCTGAGAGATATATTCGTATTACTATATTTCTGTATTTTTGTTTTGACTTGCACATATACATTTATATAATTATGCCTTAGCACCAGCCTGTTGTTATTTTTGCTATTTATTTTAAAATTTGCCATTTATATTTTTGCTCTTTGTTATTATAAAATACTGCGATGTGTGAGCTACTGTGTCCAAATAATTTCCCTACTGGATCAGTAAAGTTTGTTTAAGTCTATGCAAAATGTGGTCAAATGAACTGGCTAAGGAGGCAAGTAGCTAACACAGAACTCTTCCAACATTTGGCTAATTAACTCGACTATCTTTCAAGCATGACTAAGGTGAATAGGACTCAAGACAGCATTATGCAAATTCCAATGCATTTTAATAAGGCATGCTAACATATGCAGCTAGACATCAGGGTCCAATGTCATGCCCCGAGCAGGAAGAGCCACAAGCCTACCCTCCATGGCTAATCTCCTAATAGCACTAATGCTAATTCACTGCTGTCCGTCTCTGCCCTCGAGCCTTGCACATCAGTAAGGGGTAGATTACACTGACAACCATGGCCCCGGGCGTAATGCAAGTGGAGTGGCCCTCTCATCAGTCGCCATCGCCGCAGCTCTGATTACACACTCATCATTAGTTATGATCACTAGCTCTGATTGGTCATTTAAATATGCATGTTGATTAGGTAGCCCATGTACACCAGTATGCATTTGAATGACTGATCAGAGGAACGCCGGTGGCTTTTATGTGTGCTGAGGTGGGTATTTATCACATCGTGAGAACTGCAAACTGTATACACACTCACTTAATCCTTTACAAGTCTTATATTAAGCACAACTGACTCTTGTGAGCTTTAAGCCATGTTAGAATGTTGTTACCTTAAAAATATACCAGGAATCACGTTTTGTTTTGCTCATACATGTTTGAGAAATCTTGCATTAATCTGTCTATCTCAATTCTATTTCTGTTCTACCTTAGTTTTCAAATTAACAGCTCCTTTTACCTTTAGTTCAGAAGAGATTGGCTATTCCCGAGCTGAAATTATCCAAATGATATTAGTGAAGTTGGGTGTAGACTTTAAAAACATAGTAGAGCTTTTTCTGTGTTACCAAATTTGAGAACACAACTCCAGGTATGTTTTTATGAGGAAACAACACTATAACATAGATCAGAAAAAGCATAATATGGGCCCTTTATTAAAGAGGTGGTATTACACTTCTATATGATGTTAATTGCAAACACATTACATATTTAGATCACTATGTTATCTTTTATAGTATTGAATGCTATATTTACCAAAAACAACATATTAAAATATTTATGTTTCAGTTTCTCCCTGACCTTTACCCATTCAACACAATCAGTGTGCATTCTGTCAATGAAAATACTGCACATTGCAATAGGTTTATGAAGTTGTAATGTATTGTTTTGTATGATGTTTTTGTATATTTATGACACACTGATGTATGGGAGCATGACATGACATAGGCTTGCATGCATTGTAGGCTTGTATGTACTGCCAACTGTGCGGAGAGTTCGAATAGTCCCGGGAGAGATCGCTAGATTACTCAAACATGCATGGATGATATATAAAATCTATTCAGGCATGTTTATGATAAGGGAACAACTTTATAACAGGTCGCCATGATATGTAGATGCCTTATTATTAGATCAGCAACATAGATTAAAGTTCAGATATAAATTGTGTGACTACCTGCAGCTCTTTTGGTTGTCCTGAACAGCTATTTAGGCCCATATCTCTTGTCCTACTTATTTAGAGAATGTCCCACTTTTCACTAGTGCTACAGGGGCAGTATAAAATAGAGAGATTTACATAGACAACAGACTAACATAAATAGCATAATAGCAGTCATGTCTACCTCACCACACACTGCCCAACTTGCTCTACTTTTACTGTTATTTAAGGTGGTCATCCAAGAGATTGGTTAAAATAAATTAGAATCAGTCTCCAAGAAATTAATATACATTCCTGGGTACATTTACATGTTCAGAAAAACATCAGACAGCTAGAATAATCAGATAACCCATGATTAGATCTGATTTTGGTGTGTGTTTACATGTAAAAAAGACAAAACGCTGATTTCTAGAGTAACTGTTGTGTTTGAAAGACAAACTGCAATGAAATTTAAAATAATTTTTTCAATCATTTTCTCTTTCTTTTTTGTCTTTGCCACATCAGTTTGCCCTTTTTGCATAAATTTCCATGTCCAAAACTTGCAGCACTGTAAACAATCAGAAAGAAACCAGATTACTCATATCTACTGTCACAATACTAAAATTTCAAACTTGATTTCAATACTGAGGATTTCAGATCCAAATGCTCTTTTTTAGCCAATTTCAACACAAAATAATACTATGAAAAATGTCAAGATGAAACTGATCAGGAAAGGTCCAATTTTATCGAGTAAAGTAATAATTTACAGCACTGATACTTAAAGATGCACTGAGTAACTTTTCTGGTGGAGGATCCGCCACCTGCTTGTGTCTTTGGATATGTCATTGCTCTGCCTGAATGTTCCACAATATGGCATTATACATCTTTACCTTACCTTTTATTGTTTCATAGTTCAATAATAATTAGGAAAACTGTAATTCTGACTTTGAGCAGGGTCGCCTCTCCACAGATTTGACCTGTACCTTGATCTGGTTTGGTCTCCATAAAGATAGAATAGTTTAATACCATACTGTGAAACATTCCAGACAAAGCAATAATATCTCCATGGAGAAAAGAATTCGACAAACCATCCGCCAGAAAAGTTACAAAATGCACCTTTATATATCTATTTATGATACTAGTAGCACACACGCACACACATCAGATGCAACTGTTTACATAATATTTCTGTAATCAGATAATTTCAGAAATCAGATAATAATCAGATTTTGTGCATAGTCATTAATATGTCCTCAAAAAGCATATAAACCCAACCCGTGTGCATATGTGTGTGTGTCATGGTTCTGCTGACAGGTTGTTAGCAGCTAGCCCGATGAGGCGTCTTCTCATTAGCGTCATTTAGCTCAGTCTTGTTGGGCTAATTGACACAAACAAACACTTGGTCGGAAGCAGTCTGTGCCGCGTGTCCCTTTACTTTGATTTCCTGTCACTTTGCATTAGCATGTGGAGGGAAGTCAGGTCACAACATGGGTCATCAACACAGCAAATATATTTTTTAATGACTTGAATTTGGATAATGTAATCATTGTAGTTTATAATAATTAAGCAAAGTTTGTTTGTGAGATTTGGCAGTGATACTTTATAATAGTTACACTTTTGATAGATAATCAGTTTTATAGTTTTGAACAGAAAATGAATGAACCTGTTTCAGCTGATGTAAATATGAGTATAGTTTAATATTAAGCATCCTATGTCTTCGTTAACCCCTCAGTGAAGTAGACACTGAGCCTGAATCATTCTTAAAGGTCCTGTACCAGATTTTCTCCCATACAGTTGAGCAAAAATTGTCTTTACTTCATTGTGTGAACAGTTCTTGAGGATAATATTTCCACTGAGTTTTGTTGTCTGATATTTAGGAAGTCAATGTTAGAATTCTAGTTGCTGTTTGCTTAGGCATCATGGCAAAACTCCACTCTAGTCTCTGAGAGTTGATAGTGAAAAGGTAAATGGTAAGGTAAATAAGGAAAATGAGGAATAATTTTGGACCAATGTATTACAGGTGTTTTATTGCTAAACCAGTACCTTAAAAACATGCTTCTTTCTGAGAAAGAAATCGCCTTTCACAGATTTGACCTATAATTAGACCTGGTGTTTGTAATCTACTTGTCTCCATGGAGATAGATAAGTAAAATGCCATACAGTGGAGTCTGCTCACAACTAAAGTAAGACATAAAATGTCCATTCAAAATACCAGGATTCTATTGTTCCATATTAAGGTACCTTAAACCTGTTCTACTAAAGTCTGCATGGTTGAAAATAAAACCCAAGCATGGCGGACAGTAGTTACATAAGGTGGCCCCTCCAGCTGGTGTGTGTGTACTCGTCTGATTTATCTGCTCTGTAATGAAGCTCTGCTAAAGCCCCACTAAAGTAAGCATGCTCGCCCATCGCCATGGAAACCCACAGCATCTCGAAGATCAGCCTAGCCTTTGTCACGATACTTCAAATACTGAGCAAACAACTACTCTGTGAGGGTCACCAGATTCAACTGTGTGCAGTTATATCCTGCACTTTTACTGAACTACTTTTGTAAACATGTACCTATAAAAACTATGTATCTATTTCTACAGAACAACTGTAAAGTAACTACACCTGGATTAACTATGCCTTAATAAAGCATAAACAAAGACTTAACTCATAACAAACACATAATAATTCTTAATCAAATTGGTTCATTGTGAATTAAGTCTTTGTTCAAGCTTTATTAAGGCAACTGTAGTTATTGTAACTGTGAAATTTGCAGTGAGTGAAATTACTAGATTAGCTGGAAGGCTATTATCAACACTGTGATAACAGTACATTTATTCAATTAAGACCATCATGTAGACCACATCTAAACTGGAAAATGGGACTAATTTCACCTTGGACTAGACCAGGACTAAACCAGAACTAGAATAGGACCAAATCAGGTCTACCATCAGGACTATGAAGATGTCTGTGCTTTTCTCTCAACTGGATGTAAAAAAAAAAGTGTTTTTTTTTTTCCGACTTGTTATGGTGTTGTGAAGCTTCAAATCAATCAAATTCAAATAGTCTTTGTGACGTTCCTTGTTTTCTGCTCGTGAGAGTCATCCCAGACTGATAATGTGTAGCACTCAATTCAGAGTGCTACACATATCAGTCTGGTGTGAGCCAGGTTAGGTATGTAGTTAAGGTGCAAACATGATCATATTTACATGCATAAACAAGTTAGTTCAGTATGTATTTTCCCTTTAAATATTAGGTACCGACGAGCTTGTAAGGATAGAATCTGAGCAGACATGCTTGGTGTTGCTATGGCCCAGAGCAGGAGCAGTGGAGCAGACACCAGGAGGAACATGGGTAATCCTCTGCACACATGGCACAGACAAACACACACTAACTCAGCCGAGGAACAGCAAAGTCCACAGAAATCACCAAGAAAACAGGACACCAGAGATCAGGAGGAGTGGAAACTACCAGGGAGAAACCACCAAGTATACTAGGGTAAACTGAGGTGATCTAAGCAGGCCCTGCTGCACCCCATGTATTTGATCAAAACTTCTCTTGTCCCAGTACAGATATGTAAGCAGCTCTTGAGGTCAAAATAAGTCAGCCATGTTACTGTCTGTAACACATTATGAAGCATTTTATTGGCCGAAAATCAGCAAGCTTGCATGCTATTTGTTGTTAGCATTACCATGACAGCAAATCTAAATTCTGGTCTCTGAGAGCTGTGAAAAGCGCTTATGAACTCATTGAAAAACTGATTTTTGCCCCTCATCCAGGAGTAAGACATCGTCACATCTAGAATCTGAAAATCACATATTTCAAAGTATAGAGTCTAGAATGATGTGATGTCGTGAACCCAACCTATTCACTCAAACTGAACAATATGTTTGTTTAACACCTGACATAGCCTAACCTGCTTCTTTTAAATTAGCTGTCTCCAATCACTTTAATACAGTTACACAAAAGTGATTCTACTACACACATTTTTTGCTTTCCCCAATAATCCATTAGACTAACCACTTGGGAGAGTTCTTTTACCCCATTCACAAAATGATGTGGAAATTTGGTTGCCTAGCAACAAAGACTTCTTGTTATCAATGACCACATGGAAGTGAAACTATAGGCTTATGTGCCACACACACACACACACGCACGCACACACATGCACACGCACCCACACACACACACACACCCACACACACACACACGATCGCACTACACAACATTTTAATATGTATTTTATTATAATGGAGAAATTATTAATAATGTCACTTTAGGCAGTTTTGCTTGTGAGTGCTTCTGCAGGCTCCAGACTGTGGGTAATTCAGTGGTGGAAAAGCATCAACATCAGCCTGACTTTTGTAAGCAGAGAGCATTCCACATTTTGTTGTCCTTGCCTTGCACTTATACCTTTGCTTCGACATCTCATGTCTTACATCCTAAAATAATTAACACTGACCACCGCACATTGTTTTAGAGCTTAGGTGCTCTCCATACTAAAATCTGATGTAGGGCTTTGTGTATTGGCAGCAGAGAGAATTACCATGGGGAAAACAATTAAACAAACTGATAAACGACATTTTGCCCACATTTGTTAATATAAGCACACAGTTGTAACAAACACAATTTGATGCTGAAATGGTTAGAATGAGTTTTGTGAAGAGTGATGGACTTAAAAACTGTCTCAGCTTGTGAGGCAACAATCCTGGGAAAATATTCTCTTCAGTTTTATACAAAATTAATGAAACCAATGTGAACAAAATTAAATTCATCTCCAGGTATGTTTTTGATAAGGGAACAATGATGGTCTAAAAAAAAGTCTATTTGGCATAATGTGTGTCCTTTAGTTCATTTGAACTCAAACTGTGCCTGTATGTAAAACTATAGTTCTGCATGACAAATGCAGGTCATTTCAGTCTCTTGTGTTGCTTTAGTTTTGAGCACCCTGCAGTGCTGCTGTAATACCTTTTGCCAACACACTTTAATGGTGCACTCTATAACTTTTCTGGAGGCATGCCACCAGATTGTCTGGAAGTTATCTGGGAGTATGACATAATCGAATTTTACAATCTGAAAACCACCAATAATTTAGCACTGACCATTCTGCGGGTCTCTCTCCCCTCTCTCCTCACATACAGTAGACTCAGTGCTATATCCTCAAAGAGCATAGGCAGAGCTGAAGTGTAGCATTTGTTAATTTCTCCTCCATGCTACTGTGTTGTTGGGAATACAGCCTTATTAGAACTGCCCCCCTCCCTACCACTCCTCCCCCTCACTCAGGCAAATCAGAGAGGTCCAATTAGCACCAGAGCTATTAGCAAATGTGCGAGGTAATGATGATGACACTATAGCACTGTGAAGGGAGGCATACTGCAGCTCCCTGACCCCAAAAGCTTTCACTAATCGCATGGGGGAAGCACACAAATTTACAATTTACAGTCATTATTAATACAAGGGGTGTAGGAAAATATTGATACTGGAAGATTTTGTAAAAGCTAAATTCAAACCAGAAAAACAGAATGTCCTTCCCTGTTCCAATCTCTAATTCTCTCTGAACTACCTCTCAAGTCACTATTCTGGTTAAATAAAAAACAGACTTCTCATCTCCATCGCATCACCAAACTATCACAAGTAGACCTGTCACGATGATTACTATATCGATGTATGGCATCATATAAAAGCTGGAACAATATATTGTGGGGCTCAATATTTATCGTGGGTACTAGCGGGAAGATTTTTTTCCATATTTATGTAAGAAGATCAAATTTGAACTGGAGATAGTTGAAAAGTAACTTCTAAGGTTCATTCTGCCATTTATTTGGGCAGCTCAGACTTTTTAATGATAATGTATATTTATTGGGATTACCCCGCATTTTCAATATCATTGTTTCTCTGTAATATTTCTCTGTAGCGATATATCATGCTTAAAATGTGTTATTGTGACAGACCTATCCACAAGTATGGAGAAAGAATGGTTAAAGATGCAGTGTGTAACTTGTCTGTTGAAGGGTCCATTACGTGCTTGTTTCCAAGGAGATATGCCTAGAATGAACTCCAGTATAGCCATACACTTATGAATCTCCATGGAGACTTGCAAGACAAATTACAGTTTAGATTTGAGAAGAGCAATACTTGAATAAATTGCAAATTGAATAAATGCAAGACAGATTAATTTAATACCATACTGTTGACAATTTAAACTAAAGCATTAACATCTCAACAGAGACAAACAGAGAAGTTACACAATGCACCTTTAATGCATGAAAATAAAGTGACTAGAGACCAGCATCTTGAAAAGTGCTACACATGCATAATAATTTGTAAAAATATTGGTGACGGTAAACCTTCTGCAATAAAGGCATGTGCAAATACATGACTGGTTATTTTGGTATGTGATCTGTATGATCTGATTAAATTGCCTGTTTCTTTGTTAAGTGATCTCGTCAGCTTGATTATTGAGTATTGAGTAAATAGTACAAAAACACAATAGCTCAAGGTCTGCTCTTTCTCCTGCTCTCGTCTCCTCACTCGCCCGCTGCACCAGGTCGCTATGGTAACTTAGCTTTCTTGCCAAGACCACTTCCAAAGAAACTCATTCAACATTCCCTTTCCTCCATTTTCTCATTTCCATCTGCTGTCCATGGATCTCACACCACACCTGACGAGCAGGGTGGAAATCAGATCTGAAAATTGAATAAAAGAAGTCAAATGTCTCATCTGCCCTGTAGGGGAGAGGTGTTTAAAGGTGCACTATGGAACTTTTTTTGTACTCGTCTCCAATGAGATTTTATTGCATTATTTCAAATTCTCCTCAGTATAGCGCTGAACTTGTCTATCTCCATAGTAAGAAGCAGGAGCCACAAGGCCAAGTTACAGCTCAGGTCTATGGTCTGGTGACGATACCGCATGTTTATTTGTAAGTAAAAACATCAATAATTTAATTTAACGCAAGATATATACATTTATCTCATATAGTGGAAGCTGAAATCCATTGATTTAAGACTAAATATCCCAGCTTCTTCTTTGAGATCTAACTTTCTTGTAACTGGTTGAATCCATCTGTCACTCAGAAAATGCCAACAAGACCAAAAGGAGAAGCGAATGAGGAAAAGTAGATACAGCATCGTGTGTCTGTGAGCAGCATTATTCAAAAGCACTGAATCACTGTATACTCATCTAAAGTAGTATAACAATAATACAATTTCAAACTTGATTCTGGTACTAAGAAATTGTTTTGATTCTCAGTACCAATTCTGATATGATGATAATAAAAAAAAAAACAGTCTTTATTTAGACAATAGAATGTGATTTTCAACATTAAATCATAATACTTTCTTTTATATTACCACAGTAATCCCGCAGTCACCCTGGTTGATTCTATAGTGGCCCAGTCTGTGGGTTTATACTTGTTCTAATAGAGCTCAAAGATTATTCTAAAGACAAGAAAGGTTCATTTTTGCTCAAAAGAGTATCTAGTTTCGATACTAGTTTTAGTATGAGATTGGTGTCTGATTTTCGGTAGTTCTGAAAACCCTATCTGGAGGATTATCAAAAGGTTATATTGCTCACTCAATGGAATGCATATTTAGAAGAACATGAAGTGAATAAAATATTAATTTGCCAATATACATCTAAACTTACAATTTATGCATTTTAAACTTCAGTTGAAACAAAACAATCCTTCCAAATTATATAACTGCTATTTGTCGATTCAAAAGTAAGTCAGTGGTATGTTCAAGAACACAACAGCTATTTGTATAATAGCGTAAATTGAACTGACAACCTTTATATTGCATACAATATGGTTGTTTTGTTTTTTTGTGCATTGCATTGGCCTTTAATTTAGTGTAGATGTGTATCTAAAATTCAGAGCAAAACTTGTTTCAGTTGATGAAAAATTCTTGGGCAAAATTGTTCAAAAAGCAAAGTAATTGTTCTTAAAGCACAAATACTGTACAGAGAATACACACTTTAATAAAAACAGTTGCTTTGGGCAAACTAAAAAAACTATTATACAAAGTTTGACTTAATAGAAAACAAAAATACATGGCATTAAAGGAGAAAGAAGCAATAATTATCTACAAGCGAGGCCAGTAGAGCTAGCATTTAAATAACTATTGAAATCAAAAGAACAATTTGCATTCGGTCAGCATCATTTCCTGATATATAGAGGTGGGTAGAATAGCCAAAATAACCAGAATTGTACTAAGGTAAGAGTAATGTTACTTCAAAATAATATTACTCAGAATTACAAAGTAGTGGTTCAAGAAGTTACTCAAATAAGAGTAAAAACAAGTATTTAGAATAAAACTACCACTCAAGTAAAAATAACTTAAAGAGTTACTGTCTTGACATAACACCTGATCTATAATTTGAAGTGAACATAATCTGAAGGACAAAACATTAAATAATGCACAAAATCAGACAAAATCATATCAGAAGGAGCAGTGTAAGAAACACAAATGTTCAAAACATTTAATATTGTCAACATAAAGCTTTTGTCACTTGTAGACCTATACACAGTGGCAAGTGTAACCACAAATTTTACTCAAGTAAGAGTACTGTTACTTGAAAACAAATATTACTCAAATAGAAATAAAGCTGCTAGGAAAGTACTCTAAAAAGTACAATTTGGTAACTGAGTAATTGTAACTGAGTACAACCCATCTCTCCTGGTACATAAGCAGGTTGTAACAATGTATAGATAGTCCCCACAAAAAATGAGCTTTCAGCCATGTTATTGGTATTTTTGTCATCTGTGAAGCCATTTGGATCATTTTTAGACACATGTTTAAAACACAAACCCTGCACATTTACGCTGAGTTCCTCTCTCAAACTTAAAACACTGTATTCCACCTTGTGATGTCATGTGGTAAAACAGTTGAAAAGTGTTCCACTGTGTTTTAAAACTTCATACAACTTTACTTGAATAATTTGGATGACTACCGCTATAAGGTTGACAATCTCCTGTGAACTATAACTTGGTTTAAAGCTCACAAAGTAATTTTTGCATAATATAGGACCTTTAAGTAGCAATAAAGCATAATATGTCTTCTTTAAATGATAAAACTGGACAAATTCACAATATACACAATATACTGTCTATACTGACATTTTCTTCGACTAAAGACTTGCTTTGTCTGTGTGTTGACTGTGCCTCGGTACAGTTTAATTACAGTGTTAATGGCTCTAATTGGGCTGGCTGTTTGGGAATAGGCTCTCAGTCAACCTCTGATTATAAGGCGTTTCTATTCACTGATTTACCACAACGAAACACTCTCCAGAGCCTGCTCAAGGGCACAGGCATCTAACTCCAACCACCTTCAACTAACAAATGTCATTCAACCAGGACAGACAGCAATCAGGTGAAGTGGGATAGTCTATTGAATTAAAGGCACTGATTTTCACGTCTTAAAAATGTGACCAATTTGTTCATTGTAAACTGTTTGCAGTGGTCCAAAGTTATTCTTCACTTACCATGTGCATGATGAACATCCTAATTATTCACCTTGATGAATTTATAAGTGCTTTTCACAACTCTCAGAGACCAGCAGGAGTTTTGCTATCACCGTAATGCTAACAACAAGCAGCAAGCTAACACATACTTCCTGCAGATATCAAGAGCTTATACAATATATCTTTACAAATCTGACAAATCTTGCTCAAAACTATAGGGGAAAAAAGTACAGGCCCTTTAAATACATGAAAAAGTAGCTTCCCCAAATCAGAATACTATATAAACATGAAGGTGAATAAAGGCATAATATTCAAAATTTTCATAAAAATGTAAATTAGCACAAAATGAAATCAGTTTTATTCTCTACCTAAGGCTTTCTGCAACCATTTTGAGATGAACTGAGAAATAAATACACCAACATAATATCTACAAAAATTAAATCTGTAGAGATATTTCCTTCAAGAAATGCTTGTGACTTTTCCTACTTCAAATACAGACATTTTCTTTTTTATAGAAAGTAGTGAGCAGTACTCATGTTGATCATTACATCACAATATAATCTATTTTATAAACCATAACTGACGATTTTAGTGTGTCGTAACATTTGATGTAGTTTTCATTAAGTGTGATTAGGTCTGTGCAAGGACTATTTATGGGCCCTTGTCTAGTCTGAGCTGTGACCTTCCACGGACAGAAACTCCATTAGAGAATATTGAGACGCAGTGTAGTCCTGGGATCATCATTTTGTTGTACCTGTTATATTCTAGTTCAGTGTTTAACAAACTTTTTTCTTGGGGACCTATAAGTCTCAAACCTTCGTGACCTAAGTCGATAGATATCATTCGTAAATCACAAAATAAGGGTGGATTTGACCATTATTGAACATTAATGAGGATATTGTATTGTGGACTGAGTGATCATGTCTCTCTGAATAAATTTTAAACAATTAAAAATAGTAATTGGACATTCAATTGAACCAGCAATAATGGAACAAAACAGTCAATAAAATAATTACAAAAAAATTAGAAATGATACAAAACATGTCAACATTTCTATTGAGATAGGTGGGCCGCTCTGTGTTTTTGTAGCGCACTCCAGGCCGAGGTGCAGGAGGAGAACGCAGTGCCAGAACTGTATATTGCAGACCTACATACAGATCGTGACAAGGCAAGCCCCCCAAAAAATCTTGCGACCCACCTGAAGGTTGTGACCCAGTCTTTGGGAAACAGTGCTCTAGTTTTCGCATTATTTAGCTGATGTCATCATTATTCCCTGGGGCTGTGAAGGTAACTGAAAGCACTACTCTGTTAGAAGCTCTGTAACTCAAGTTAGATTCACTTTGACCAAAAAAGATGACTTATACTACAACAGGTGAGCTGATTTGTGCTGTTATGTATTGACACATAAAGTGACATTCACAAGCTAGCTTTTTACTATTTGGTACCTTTTTTGTTGAAATTCAAACACCTAAAAACTGAACCGTAAAAATGTGTTGTTTAAATCCATTTTGTATTTTTTCTTGAGTCTTAAAACGTTTGTGTCTGTGTTTGCTCTCGTGTGCATTGTCTGTGGTATATAGTAACTCATAGATGCCGTACACATAGATGGGGACAAGATGATAACATTGTACTTTCTTATGAAATATCAAAAAGGTAAATTCACAAATGTTGAAGTTTATAATTTCCATGATTTACTAGACCCAAGAACTCACTGTATTTCAGCAAAACTTGAATTTCCCTTGGGATCAATAAAGTATTTCTCTCTCTCTCTCCACTTTAGCTGTCCCCATCTGTATTAAATATTATTGGCCCATAGAACCCACCAATAAAGTTGTGGGCCAAAATATACTCATCTAATTTTCACATATGCACCTGTGGGCATGGGGTCTTTCTGAGTGGAGTTTGTGTGTTCTCCCTGTGTTGTTTCTCTGTCATCAAGTGTCTAGGTGAGCAGGAAACAGTTAATTTTCAAACACATTATTCACTTGTAGTTAATTCAAACAATTACTTCAGCATTTTAGTTTGTGTACTCAAGATCCCAACCAAGGCCACAAGTACTACATTTACTGGAGCACAGAGGAGAAAAGTAGAGTATATCAAGCAAAACCATTTCAATTAACATCAGAGTAAAGGTATGGTATAACCTGTCATCCATTTCAAATAAACATGCAAAATATGACTCAGGTGACAGTTCACACCTAGAGTAGTCCAGTGGACTAACTTAACTACTAAGGTGTGTTAGTTTAACTGTAGTTAGCTCCTCCTTTCAGACAGATATAATACAGTGACTTACATGGATATCCTCTTGCTGCTTTGGTTCTAACTTTGTAGTCATCTAATATATGGCGGATACAAGCATATGACCCCCCAGCTGTTGCATGCGTCCTCTCCTGTCTCGCTGTCTGGACGGGGAGGACATTCTAGGGGACATTCTCTGTAAAAGACATCACAAGTGACCTAAACTGTGGACTCTTAAAGTTGGCCGCTAGCATCTGCTCTGCACACCGGTCACACAGGAGGCAGAGGACGCAGGGACGAGGTAATTGAAGTGCCATGGCGCGCATACACATACACACATTGGTTAGGCCACTGCAAAGCTTAAACTTAAACACAAAACAATCTCTATTTGAATTCCTCGCCTGTGTACCTAAGGCTTAGACACTCTTCTGATTTAAATGTGCAAAGTATCTGGCCTGCCTGATATCGGGCAGCTAGGAGCTGAAAATTTTTTTTATTGCCAAATGTGCAGCATTGCTGCTACCCCAAGGTTATTAAAATAATGCAAGTAATTTGATTGATGAAGGGGCAAATACCACAGAGCTGCGTGGTTTCATTAATGTTAGCTGAGTGGCTAACATTCTCACATCACGGCAAGAAGGTTCCAGGTCAACCAGGCCTTTCTGTGTGGAGTTTGCATCTTCTCTGGGTGGGATTTCTCCAATCACTCCAGTTTCCCCCATCAATCCAAAACATGCACCATGGGTCAAATCCCCCACTCAACTAGCTCAAGATCAGGGGATGGGTCCTTCTAGATCTTCAGCTCGGCACAACATAAGCTTGCTACTTATTGAGCTTTTATATTTTTTTTCTTTAGCTACGTGATCGGTTTAACAGTTACATAGCAAATTTAAATAACTTTGTCATACGTAATTGTGTTTAAAGGAAATAAATGCTGCTTTCAGTCTGTGCACTGGTATCTGTTGATATCAGGTAAGGCACTTAAAGCCGGATCAGCGCATCCCTTACAATAAAAAAATAATAATTAGGGAAAAAACAACTGGACCAAATCAAGTCTACATCAGGACATCTGGGCTAAAACCAGAACCAAATCACAACCAAAACAGTAAACATGCAGACTCCACCTCACTTAAGCCCAGAGGTATTCTTACTTTAGCAGGCTCCAGTCATCTGCAAGTCTCCAACTGAAAAAAGTCAAAAAGATGAAAGAATAAAATGACATTGCAATAAATCAACTCAGAAGAGCACAACTCATGTCTGTCAGACGAAGTTTCTACCAAAATGTCAAAGATAGAATGAAGTATCTTATATTTAGTGCCACAGCTCTATCTGTTCAGCTCATCAGTTTAAAAGTATTTTGAGACGCGTGTTACATCTTCAAGAACCTTCCTCAAAATACCAAAATGTTACAGACACTGAGCCATATCAACTCAAATGTTAGCAGTTTTGTTGTCACTACTACTGCTACTTATGATTACTGACAAGTCCAAGACAATTTTCAGTCTTTCTCTATTAATAGTAAAGAGGGTTTGGAGGCATATAACGATTATATTTTGTTGTCATTTAACATGTTAAAATCTTATAGCCAAAAGTCACAATTTCTAATATCATGTAATACCATATCATAGCTGATTTTGTTCATAGAATCTGGCAACCCAAGTAAGGAGCTCAGTCAATTCATTGACGGAATATTTTACTTGAGGACGAAAACACAATACCTGCATCTCCAAAGCTCAAAATGCTCTGTTTCACTTTGTGATGTCAGGAAGCAGTAGTTTTCAAATTAACAGCTACCTTTTAGTAGTTCAGTATAAATGGCAATTCTATTACTACTTCAATTTCGATTACTGAGATGTTTCAAACGAAGGTGTATGGAGTTTAAAAACACAGTGGAGCACCATAGGACAAGGTGGCAGAATGTGTTTTCTGTGAGAAAAAAACTCAGCCTAAATATTGATTAATTGATTGATTTGTTTTTATTTCGAGTTTGTGCCAAGAGAGAAACAGTAATCATATATAAAACATACACACTGTAAACAACAGAAAAGCACATTTCTCGAAAAGGAGTGGGTTTTTGTGTTAAACATGTGAATGAAACTAAACATAACTTCAGATATGTCTTTGATGAGGAAACAACATTAAAACATAGATCAGAAAATAGCCTTATATGGGTACTTTAATGTAATTGTCAACTCAACACAATCGAACCAAGGACTTAATTTACCACAATCACAAATGCTCATGGATGTACTCATTGCTTTCTCACTGCACATCCAAATACCATGTCACTATCCACATAGTCTATTTTTAGCAGAGCAGTGTAAGTGGAAGGCCAAGCTCAGGCAGGCAGACACAGTAATGAGTTTGTGCTTTGTTTTTGGCCAAAAGCTGAATCGTGAGCAGAGTCTAGCCCTGAGCAGAGAGGGAGAGAAGACATCACACATTAGAACAGTGTGGATGGGGGCACCACTTCAAAGCGCGCACTCACAACGACACAGATGCACACAGTAATGGGGTATAAAGGCCAGAGGAAAAACAAAAGGCAATCATTCAATCAGTTCCACAATTTGGTTTATGCCTTGGCTATATGTCTTTATCTATTTGCAATTTATGATATCAGTTTTAGATGGTAGATTCTCAATATGCGTTTTAGTGTAAGAACGAATACATGAATAAAAAAGCTAATTACAATGGTAAAGGACTGTGCTTCCCATACCATTCCTTCTTGTAATCTGTCTGCCATTCTTATCCAATCACAGAAGCTCCCTGTTATCCAAACAAATCCAGCCATTCATATTATAATTGCATTTATCTCTCCATCTTAAGGTGTCGTTATCAATTCAGATGCACCAAGACTGCAAGAGGGAGGACCACTTCATGGATTGGGATCGATAAACAAATGCATCAAGTACCATTGTTGGATCAACAAGGCCATTAAGATCTGGAAACATGCGCACCAGACTGTAAATCGGGACAAGGGGCAGTACCTACTCTGTCATATCTGGGATACAGTTCTTAAGTTGGAAAGCAGCACCAACTGCTCCAAGTAGCAACACAGCACTAAAATCTGTATAAATCAGCTGACCACAGAAACATCATATCCACACATGTTTGACACTGAAATGCATGTGAGTTCTTTTGTCAGATGGAAAGCACTCTGTTCCACCTTGTGATTTCATGTGGTAATACAGAAGGTGCTCCACTGTGCTTTTTAACTCCACACACCTTCAATAGAATCATTTGGTTAATTTCATATTTGGAATTACCAATCTCTACTGAATAAAAGGTAAAAGGTAGCTATTAACATGAAAAGTACGATTTCATGACATCATAAGGTGGAACACAGCATTTTGAGGTGGAAGATAACAGCCTAATAATGCAGCATCACTTGAACATGCGTTACCTCACTGACCACAACTCCAGGTAGGTGTTTTGTGAGGTAAGAGCATTATAACATGACTAAAAGGTCACAAGAGTCAATTGTTCGTGAAATAAGACCTTTGATAAAGATAATTTTAATCTTTTAAACACTAGCTACATCACACTGCAATAATAACAATATCACAAATGTATTTCCCTTTTAGTTAGACACCACAGTTCATATAATTACTTTTCCTTAGTGTCTTAGTCTGCATGTCATCCAAACCCATAACCGCCTTCCCATTTGAATGATCAGTATTGCCAGAGAACAGAGCACCCACACTCTCCACTCCTGTGCAGTTCTTCAATCAATGCTAGGCTGGAGCTTTTTCTATCTCCTATTCTAAAGCACGGGCCGCGGATTCAAACCTTCAAACCTTCATGAGAGCTTCTATCAAATCAGAGATCTTCTTGCTGAGGGAAGAGTGCTAACCATCCATGATCCACAGTAATAGTCTCAAACACTATCAAACAAGGGAAGCGGATAAATATAGTGCCCATAGGTTAGCTGTGTGCACTAAAATGAAAAGACTGGGCATGGTGAAGGTCAGTGGATAGACTTTTCAAATAGAGGACATAGACAGAAGAATACTTTGAAAATGTATTTAGTTACAGAATACTGAATATCTGCATTAAAATGTATTTTGTGATGTATTCCAATACATGGTCCAATCAGAATACTGTCTTCTGAATACTAAGGACACTTTTACATGGAATTGCAATATATTGAGTGAAAAAACATGACACATAATTACAAATGACTTAGTTTTTTAAATTATGCATTAATTTATGCTTAATTAGAGACGAAGAATTGCACTTGCACGACCTGCAAGAGTTGTGTTTTCTTATGTGCTGTTATGTATGAATTTTAATTTAAGTAACTGTATTCTGGATACCACCAAATGAAAAAGTAACTATACAGTAGTATGGTAACTCAGAATTAATCATCAGAATACATAATTCCATTACATGTATTCAGTTACTTCCCAACACTGTATATCGATATGACCAGATTAGTATTTTGAGCTCTCAAGAGAAATATAGCCTTAAATATGATTAGACATCATAAGCATTTGATTTATATAACACTTTTTGGACACTGAAAGATTTGTTATATACCATAATTCTGTCATTCTACCCCTCTGGGTTGAACTAATGGAAACCAGGCTGCCAATCTGTACCATCAGCCCCTCCAACCACCACCAATCACTTGCCCACACATCAAGAGGGTGAAATTGCATGCCCAAGGACACAACAACATGGGCTGGAACTGAAATTGAACTGCTGACCTCTGCATTGAGCAAAGGCTCTAACCACTGAGGCACAGCTGCCTTAACGCAATAATAATGCATTGGTTGGTATCGCGCTTTTCAAGACACCCAAAGCATTTCACAGTGCATTATTCATTCACAATGGTAGCCACAGCTGCCTGAAGCAAGACTGCAAATCTGTGCCATAGGCCCCTCCGATCACCAACAACACCCTCTCTCACACACACACCACATTCATACTTGGCAATGTGGGTGAAGTGTCTCGCCTAAGGATGATGTGACTATACGATGAGGGAAGCATGACTTGTGGGATCATGTCTTAACCAGCTTTGAACAAAAAATCAACAGTTAATAAAAAAATAAATAAATGTATATTAGTAGTATAAGTTTGATCAGTCAAGAATACTGGAGTTAAGTTCCAAATTGGAGAATATACAAGTCTGTTCCACAGCCTTACAAAAAAAAAAAAAAAAAAAAAATAATATATATATATATATATATATATATATATATATATATATATATATATATATATCAATGCTGTGGTGATTCAAGCAAATAAATAATATAAAATTCTTCTATTGGGGTTGAATCCACACATATCATCATTACAAGCACGTAAAAGTGTTTTTAAATCATTAAATCCTTTTTTTTTGACAACTACTCTGTGGTTAGATATTGTACTGCACATGCAGTTGTTACTTAACCCGCATATAGTGCAGCTCTGCAGATGATGCAGCCACAGACACAACAATAGTTGACACTATAAAGCCACTTCTGCCCCACTGTTGCATCTAGCATTCTCATCTCCCATCCAAGTACTAACCAGACCCAGTCATGCTTAGCTTCTGAGATCCTGCATTAACAAAACACACTTATGTTTTAGATGAGAAAACTACATAATTAAAATCTGGAGAAGTCAGTTTTCTCAGAATATAGCCTCATTAAAGTTAAGAAGGCTAGAATAAACCACTTAAGACCTCTTCTGTTCCAACTCTTAATAAACATTTTAATCCTGCCAAGCCTGATGCAACTTTTGACAAACAGCTTCAAATATGACTAATACATAAACACTGCAATTTTAATGTGTATTTATTTACCACCAAGGTTCTGCTGCTAGCTCATTCTGAAAGCCCTTCTATGAAATGTCTCTTTATAATGGTTCTTGTAGTAATTCTAGCTGCCCACTGCACATATGACACAGATGAATAAGAATAGTGCAGATAGTGCAGTGAAAATCGTATTATCCGGGGCCCTCTATAAGATTTTGCTTTGACACGGTTCTGAGAATCCTAGCCAGGTTTTGCCTTGACAAGCCTAAGGTGAGTGTAATCTCATTTGAAAAAACACCAACGTGCAAAAAACGAAAAACCTACCAGGCACAATCAAACCTAGAAAAATCAGGCCTCTGGCAATGAGCAAATAAGGCAGAAAATTGTGTCCGTAATGTTTTTAAGTGTGGATAAATGTAAGTATATATTAGAGCTGCACTGTGTTAAAAATATTGGGATATTTGATATAACTGTTCAGTGCTGCCATATGGATTTTACAGCAATATTTTGATAAAGGAGATGCATTCATTTCAGTTACATTAAAACAAAAAAGAACATGCTTTAATATACTAGTCAAAAGTTTGGTTAAACATGGGGTATGTTTTTTAACAGTACAGTATGTTACACTCTGGATTTGGCACATCACATGCATGATTTTTTGGAAATACAAGATACCAGACTATGGAACGTTCTCTATGGAGATAGGTGAGTTTTATCCTCTACTATGGAATATTATAGCCAAAGGAACAACATTCCCATGGAAACAAGCAAGAGGAGACTCTCTGTCAGGCCAAATAAGAGTTGCCGTCTGTAGTTTGTGGTAGTCTGCACAGTGCAATAAACAGTCATAAAATGAAAAAAAACAAACAAACATGCTTTCATTTTAGTTTATTAAGGTGCACACAGTGGCTTTAAGGAACACTTTCTGTCTGAAGTAACCTGTAAAGTAATGCAATGAACCCTCTCCAGATCTTGAGCTATATTCATGGTCAAGACAAAAAATTCATGCTGTGAAATCGAGACATTTCAGCTACCATCCAGAAGCCACTGTAAATCTGGAAGTACAAAATTTTCTTTAGATGCCAGATGCTTACGTGTCAATTTCAAAATACTGAAAATATTGCCCTGATAACTGATAAATCACATGGAAATCAACCCATACCCACACACACCCCTATCACCAAACACATTTCAGCATAGCCCTGTATCTCACATCTCCACTTAAGACTATACCCAGTTGAACAAAGTACTGAGTCTGTGCAAATACCACTGCTTACTCACTCACTTTTAAAGGGCGAGAGAGCACGCCGATCGACATTTACATCACCTCCACTCCTCCGTCTGCTGTTCCACTCTCCCAGCAGGAGGGCGGCGATATGACTTCACAGTGTACGGCCTATTAGAGGGTAAGCTAAAGGGAAAGCGCTAACTCTGGGATAGTTTCAGGAGGACTTGACTGGCACAGCGGGAACTATCAGTCGCATCGTCCTTGGCTCAACATGGCCGCCGAATTAGAGGGGTAGTGTGTGTGTGTAGTGCCGCATTAAACCTGCAGGGGGTGTGGGAAAGCTATGATATGAAAAGGGTGCGATCAACCTTGTTAGTGAGAGTCATTGTCGTTAAATCTGTGTTTTATAGTTGGCATTCTGTCTTCAAAAATAATGGTGGAAAAGAAAAGAATGTGTGGTTTTGTGTTAAAGGAGGAAAAGAAAACATTAAAGATGGTACAGTGAGACAGGCCTTGTCACACAGCGCTAATGAGACGATCCAGCCGCTCATTGTTGCCATGTCATGAGGGCTGCCATTTTGGATTTTGGTGTAAAGCAAAAATACAGTATTTTTGTAATGTAAAATAGAAGGTTTTATCCTGTCTTTATCACAAACACACTAGGGGTGAAAATATATCAAAATTTAAACTCTATTGTTTTGATTATTCATGTAACCTTGTATTTTCTTTAACCCCTTAATGCCTGGTGTCTCTTATTTGTGGCAAATCAAATCTGTTGATGTGATATTACCTATTTGGTGATGTTATTCCCCCAATTTTGTTTCAAGGTTGTCAGTTAGCTTCCTGTGAGTCATTCTGTTATACTTGCTTCCCATGGGACAATTTTGAATGAGCACTGCAGCCAAACACAAAGGGCCCATATTATGCTATTTTCTGATCTATGCTATAATGTTGGTTCCTCATCAAAAAACAAAAAACAAAAAAAACAAATAAGACAAAAAAAAAAAAAAAATAGACTTGTGTTTTGTTTCATTGACACATGTTTAATGCGCAAACCCTTCATAGTTAGGCTAAGCTATATATTTCCTCTACCATTGCTCTTTGTAAAGTATATGAATTTAGGAAAACTGGACAGTAAACATTTCAATAAAGAAAAACATCTGGAGAGCTGCATTTTCCAAACAGCATCTCCAACTTTTGTAAGTAAGTGGATGTTAAAAATGGTATGCTTATGTGCATGTACCACAAGTGGGCAGCTCACCTGCCATATAGAACTGCAATTAAAAGTATAAAAAGAATAATACTAGTAAAACAAATACAACATGACTAACTGGCTAGTGAATGTAAATGTACAAACACACAAGTATCACATGCATCAGATGGAGAGACTTAATAGCTCTTCTGTAACCACTAGCATTGCAGGCTGAAGCTAATTGCTTTTAATGAAATGACTAACAGCTGCACATGCCGTGCATGTGCTATTGTGACCTAAAGCTAAACTCATGTCTACCAAACATGTCTACCTAAATAAACAGCATTTAAGTATGGGTGATACCATGTTAATTAAATAAGTTGCAAAAGTAATTCTGAGACTGCTCTTGCAGGTGCTTTGTGGGAACAGCAAACTTGCTGGTAAGAAGTTAAGAAAGTTTTACACTGTGCTTAGATAAAGAACAAGTTAGCATCTCCAACCCAATACTGCCTGATACTGCCATGGTGTCCTTGAACAAGGCCCTCTACCCATTTGCCTACATATGAACGTGTAGTGTGAGTGAAGTGTTGGAAGTACTCAATTTTGTTACGTAATTAAAAGTACAGATAGGCCTACAGGAGTAAAACACACTCAAGTAAAATGAAAGCTACTTAAAGTACCAAAAAATAACAGTGTTTTAATACTCTATATACTAAGACTTTTACATGATTTTGCCAGAGTGTGTGTGCTGAGTGTGAGTGGGTAGAGAACAATGTTAAATGGTGGAATACTCAGGAAACTCAGGCTCTCAGGAAAACAGGTAATTCACCAACAGTTACAAGGTTTTGTTGTGATTTTTTTTTTTTTAAGTATATTTTAAGGATTGTAAAATGAAAATGAATGTCTTTCAAATGCAATTTGATTGAAAAGAACACTATTACTTAAGTACTGTATGAACTGTTTTCTGATGGAAAAAGTGTCATTTTATTGCACTTCATAACCTCTAGTTTGTCTGAATTTCATTTTATTCAATCAATAGCTTGTTTTGTCTATTTTTAGGCTGCTCCCTTTACCTATTCATCTAAGTGGAAATGTGTCGGCCTCTGATCTAATAGAACAGTAAATCAATGCAGCTGTTTCATATTTTCACATTTTTGGGGCTGTGCTCACATAAAAATCAAATGTGTCATGTCAAAGCTAATGGGCCTGGTGAGACTGAGGACAGAGGAGAGGGGAGCAGAGCCAGGGGCAAAGTCATAATACTGGAGGGCTGGCAGAGTAGGGCTGTAAGATTAATCGCAATCGCACTTTGAATGGACGCAATTAGCAAATCGCAAAGGCTGCAATTTTTGAGGGAATAATTTTGTCTAGAAATGACAAAACATCTTCTCTTATAAGACATAAACCTAAACCTATAGTTAAAATCTCAGTATATTACTTTTTTGCCAGATTTGGCTAATTGACTAAAAATAAAAGCATTTTTTCATTTTGATTGTGTTTTTTGAACAAAAACCTTGAGCAATTCCACAAACCTGACTCATCTATGACCGAAGGAGAGGCTCCTTCTGCTCATTTCTATGGAAATGTTGTTCTTTTGGCTATAATCTTCCACAGTATGGCATAAAACCTATTTACTTACAATTCAGAATATTCCAAAGTACTGCATGTTTTTAACTGTCTCTTTCCATAGAATCCAGGTGACATTACATACTGTATCTTTAACAATTGTACAAACAAGTTCTGAAATGAGATTATGAACAGGATCCTAGTATTTAAAAAACAAACAAACTACAATCTAAACACAATGCTTGTCAAACAATGTGATGTTTTCCCCAAATGTTTCAGCCCTACATGGCTTTGAGCTCTACAGGAGGCTAGGCTGAACTAGCAGAGACCCAGAGCACCTCTGGACACAGCCCTATGTAAACCTGTCACACGACCTTCACTGTGTTAACCATTAATGCCTCCCCTGATACTAGCTAAGGCAAACAGACAGACCAGGGCCAGCATCTGCAGAGTTTAACCAGAGGAATGCTACAGTCATTTGTAAAATACTTTTGATTAAACTAATTAACAAAAGACAAACAATCAAGAGAGTCTGGCTTCACACCTCCACCAAGACCTCTACCAGGATGCCCTTCTACCAACATGTAACTCACCATTTTCATGATTTTTCTTTATGAAAGCTCAATTATACTTCCTATCAGTTGTTTCCTAAGTTCATTGTATGTTATAGTGGAGTTGTTAAGGACCAAAAAAGTGTCCAACTGTTCACTTTTATGGTACAAGCATGAAGCATTGCCAGATTATTAACATCCCTAGGACCAACATTTCTGGATATGCAACCAAGCCCAAGTTGAACCTGGAGCCGAGTACAACGCATGTCACAAAATGGCTAACATGGAAACGAGGCTGGGAGCTAAATGACTGCTTAAATCGACTTTTTTGGAAAATAATGTTAAATTATTATATAGGTTATAAAGAAGAATATGTATTCTCAAGCTACTGCATAGCAGTTTTCAGTGCTGTGAAGTGAAAGTAAACATTAAATCACAAAAATATTTGCTACTAAACTAATGGTGTTTTTTTAAAGGTGCTTTTTGTAACTTTTCTGATCACCATGGAGATGTTATTGCTTCATCTGGAATGTTTCACAGTATGGCATTAAACCTTTCTATCTCCATGGAGACTAAACCAGACAAAGTTACAGGTCAGATCTGTGGAAAGGGGACCCCGCTCAAAGTCAAAATGTCTGTTTTTTAGGTATTTTTGAGCTATAAAACCTGTACCTGTAGTTGAATAAATGTAAAGTAGAGCTGTTTAATGTCATACTATGGAACATTCCAGGCAGAGCTATGACATCTCCATAGAAAAAAAAGCAGGTGACAGACCCCAAATCAAAAAGTTACACAGTGCATCTTAAAAAGTATTGTTTACTGTTTCTAGTGCTTTTTTGGTAATTTTAGAGCAAACTAGGGACATTTGCAAAATAATCTGGTCAAAAATGTGTAAAAATTAGTGCGTGTGAACTCCAGTGGGCTCTGTGGTATCAAGTACCATGTGACATCACGCAGGGCGAAAGTGGTGTGTGTGTGAGTGGTGGTGGTCGGAGCAATCGATGGTGCCGATTGGCATGGCAGTCACGCTTCCGTCAGTATGCCCCAGGGCAGCTGTGGCTACAATAGTAGCTTACCATCACCGGGTATGGAGAAAAAGAATAATGAATCTATAAAATGCTCTGTAAAGCATCTTTGTGACATTTGTCTGTGAAAAGCGTTATAGAAATAAAGACTTACTTACTTAATAGGACTGCCCTGATTACAGCCAGGAGTTTCTGTTTACAAATCTTGGCTATGGGGGGAGTTTGAAGTGTGGATACCTGTTAGACCAATCACACTGTTCCTTATACCCCCTAACCCTGTCCCTCTCTCCTTTCACACTTCTTTAGTCCTCCAGGTAACACTCAGACCCAGGTCAAGCTGGAGGGACTATGTCTCTCGGGTGGCCTGGGAACGCCTCAGGGTCCTCCAAGAGGAGCTGGAGGAAGTGTCTGGGGTGAAGGAAGTCTGGGAGTCCCTGCTTAGACTGCTGCCCCCGTGACCCGGCCTCGGATAAGTGGAAGAAAATGGATGGAGGGTCTAATCTACTATTTTTGTAGCCTATAACTTACAAATATAACAATACTAATTTGGGGCACAGTACTCAGTTTTTACACTACATTACCACATTTTACAATAAGCTGTAACTTTATATGTGAAACAGCCAAAATTGCCAAAATCATGTAACAATCTCCAAGAAGCTGTCCTAAAAAATAATTATAACACAAAATTAACATGGCAGTGCTAATTAAACAAACCAAATATTGTAAAAACACATCTTCTGAATGTTGCAAGCGCTGCCAAATCTTTCAGCACAGAGCCAATGTACCAAGCCAGTAGAGACTCAGCCCGGGATTACTTTGAACAATACGACTGCTCTTGTGTACTTGTGTAGTTAAAGTATCCATCTAGGGACAATTTCACTTGCACTGTTTTATTCTGCTTGGGTAGTCCAGAAAATATGTAGAGCAAACTAACTTCCATAGAAAAGCCTTAAGTCCATTGACCTGTGCCCTATTTTTTTTTTTTATTACGATGCCCTATGTTTACAGTGAGCTGCTCTTAACAGTTCATTTATTCTGCATACTGTCTGGGTTTATAAATAGGGTCAGTGGGTTGAAAACTGGGGAAATTACAATTGTGTAGTACAGACACATTATTTTCTATTAGTATACATGAGGCACATAAAAAGAATTCAACTACAATTCAACCTATAGGCAATATGTCATAAATTTCTATCATGATTTATAACTTTGATTGGTTAAAACCACAGTATATAACATTCTAGCCAACATAGAGACTAAAAATGTTTCAATTTGGTTATGTTTGAGCTTGCATCTCCACAAACCTGGAGAAGGGCCTCATCCTGCCTGTTGCCATGGAAACGGTGTGTGCTCCATCTTCCACAGTATGATGTAAAAGTTATCCGTCTCCATGGGGATTTTTTTTTTTTTTTTTTTTTTTTTTTTTTTTTAGATTAGATTTATTTATTTTCATTGTCAAACAAAAAACAACAAAATAAAGTTTAGCAACTCTCAAATCATGCAGCAATATGTAAAAGATATTTGGTGGATTACTTTGCTTATGTAATTTTTATTTTATTTTAATCTAATGGTATCCCTCTGTATAAACAAATAATGTCAATATCTCATCTCCACATACAAAAGCAAATGCATTTCTTTATATTACTACACAGAAGGAGCACATTCAAAGAGCCTGCTTCAGTGAAGAATGGTTTTCTTTCAGACGTAGCTTGCATCATCCTGACATGTTTTTCAGTTCTTACAAAACCAAACAACAACACTGTATCAACCCTATCACCTTATGCAACTGCTCTATATATGATGTTAGTAAATCCACTTGTAATTTAATACTGTTGAGTTCTTTGTGCAAGGCTATACTCTGGATCTTGTTAGCGGAATAGTTTTCTGCACATCAGACTGGAAGGACATCAGTGGAATATATGATTCACTGCATGTTTTTGCTATGATCCAAATATCTATAGCTGCAAGGATTGTAATGTTAAAGAATAGCTATGGAAACCAGACAATTACGACTGATGTGGTGAATACTCTGTAAATGTACAATCATGTGTGCAATGTACTATATGCATGTTATCTTATTTATATTTCTTTTGAAGTTATTATATTATTATTATTATATTTCTTCCAGTTGGTATTTGTTTCCTGAATAAAATACAAGCACCTGAATGTACTGTATTATATGGCGTGAGATGTGGTGTTGTTAACCTGCCACCTCTGCCACAAGTTTAATCTTAATTACTGGATGTTCTACTGTGTAAAACCAACTGATATAACTGATACTGTTTTGCTGGCATATGTGAAACTGAAACATCATAAATACAGGAATGAGGTGGTGTACATCTTGAGGTTAAGATTAAGGCCGTCTATGAATGAAGGAAAGGAATTACTTATTGAAACTTTGCAGTGACATCTTGCTGGGGAGAGAGCAGTGCCTCCAGTTAGCATCACACTCCCCGGGAATGTTGATGGCATCAGCTGCGAAGTATCAGTAGTAACAAAGACACTGATAGCCCTGTTTTAAGCACACTGCTTAGCCACCATAATGTTAATCTAAAGGTAACATACATACATGACCTGTATTTGACCCATCCTTCTGCTACTGCTTGGGTAAACCATTCTGGCCACGGTCAGGAGCATCAAGAAGAAGTGTTAGTCAAATGTGTGTGTCATGTAGATGAGAAGAAACCAGTTCCCAGATATGGATCCAACAAACTGACAGCACATAAATGGTAAATGGTCATGTTTATATGGCGCTTTTTCACCTTAAAAGCACTCAAAACACTTTACAACAAGAAACCACTCACCCATTCATACACACCAATATAGGCAGACACTAGGGGCGAGGTGGGTCAAATGTCTTGCCCAAGGACACAACGATAGCATTTATCTGTGGAAGCTAGAATTGCACCTTCAACTTGTGGGTTAGTGGATCTGACCGCTCAACCTATGATATTTTATGTCAAGCGCAGGATATGAACCGCCAACCTTCGGATGAGTGGGCAAATACTCTACCAACTGAGCTACCCCCCATGGAAAGGCCCTGTAGACTGGAAATCAAACCTGCAACCTTTTTGCTAAAAGGCAGATATCCCAACCAACTTTGTATGCAAGTTTTATAACAAAATTACATAAGTTTGTTGGGGGTTTTGTTGGGGGCTGTACTAGGGTCGAGGTGGGTTAAGTCAAGGACACAACGACAGCTAGAATCACACCGCCAAATTGTGGGTTAGCGGATCTGACCACTCAACCGATGATGTTTTATGTCAACAGCAGGATTCAAGCCGCTAAACTTCGGATCAGACCAACAGAGCTACTAGTCACATGTAAAGACCATGCAGACTGGAAATTAAACCTGCAACTTTTTTGCTGAGGCAGAAATCCCGACCAACTTCGCCACCACGTTCCCTTTATATTGCCCACACACACCATATCGCTCCATAAATACGTGTTGTCTGCCAAAAGTGAAGGTGACTTACTGCTTAACAACTTCCTTATCTCTGCTCTGTAGCACCTACCTTCTCTGTCCTCTTGACACCCATTCACTTTTTATGCAGTGCGCTAGCCCAAAGCTAAGTTTACACACTCCCTGCACTTGTAATGACTGTATCCTGTCTGCATATTACTGCACGCTGGGGTCAGATCACCTTCATCACCTGACGAAGAGTGTGGTAATAAAGTTAATTAGCCCACCATCGCATTGACATAACCGTTTGAGTAAAAGTTTTGTTTACTCTTCTCACTGTAAGTCTACAAGTGACAAAAGCGTTAAGTTGACAATATTAAATAATGCTTGTATTTCATGGACAACTCCTTCTGATTTCTCTTTAAGTTACTCTTACTTGAGAAGTAGTTTTCCCAAATACTTTGTACATTTCTTGAACAACTGTGATATAATTCTGAAGTAACGTTCCACTTACTTTAGTACAATTTTAACTACTTTACCCACCTCTATTTATTTTATGCATACTCTACTGACTCTGAGCCCAGTGGAACCATTTAAGACCGAAAACAATTTGACATAGACTGTAGCAGGTGTTAGAAGATAGATGTAGCTAAAAGGGAAATCCCCATGCTTCGTTTAAGTATGCTAGCTTTTAGCCGCTAATTGCTATGCTAATTGGCAGACATTTTAGAGGAGCTAAATGGTCACTAGCATATTGTCTTGTTACTGAGGTTTAACAAGATGGCTGTGTGGGGACATGAGTCATTCAGTGGGAGAGTGCTTAGGTTGTCTGGTCTTTTTCAGAAGCATGACCACAAAGTAAAATAGAAGTGATTCTGATGGTTGATTCTTAATATTTTACGCTCATAAGGAGAGAAGATCTGGCAATTTGCATCTGCTGAAATTGAATAAACAACCCCAAAAATGATAAACTTTATAAAAATTGTCAAAACCATGTGTTTGAGCTAAATTAGTCTTGCCCCAGTACAGATGTATAAGCAGCTCTTGGGGTCAAAATAAGTCAACTTCGTGCTGTCTACATCCAAATATAAAGTGTTTAATTGTCTGATAATAAGGAAGTGCACACTAGCATGCTAGTTGTTATAGTCTCTGAGAGTTATAGACTCATTGTGGTGAATGATTAGGATGCTCGGAATGCAAAAGGTAAGTGACGAATAACTTTGGACCACTGCAAACCACGTAAAATGAACTAGTCCAGTTTTGTGATCTGGTTTTCAGTCTTGGATTTATCATACAGCCATTGTGCAATTTGATCATAAACAGAAACTCAGCATTTTAATGTCTTCAGATAGATTAGACACTGATACTCTTTCAGTAATGTGCACAATTAGGCCCATACATTAACACTACCCACTCACATTTACCGAGAGTCAGTATCTGTATGATTTTGTATTCCTATATTCGTTTTTTACATTTATAGTACACAATTGAGGCATTTTATTGTCCCCATAGGAGGCCAATTCTCCTTCTGCATTTCACTCATCCTTCAACTAGTGCTGCTGGGCAAACTGTCTGGAGCAGAGACAACCACTGAACCGCAGTGCAGAATCCAAGGACCAATCCAAGAGTAATATCAGGATCTTGACCAAAACAGATACCGAGAGGGGAGGATTAGTCTAATGTGGTTGTTTTAGGTGATGGAGGACACAGGGAGAACATGCAAGCTATCATATAATACAGAAATCATATATGAAAGTTTTACAACAAAATTACATACATCTGATGTGGAATGAACCATCCAGTTAGCCTGATTCATCAGCTGGCTTCACTTCGTAGAAACCGTCTGACCTCGCAGTGTTAGAATTCATTCGCTCGACCATAAGCGGGTACTTTTTATCTTTTAACCAGTCGCTGCTAATTGGTAGTCACGTATATTATGCCCAGCTAACGGGGTGAACTGGTATATTAAGGTTTCCCAAATCCCGTACGAAGAAGGGCAATAACGTCTTTCCCCTTGATAAAATTCAAATTTTTCCGACTTTAAATCCTCTATCTTGGGAATCGTTGACAACACAAAACGTATGGCTCTTCGCTGACTGACTGGTGCCTGAACTTGCACTTCCAGGGTTTTTGTGAACTGTCAAGTGTATTTTGATTCCTGACCTAGTTGCTGGAGAGAAATGAAATTGATTGGAGGCACTAGGTGGCACCAGCCTGGCTACCATCCAGTATCAACAACGTTTTTTGGGTTTTTTTTAGCACTAACTACTCCATTTTAAAACTGAGTACACATACTATTGATACTGTGCAACTGATGTCATCAACTTTTCCTGGGGGTATGAAGCTAACTCAAAGTACTAGTCCGTTAGAAGCTGTGTTAGACTTTATCTGAGCTACAACAGATGAGATGATTTGTGCTTTTAAATAAGTCTCTTCATCTTAAACTAACTAGCATTAGCGTACAGTTTTTCATACAGTCACCTTTTTTGTTGAAAATCAAATACCTAAACGGGAACATGAATGCTCATACTGATCACAGGCCCCCGTAAATATGCTGTTTAAATCAATTTAGTATTTCTTCTTGAGTTTTTAGACAATCTTAAAACCCATTTCACTGTGTTTGTCAGCAGGGAAACAGCTGACCATCCCACCAGTGGAAATGCATCATAGAACCCCCCCACCTTGATGTCACCGCAAAGCATCAATACTCTGACCTGAGTACATTCTTGTTCTTTAATCAGTACTATATACTCCACCCCTGCTTGTTCCAGCCATCTATGAGGCTGACCTCATAGATGGCATCATTAGTGGGCTTGCGGGAGCGCGTCATTAGGCTGGTGCAGTGGTCCTGGCAGAGTAGAGAGCAGCTGGCTCTCTAAGCAGCGGTCCTCCCTGGAGAGAGCCCAGCAGATTTAAGGCTTTATGGGGCTAGCCACACTGTCATTCACTCACAGGTGGAGGCTAATCGTGCTGATCAAGGGCGTTTTGTTAAAGGGGATACATGTAGGATCAACTGGTAAGCACAGTTTCAATTAAAGAGGGGGCATTATGCAAAATCGACTTTTAGGAGCATTCTACCATGCTCTAATCTTTTTCCCTCATCAAAAACATGCTTGAATATGTTTTAGATGTCATCCATGCATGTTTGAGTAAGTTGGCAATCTCTACCAAGAACGATTCGAACCCTCCTTACCATTAGCAGCACGATCCTGTTCAGTGCTCAAGCCTATGTAATCCGCAGATCAATTACCATGAATATTTAAAAGCGTGATACAAAATAATACACTACAAATTAAACTACAGGGTCTTCATTAGCAGGATGCACACCAATTGTAATGTGATAGAGTTCTGAAGGGGGAGTGATTTAGCACAGAGAGCGAATTGGGGGTGGGAGGGTTCAAAGCGTCAAAAGCAAAAATGAACTTGTTAATATGTTATTTCCAGCAAATGTGGCATTTTCAGAACAATAAATGGTCACATGGTGATCTAAGTATGTTATGTGCTAGCAGTTAATACCTCATAAAAGTGTAATACCCCCTCTTTAATAACCTGTTTTTGCCATAAAGATGTTATAGCTCTGCTTAGAATGTTCCACAGTATGGCATAAAACTTATTTCCAATGAGACAAGCAGATGGCATCACCAGAAAAAGTTGCAAGTCAGATCTGTGCAAAGGTGACCCTGCTCACAGTAAGATGGTGGGGACAGTGCAGGGATAAAACTGACTACACAGAGCGTCTTTAAGCACAAACTTACACCCCGCATTCATTCAGACTGGCAAGGTGGGGGCAGTGTCTTGCCCAGTGATATAATAACAGTAATGGTCTTTGTGTCAGTGTGGCATGTAGCATATGTGTTCCAAAGTATATTTCTTTTCCATGTGGTGAAACAAGGTCATACCGGATCCCATTTTCAGTACCAGTAGTTTGTGATGATGAGTGAGAGTTTGAGAGTGACTGCCTTGAGTGCCTCTGTGTGTGCAGATATAGAGCTATGGGCTGCTTTATGACTGCACTAAACACAAGGTGAAAGAAGAGTTCAGACACACCACACAAAGGACTCAAGAATGTGTGATTTAACAGGAACAGAGAACACTTTGTAGTGGGTTTTTAAAATACTTTGGGGCTTGGACACTTTATAGTGGTACTTCACCTTCTATTACTTCCAATAATGTGTATATGTATGAAGAACATGCAGCTGTTTGAAATGTTTTTTGAAATGTCAATCAGCATGGTTTTTGTCAAGATTACAGATGGTTAGAAAAGTCACTTATAGCAATGGGAGTATCAGGAAGAGCCAAATAATGGACTTTAAAAAACACAGAAGAGCACATGTCATATTATTGTGACTTGGCTTGCCTCTCCACAGTTCTGACATGTAACTTTGCCGAATGGTGTCACCTGTCTTCATGGAAAAAGATAAATTGGGGGTCATTCTGTAGAATATTCCAGGCAAAGGACAATATATTCATAGACATCAGAAAATGGTGAACCCCCCACCGAAAATGTTACACAGTGCACCTTTAAGTAAATGTGAAATGCCAAAATAGGCTTCTCAAAGTTCAGTTAGCCTGTATAATGCATAAAATCGGACCTTTAAATATGTGTCAAAGCTTGTGTCCAGCGTCTCCACAGAGAGGATGGCTCCAACAGACAGGTGCACACAGGGTCCTGTCTCCCCAATTAAACTGTTCCCACCACATATCTCTCATATTGGCCTGTACTTGCACCTGTCCATAGCTCACATTTACAGAGGAGTCTGTGAAGCATTGGAAAGCAGAGATCCTCTCTAACCTGCGGCTCAGAGGGGACGGCTAAATTGGTCTGGCTGTGCGTACGATGTGTTCAGGAGATTGGAATATTTTCTTTTGTGCAAATATGAGACAGGGTCATGACCAGTCAATATGTATCCTCAGAGATGTAATTGGGTTTTATTTCAAAGTAGTCTATACAAAACAAAACAAAACTGCCTTCAAACAAAAGATTTGTTCATCAGTTAAGTGTTTCAGCAAGACCAGTGAAACAAAATAAGATTTACTGCTCAAATTGCACTTTCACATGCTTTTAGTTTTAAGTTGCTGAGTAGTTAAAGGTTGTATGGAGGATTTTTTTTTAGTTTCAAGTTGTCAATGATAGCATTATAGAGGTGCAGTAGCCTTGTAATTATGATGACCAAAAAAAAGAGAATAAAAATTCATCAACTCTGGACGTGGTGGGGCCAGCTAAACATTTGCCAATAGATAACGACACTGCCTCGTTATCTGTTAGCTGACAGGCTGTCAATCAATCTCCCTACGTTTCTAGCGTAACTGACTTGCCTGCGCGCTGCCGGTACGTGGTTTACATACGCCTGTCACGCAGTCCACAGACGCAAGCCGCACAGACGCTGTTTACTCCACCAACGCAACAGTTCTTAGCGGCTTTTTTTGATCTATATCTTCCTCGCAGTTAGCACAAAGTTTGTTGCAATGGCAGACAAGAATCCAGGAGCAGTTAGCCGCAAAAGAAAGTCCGTTTTTTGAGATCGCTGAAAGAAGAAGACAAGGGGAAAAGCAGCAAAGCCAAACTAAGGTGATTCTTGAAGATTCATTCCAGCGATGGCGCAACTGAAGCAGACGCAGGGTCTAAAGACTGACGCATTGGTCGCCAAATTACTCCTGGACAGGTCACTTCTGCTTATTATGAAAACGTACTTTATTTCCAAGAGCTAGTCAAACGTTTTTCAGGACACGAAAGCGATATCCTATGTCTGAAAACGTAATTTTCAATGCAAAGAAAGAGTCCGCTTGCTGCTGCGTGTTGTAGCTAGTTCATTCGCACTGAATCTCCGCACAACCTTCTCTGCACTCCTTTCCTGCTCCTGTCCCCGCTGCCCGATCCGCTCTTCCCCCTGCTCCTCACTTCTCCGGGCACGGAATCTCCGCGCACCGCTCCCCTCTCCTCTCTCCTCTCCCTGCTCCCTGCTCCGCTCTTCTCCCTGCTCCTCACTTCTCGTCCGCGCACGAAATGTCCGCGCACCCCCTCCCCCCGCTCCTCACTTCTCCGCCTTGCCTAACCAACACTGTAGTTAGTTGTTTACAAGTCATGTGCAGCGCACCGGCTGTAAACAAACCTGTTTCTGGCGTAAGGAGGAGGCGGGAGGAGGCGTTTCTACGTAGGGAGCTGTAGGGGAGGGGGGGTGGTTTCACGCATGCGCAACATTTGAAAAAGGACAAACAGTCGCTGGATTTCTCGTTCCTTGGAAAATCCTCTATACAACCTTTAAAGGCCATGCATAGAAATTGGACTTTTTGGAGCTTTCAACCATGTTATTTTGTTATCTCCTCATGAAAAGCAACAACAACAAAAAAAAACTTACCTGCTTCATTCACACTTGTTTCATTAAAGCATTAATCCAAAGCCACCTTCTATGAGCCCTCAAAAATGCTCTGCTTGCATTTTGCTCAGATTTTTACATCATAGGTAAAACTCTGGAAATCCAAACCAAATGTGTTTATTTCATTTATAGGGCAGGTGTTATATCAAAATAAGTAGATATACCTGTTTTGTTTCCACTTAATTCTACTCAACAGTTCTAAGCAAACTAAATGATGATAAATGTTTGTGTGTAGGTTTGTTTAAAACTACAGTGTCCTTAGTGCAGGCTGGGGTCTGTGTGAGTAAAAGCTGTGGACATATGAGCAGCTGGGGCCTCTCATCTATAATTCAAAGTAAAAACACACTTTGCATCAGGTGTACAGCCGCTTGAGTTCAGCAACACTGTCACTTTTAGCTCCCAAACAGCGTATGTACTACATCAGGTGCAGCTGTCGCAATGCAAACTCCACAGTACAAACTCCATAATACATTACATCTGATACGTCTGCAGCAAATGTCATAAACTTTCCCTGCTCTGTCTGTAGCTCTGTTTCTCGAGTTTAATCTGAGCTTTGTTTCAACACAATAAAAAACTGACTTAGCTGGAACTACAACAAGTGAGCTGACTTGTGCTACACAAATCTAGCTAGCATTAGCCAACAGCCCTGGGACAGGAAAGCTTACAAAGCAGTCATTATCAATTATAAACCTGGAATGATCTGGCATGATCTAAAAACACTTCTAAAATAGTGTTTAAAAAAAAAGTGAGTATTTCTCATGCATACCTTTTAAAGCCACTGCACCTTAAATTAGGTTCATTTTAAACATTAATATATTACCCATGATGAGTTCACCATGATGCGTTTAAACATGCTTTTCACAACTTCGATAACTAGCATGCTAACAAGTATGTAGGCTACTAATAATAATGATACACAGACAGGACATAGTGACTTATACAATATACAGTATCTGCACTGGGGCAAAGTACACATTTGGCAGTACTACCTGTACTTTTTAGTCATGTAGCAGTACTTGTACTTGTCTTTCACATCTGAATGGATTGGATTAAAACCACAGTATCTAACTTTTTGCCACTTTTTGGCAAAAAAAAAAAAAAAAGCATAAAAAACATAGAAAAACATTCATTCTTACTATGCAAGGGCTTGCATCTCCACAAACCTGACTCTTATTTGGCCTGGAGGAGGGCCTCATCATGCTGGTCTCCATGGAAATATTGTTCCATTAGCTATAATCTTACGCAGTATGGCATAAAACAGATCTGTCTCCATTGAGAATGTTCCAAAGAGTGTTTTTACCTTCCTATTTCCATTTCCATTTCCAATTATGCAATGACATGCCACCTCCAAAAAGTTACATATTGTACCTTTAAGATATTTTGACAACATAAAATCCTCACTACATCTTTATATACAATGAGCAGTACATTTACATAAACTGTGTCCTTGTACTACCCCTGCCAAAGTACCACCAGTCGCTGTGTTACCTCGGTACAAGAATCTATTTACCAAGCGCACAAAAGCATCGAGTGTGGACAGAGCCAGAGCTGTGTGTAGAATGCAGAGTGCACTCCCATAGCTCTTATCTCACTGTGCACTGTGCTTAGCCATCCAGGAAACCCATAGGCAGCTGCACAGGTACCAGAGACTAATCTGAGGGGGCGCCAATGGGGGCTTAACTTTAGGGAGGAAGGGGAGGAAGAAGAGAGAGAGATGGAGGAAGAGAAAGAAGGGAGTGAAAAAAGAGAGAGAGGAGGGAAAAGAGAGAGATGAATGGAAAGAAGGGAGCGATAACAGAAAGGGACGGTGAAAGAGGGAGAGAGAGAGGAAGGGGCTGAACTCTCCATGTGTGAAGAACAGAGCAGGACAGAGCGGGGAGTGAAGAGAGGAAAAAGAGAGGAATGGGAGTGAGAGAGAGAGAGAGAGAGAGAGACAGCGAAGAGAGATGGAATGGAAAAAAGGAGAGTGAAGAGAGAGATGAGAGGGGAGAGAGAATGAGGGACACAGATGAGATATAGCAGTGAGGACAAATAAAAGGGGAAGAAGAGAGAGGGTGTAAGAGAGAGGAGAGAACGATAAGAAGAGGAGTGAGAGGGAGAGGAGTGAGAACAGAAAGAAGGGGATAGAGGAGAGAAAGTAGAATGTGAGCGAAAAAAGGGAAGACAGATGAAAAGAGGAAAAAGTAGAATAGGTAAAGAGATGGAGAGAGAGCGTAGAGAGAAGACACAGAAGAGAGATGAGTGAGGACAGAAAGAAGGTGGTGCGAGGACATATGGCACAGAGAAAGAAAGAAAGATAGATAGAGAAGAATAGAAGGGGAAGATAGAGGAAAAGATAGGAGATAGACAGAAGAGCGAGGGGAGTGCAGGTGATAAGCTGGTGGATAAAATGAATGTGTATAGTGCACTAAAGCTGCTCTTATCCCACTGTCAGCCTTATGTTTAACCAATGTCATATACGAGGACAGATACTATAGTATACTGATACTGTAGAATGCAGTTTTTTGTAGTCAGTATATTCCCACTGACAGCTGCATGCCCTCTTGGACACAAGGAGAGCTTAGAGTAGACCTGCTGCTCCTTTACTCTATGAAGAAGCCAAATTGAATGAGCCCTGGGGCATACCTGTTACCGGAAAATATCCACAGTGCACCTTTAACTTAGTCATACAAACTTATTTCATAAAAACTTCAAATATATAGAACTTTTTTCCAATTACTCCAGAGAATGAGAGCCTCGCACATCAACTACTAGAGACGGGCCCGTTGGAGGAGAGGGAGCAGCCCCAGAACATACAGAAAAATCCCGCACCGTCTTACTTGCAAACTGTGAAAATTATTAGGACAAACCGTGCACGGTTTGTATGTTCCAATTACTCCAGAAAACAATAAATAATATTCTTTCAACATTATTTGAGTATAATACACCAACTGATAACCCCGTACACACATCTTCTGAAATGTCATTCTTGTATTAGTTTGTTAATTCATATTTCAGTTATTATGTTAAGGTGTAAAATCTGAACTTTGAAAAATCTAATTGCAATAGTCCACTTTACAGATGATGTCACTACCTTCGACAAGTGAAAAACAAAACAAAACAAACAAAAAAAGAAACACAGAAATTGTGTATGAAAAACAAGTTAATTAAAGAATGGTAGGCCTGCAAATAAGGACATACCGGCTTTGTTTCAGTGTTTGTTTGTCTAAGGAGGTATCTCACAATCCTTTTCAATGTGTTTTTACCAAAGTGCTATTGTAATGCTTGTCAGAAAATTTGCAAATTTTCACCAAATTACTGAACCCTAATTGTTACCCTTGAGAATGAATCGCACTTTCTTACATTATCTGTATAAAACATACATTACCTATTTAAAACATACTCATTTCCTCTTTCAAACTGTGTTAACTGTCCCTCTGAAGTGGACAGTAGATAAAGCAGTCTTTGTGAGGAGAAGAGGAAAACTGCGGTGCACCTGCTGCCCGGTGCCGGAGTGCTTGACCCCCGCCTCACCTTACTCTGCTCTTAATGAAAACATATGGAGAGCCTGGCGGGGTGAAGGAGGAGGGCAGGGGTAGGTTGAGGAGGGATAGGTGGGGGGTGGGGGGGTATCTAGTAAACAAACACTACTAAAGGTTTAAAGAATCAAGAGAGGCAAAATGGAGCTTTCTAGCATTTCCACTGTTATAATGTTCTATCATCAAAAAGATGCCTGAAGAGGTTTTAGATGTCATGCATGCCATGCATGTTTGAATAATCTCTCCCAAGCCTACGTCATTCATGCTCCCACACAACAATCTTCATAAATACACAAAAGCAGGATACAAAACTGTACATTTCAACCTCACAAACTTGGGGTTACATTGCGTTTCATTAGCGGAATGTACACTGATTGTGGAGGCACTCTAAAGAGGGAGTGTGTGAGAGCAAAGGAAGGTGGGGAAAAACTAAATTAAAACTAATTTAACATTTTAATATGCTGTTTTTGGGGAATATAGCATTTTCAAAACAACAAAGGTAACATGGGGATCTAAATATGATATACATTAACAATTCACACAGAAGTGTAATACCTCCTATATCGCGGTATCAAAAGTCTTTCATTGTTTTGGGGATGGGCTGAATGAAGTGTTTTTTGAGATAACAAATTAAAGCAGTTAAAAATCTAATGTATAACATGATAAATGCCTTATGGTTTAAGAGACCGTATCTGATGTTAAAAATGTGAATTTTGTAAATTTGCAATTCAGTTATTCCGTTTTTAACCTATCTCTAGTATCCTAATTATTCATCGAGATGAGTTTTTACACATCAGTGATAACAACAACTAGTAAGCTAACAGTGCAACATTACTTCCTTCATTCATTCATTACTGTCTCATTTTGACCTTAAGAGCTGCTTTTACAGTACAGTACTGCATAGTAATTTTCTTGGTAATTGACCAAGCCTAAGCTCGGGATGTAACATAAAAAAAATCCATATTTGAAGCAAAATGTCCATAGAGAGATGCATTAGCCAAAAAACAAAAAAAAAACATTTATCACTCAATAGTGTCAGAATACTTTTGAGTTTAAGTTTATTATTTAGCATCTTAAAATCTCCATTGGTTTATAATTAAGCTATATACAGACATTCATCCATCCATCCATCCATTTTCTTCCACTTATCCGGGGCCGGGTTGCGGGGGCAGCAGTCTAAGCAGGGACTCCCAGACTTCCTTCACCCCAGACATGTCCTCCAGCTCCTCCGGGGGAACCCCGAGGCGTTCCCAGGCCAGCCGAGAGACATAGTCCCTCCAGTGTCCTGGGTCTTCCACAGGGCCTCCTCCCGGTGGGACATGCCCAGAACACCTCCCGAGGGAGGCGTCAGGAGGCATCTGGAACAGATGCCTGAGCCACCTCAGCTGGCTCCTCTCGATGTGAAGGAGCAGCAGCTCTACTCCGAGCTCCTACCGCGTGACTGAGCTCCTCACCCTATCTCTAAGGGAGCACCCAGCCACCCTGCGAAGGAAACTCATTTCGAGTGCTTGTATCCGCGATCTCGTCCTTTCGGTCATTAACCAGAGCTCATGACCATAGGTGAGAGTAGGAACGAAGACTGACCGGTAAATCGAGAGCTTCACCTTTCGGCTCAGCTCCCTCTTCACCACAACAGCCGATACAGCAACCGCATCACTGCAGACGCTGCACCGATCCACCTGTCAATCTCACGTTGTGTCCTTCCCTCACTCGTGAACAAGACAAGAGATACTTGAACTCCTCCACTTGAGGCAAAGGCATTCATATTAATCTATTTTCATTTGCCAAACACCACTTTGAAAATTCTGTTAAAAGCAATACAACATGAGCAGTCTTATTAAATGTAATAGGACTATATAGAGCAAGTGGAACACCATAATTTGAATATATAGAGGATATGTAATTTCATTTACTAATAAAGTTTTGTTGAACTAAAGGAATGAAGTTCAGAATGCTGAAAGTATTATAATGTTCAATATGCAGCAAGTCCCCATAGCTCTGTCCAGAGGTGAGTAGACTTACATTTACTTGAAAAAGAGATTGTTCTTTTCAGAGTACAGCATACATTTACTCCTACTTCAGTAACAGTTTTATTGAAGTAACAGTATTCTTATTTGAGTAAAAGTTTTGGTGACTCTTCCCACTGTGAGTCTACAAGTGACAAAAGGATTATGCTGACAATATAAAATGAAACGAACATTTGTGTTTTTATTGTACCGCTCCTGTAGATACGATAAGTCACAGTTAAAGCTTTATGTTTGTATTTTAGTATTTGCCATATATCAAGCCCACAAGACAAGAAATAGGACTGCATACACAAGCCTTTCAAAATGTCAGACACAACAGATCCTATCTCACAAGCATAAAGATCGAACTGGACATCTTCCGGTTCAGGGGTAAATGCTCTCCTTGACATTTACAAACCACTTTTTACTGACCCCTTGTGACTGGTGCCAGTATTGTTGACTCTGTTGCACAGTAGTAGGTTAAACAAATATTTGAATAACTCCTGCCTTTTTGGTGGAACACTGATACACAGAAAATTGCCAGTTGCTAAGTGTAAACAAGCTCAAAGCTCAAATAAGTGCTGAAATGATTTTACAATTAAAAAAAAAAAACATCTATTCAAAAAATATGACCCTTTCTTTTGAAATATGCACAAAGTTTTAAATTATAGTCAATATATGCACACCTTACTCGTTCCATTGCAGGACGACATATAAGGTTAATGCTCATTGAATATTAAAGATTTGAAGTCATGAATATATTAATTACAAAGTCTGTATGCATGATTCATTGCTATTATAACAGCCCCACAGAACATGTCTTAACTGTTAAACAACTTTAGATAGCTATAGATTGAAAATTATAGTTTGTGAACAGGAGAATTCAGCACTTAAAAAGACACCAGAACAACTATAGATAATATTATGTACAAAAAAAATCACAAAAAATTCCCACTTCAAATCCAATTTAAAAAACATGCACTTTGTCCTACCTGAAAACGAGGAGCTCTACAAGTTCAAGCTCGCTTCCATGTGCCCCATCACCCAACAAGTAGTAATAGTAGTAGTATCAATAGTTAGTACTCCAAAATGGCGATCACTTGCACTTGACTGGAAAGAATTCTCGCTTTCTAGGTACAGCGTCCGGAGAAGTAGCGTGTGCCTCTTGCTCTATAGGACTGCCCGCTTCTCTCTCCTGCCTGCTCCGAGTGGGTGTTTGTGGGGAGAGGGAGTAAGGGAGCGGAGGGGGGCGCGGTGAAGGAGGAGGAGGTGGAGATGGAGGAGACGGTAAGAGGATCCTAGTGTAGCTATAGTGGAAACAATACCTGTGCATTGAACTGCTGTGGCGGGACGGCTAGGGGAGGGGTAGTGTGTGTGTGTGTTTGGGGTAGGGGGGGGTAAGAGGGGAGTTGAATGCCCCCTTGTATTTGCGAGGAGAAGAAGAAAGGGAGGAAAGGAGAGACAGTCGGTTAACAAGCGCTCCATCATTATTAATAGTGTGCGCTGCAAGCCGGGGCAGTAGGATCAATGGGAGCTGCTCTGCCTGGGTCTGTTTGGTGACTATTTTGGCATTTAGTTTATCATCTTGCAAAAGCCAAGCAGATCTGAAATGAATATAAAAAAACAACAAAACAAATGTGTGCTCTGCCAGTAATATAAAAAAAATCTTTAAAGATGTAGCTTTCATGATTTTGCTTGTCTACATATGTTACTGCTTTGCACATTATGGCATTAACTTCAAACTATCTAGTTTGCATTTCATTTTCATTACAGGTGTTTAATATATAAATATATATATATATATATATATATATATATATATATATATATATATATAGTGTTGTTGTTTTTTTTTTTACTGTGAACGGTCTGGCCTCTCAACAGATCTGACCTGTAACTTGGCCTGGTAGCAGATTGTCTCCAAGAAAGTTTTATAGAAAATCATAACATCTCTGTGGAGGCCAGCAGGTGGTGGGCCCTCTACCAGGAAAGTTACACAGCTCCTATTAGATCACATTTTGTTTTAAATTGACGTTTTATTTTAGTAATGTAGTGCAATGGCTCCCACCTGCAGTGCAAGTGAGAATGAAATTTAAATATTCAAATGAAATAGGCCCAGTTGTGAAATGAATGGTTGATGACTGGTAGCAATCAATGATTGCTTCTTTGCTGTTAACAGTTTTTTCTTCAGTTATTATTTTGATCTGTACATTAAATTTATTTTTATATTGTTACTGCTGTACTTTATAAATGCAAAGTATTTTTCATCCCAACATTTTTAACAACTGTCAGTCCTTTTTGGACTATCACCGTCTCCCAATTCAATAAAACTGTAGTAGTGCTTGCTTTGAATACTCTATGTTACTTTTGATAATATCACCTGTATTTCAGAACAAAAGGGATGTCTGGCCCAAACCTACTCTTATAAAAAGTATTTGAGAAGATGCAAAGGGCCATCATCAGTTTCTTCACACTCTTTTCAGCAGTTTGTGAAACTTTATGCCACGTATCTCTATGCAAATTTCTCTCTGTATTACTGGTTGCTGTATTATATAACACTGGTCCATCTCGAATACAAACTCTGTATTGGATCAGCAGAGATATATATCATGGCTTCAGTAAACTTCTGAAATGATCACCAGATTTTTTCTACAATGTCGGCAAAGAAGCATTTAAGACTGTTATTGTCAGCAAACATAGGCCTGATAGTTATGGATAGAGAGTGAGAGTTAAAAATAAGAACTATAGTGGCTTTAGTAGTAATAGCAATTGTAGTAGTAGTAGTAGTAGTAGTAATAGAAGTAGTAATATTAGTAGTAGTAGAATATAGACAAAAGTTTAGGGATAAAACTGGTTGTAATCATAGTGGTAGTAGTAGTAAGAATAGTAGTAGAAGTAGTAGTTGAGTACAGACAAAGGTTTGAGGGTAAAAGCAGCTGTAGTCAGATAGATAGGTAGGCATGTAGTAGTTTTAGTGGTAGTAGTAGTAACAATAGTAGTAGCAGTAGTAGTATGTAGTGAATATAAACAAAAGTAGCTCTGTCTCACCTCACATGCACTCCCATTATCAGGGTAGACAGGATGCTCTATTTTCCCCCAGGCATCAACCTAAAATATGCAAAGTAGGCCTATATTCTCCAAAATTTGAAAATGATCTAGAAATTGCAAATGCCTGAAGCCATACTCTAGTAAGTTCTAAAACGATATCAAAACAAATTCGACCAAGTATCAGTACTGAAAAAAATCATATATAAGCAATGTTTAATATTTTGTGAATAATAATAATAATAGAATTTGTATCAGAAGAGGTATAAGAACACATCTTAAAGTGGCTGTACCAGGTTTATTTCCATGTAGTTAAGAAGAAGTAATTTTTCCCAGGAATATATACTGTAAAAGAAGTTCCTGTGGTAAAAATGGGACTGCTGCTTGCTGTCTGAATCTAATTCTAGTGTTTTATTGTCTATGAACCAGGACGTGCACTGTTAGAATTTTAGCGTACTATTTTGTTGTTACCATTACCACAACAAAAAAGCACTTATAAACTCATCAAAGTGAATAATTAGGATGCTAAGAATGTGTTAGGAAAATGGGAATAAGTCTGGAGAGCTGCAAACTGTTTCAAATAAAGTCATTGCATTTTGGATGTTTAAAGAAACTACTTTTGCATCTACTGAAAATTATATTCTATTCTCTTAAGAAAAACTGAAAATGGTATTGGATCTTGAAAATCAAGTTTAAAATGCTAGTATTGTCTAAACACTAAAGTCTACTTTAGTGTAGATAAATATTAAAATAGACATGCTTTGAACAGTTTGTCCATGTGAATAATCTGTCTCTTTACACAGAGGTAACCCACACCGCTCTAAATAATTGAAGAATGCTTTTTGTGTTCACTCATCTATTGTTGATCTGTTTACCAGCATCTCCATTCCCCTCACATACCTGGACCATTTATTTAAACAGAAGTAAACTTAAACTTAACCTGGAACTAAACACAACATCTGCTTTGTTTTGCTACTAAACTAGACATTTTTTGCAAAGTAGGTCAATAAGCAGCTTTTAGGTCAAAAATGCCTAAATCTAAAAGTTTGTACTGCCTCCAGTGGCCACTGCAGTTTCAAGTACTAAGTGACATCATACAAGCCTGCCCAGATTACAGCAAAGTGTTTCTGATTACAAACTATAGTAGTTCTTAGTCCTGTTTAGTCCCACTGTAAAGAACATATGACAGCATTTCATGTTGTTCTACTTGGTGTGGTGGGATAGCACATGTGGTCAATATTTCCCATAGTTTTACATCACTTAAGTGGCAGTTTGTGGAAAAAACTTTTAAAGAATAATACAAAAACAGGAAGTAGTTCTATTCTTATGTCATCAGCACTGAAAATTTGAAATGTAACATAAACTTTCATGCAAGGAAGGTGTTTGTCTGACAATTTAAACATTAATTTAACTAAATAAAGGTGCAATTTAGACATAATTTGACCATTGTTAACATTATGGTTTCTAGTTTATATATAGATACAGTATATAAAGACTATTGAATTACCTCTGTCATATCTGCTGCCTGTAAAAAAAAAAAAAAAAAAAAAAAAGGCAGATTTTTTAAGTGAGTTTAGAGAAATTAGTAGTCTAACCATTTCCACTTTAAACACAGACTTTCTATTCTTGTCTTTGCTCTTTCACAGAAGGCCAGCACTTGTCATTCACATCAGTTAAACCCGCAGTATTTAGTAGTCTGCTCTCAGTGCACTCAAGCTTCCTATTGATCTTGTCTTAAATTGAGCCAAAAACGCCAATTGAACGTATTCATGGAGAGCCGGAACAATGCTGAGTGGATCTGATGGGGTCACCTTGTGTGCGCTACAGCTTGTTTCAGCTCATCAGCCTCAAGAGCGTCTGGCATAGGGAGAAAGAGTGGTGATGTGTAGGTTGGATGGTTCAAATGTTATATGGAGATTGTTCATGTAAAATGTACATAGCAGCACAGACCAAAGTGGTATGAAGTAAAGCGCTAAGAGCAAGATGTGAATGGTGTCTCAGTGTTCTCTTTGATCACTGATAAGAATAAACTGCACAAACGGTGCAGTGGGTTAGGCGTCTGCCCATCAACACAAAGGTAGCCAATTCAAACCTAGTCTGCGAGCACATGTATAAGTTAATTGACAGTTTGATGTATTAAAAAAAAAAAAAAAGTTGACTATTAGATCTGACGTGCACTGAGTAACTTTTCTCATGGTGGATATACCATCAACTTGCTTCCACAGAAATGTTATTGCTTTGCCTGAAATTTTCCAAATTAAGGCATTAAACTCTTCTATCCCCATGGAGACAAACAAGTGATGCCACCAGGACAAGTTACAGATCAGGGGCCTCATTTATGAAGCTTTCTTACGCAAAAATCCGCTTCCTACGCCAACCGCGGTATTTATAAAACTCGACTAAGGCGTGGCTCTTTGCTTAACTCTACGCCAACTCGGGACCTCCGGTAAGTTCTACGCAAAGTCTGGAGACACGGGGAAAAAGCGACACTCGTGGAGAGAAGCAGAAGTGAACAGAGTTTGAGGAAGTGTTTGATCAGAAAATCCACGTATATAGAAGAATTACCTTCTGACTTGCGCATTTAAGTGTTAGGTTCGCCAAAATACGGAGAAGGGCTGTTTATTCCACTCATTATTCTCCACAATATTATACATTTGACACTCGTGCACGAGCGCGGTCACGTTCCCAGACCCGATGTAGCGCAGAGTCCCACAGTCCACACCGCGACCATAGACTTCTACAGAACACAGACTGTGACCAACACAGAGGACGAAATAATGACCCAACCTGAGAGAAAACTCTTCCCTTGGACGCAGCAGGAGCCAGGCTTTGATTTAATGAACGCAACTTTAACACTTCTACTTTAGTCTTTACGCACCGAGTGCCAGAGTGACCCGAGTCTGCGCACGACACGAAGCCTACTGCCCAAACCTGACCCCAACCAAAATCTTTCCTACATTTTTGTGTAATGGGGAACTCCTGTACATGAGAGCTGCTCTCTGACTGTATGAAGAACAGAATAATGCCCGTGCCCGTCCCGACCCAGACCCACACTCACAGACCCAGACCCACACTCACAGGTTCAGCTGTTTGGATGTTTCGTGTGGACTTTAATTGGCAGAATAACATCTGTATCTGATGTGTTTCATGTTAAATCTGTGTCCTCGTATCCTCGTGTCCCTCCCGCGCTCCTTTCGCTCTCCAGGGGAGGGCATCTGAATCTTTCGCACGCGCTCATAATTTGACCATTCAGATCAGCGCGTGCACGTATCTACGTGTATATGCATAAATATACAGGGCCAGTCCTCACACACTTCATAGACAGACTTAAAAATATACCGATAAAACTCTTGAAACAGCG